>NC_087462.1:17062262-17365292 GCF_036321535.1 Camelus dromedarius | reverse complement strand
TTAACCCACGAGCACTTGCTGGCACAGACAAGGTTATGGGATGTTTTGATTTGGAATCAATCCTTAATATTTTCAATTGAGATGTAATGGACATATGACATTATATTGGTCTCGGGTGTACAACACAGTGATATGTATTGTGAAATGATCACAATAAGTGTACTTAACACCCATCACTGTAGTTTTTTTTTTTTCCTTATGATGAGAACCTTTAAGAGCTATATTCATAGCAACTTTCAAATATAAATAGAGTATTACTATCATCACCATGCTATATATTACACCCCCAGGACTTATTTATCTTACAACTGAAAGTTTGTACCTTTTTGACCCACTTCACCCATTTCAGCCACCCTCCCCCCAACCCTTGGGAACAACCAATCTTCTCTCTGTATCTACAGGCTCAGAGTTTTTTCTTTTTGGTTTTATTTTTAGAATCCACATATAAGTTAGGTCATATGGTATCTGTCTTTCTCTCTCTGACTTACTTCATTTAGCATAAGGCCCTCAAGGTTCATTCATCTTGTCACAAGTGGTGAGATTTCCTTCTTTTTTATGGCTGAATAACCTTCCACTGTACCTGTATGTACCACATCTTTATCCATTCACCCATTGATGGACACTTAGGTTGCTTCCCTGTCTTGGCTATTGTAAATGATGTCGCAGTGTACATCGGGGTGCAGATTTTTTTTTTTTTTGAGTGTTTTTGTTTCCTTCAAATACCCACAAGTGGAATTGCTGGATCATATGGTAGTTTTATTTTTAATTTTTTGAGGAACCTTTATACTGTTTTCCATAATGGCTGCACCAATTTACATTCCCACTAGCAGTGCACGAGGGTTCCCATTTCTCCACATCCTTGGGGATACCTGTAATCTGTTGGCTTTTTGATAAGAGCTGTTCTAACAAATGTAAGCTGACATCTCATTGTGGTTGTGATTTACATTTCCCTGACAATTAGTGAGGTGGGGCAACTTTTCATGTCCCTGTTGGCCATCTGTATGAATCCTTTGGGAAAATGTCTATTAAAATGTTCTGCCCATTTTTAAAATCAGATTGTTTGGGTTTTTGCCATTGCGATGTATGAGTTCTTTATATATTTTGGACATTATCCTCTTATTAGATATATGATTTGCAAATAGTTTCTCCTATTCAGTAGGTTACCTTTTTATTTTGTCGATGGTTTCCTTTGCTGCCCAGAAGCGTTTCAGTTTGAGGTAGTTCCACTTGTTTTTTTTTTTTTCTTGTGGTTTTGGTGTCAAATCTAAAAACTCATCGCCAAGAAGGATGTCAAGGTGCTTGCTGCCTATGTTTTCTTCTAGGAGTTCTATGGTTTCAGGTCTAAACATTCAAGTCTTCAATCCATTTTGAGTTAACTTTTGTGTACAGTGTAGGACAGTGGTCCAGTTTCATTCTTTTGTATGTGGCTGTCCACTTTTCTCAGCACCATTAGTCAAAGAAACTGTTTTTTCCCCATTATATATTCTGGACTCCTTTATTGTAAGTTAGTTGACCATATATGCATGAGTTTATTTCCAGGCTATCTCATTGATGTACGTGTCTGTTTTTATGCCAATACCATACTGTTCTTATTACTATAGTTTTATAATATAGGTTGAAGTCAGGGAGCGTGATGCCTCCAGCTTTGTTTTTCTTTCTCAAGTTCGCTTTGGCTCTTGGGGGTATTTTGTGGTTCCACCCAGATTTAGGATTGCTTGTTCTATTTCTGTGAAAAATGCCGTTGGAATTTTGATAGGGATCACATTGAATCTAATTGTATTGAATAGATTGCTTTGGGTAGTATGGACATTTTAACAATATTAATTCTTCCAACCCATGAGCATGACAGAGCTTTCCATTTGTGTCTTCTTCACTTTCTGTCTTCACTGTTTTCAGTGTTCAGGTCATTTACCACCTTGGTTAATTTGTTCCTAGGTATTTTATTCTGTTTGATTCATTTGTTAAATGGGATTGTTTTCTTAATTCCTCTTTCTGATAATTCATTATTCGTGTACAGAAATACAACTGATTTTTGTATATTGATTTGATATCCTGCAACTTTACTGAATTTGTTATAACAGATTTTTAGTGGAAATTTTAGGTTTTTCTACGTATAATATCATATCATATGCAAATAGTGACATTTCTACTTCTTTTTGATTTGGATGCCTTTTATTTTTTCCTTTTCTAATTGCTCAGGCTGGGACTTTGAATACTCTGGTGAATGTAAGTGGTGAGAGTGGGCATCCTTGTTTCTGATTTTAAAGGAAAAGCTTTGTTTTTGACCGTTGAGAATGATGTTAGCTGTGGGCTTGTCACGTAGGGACTTTATTATGTTGAGGAGTGTTCCCTCTTTGTTGCAGGTTTTTATCATAAATGGATGTTAGATTTTGTCAGATGCTTTGTCTGCATTTATTGAGATGATCATATCATTTTGACCCTTGATTTTGTTAATGTGGTGTGTATCACACTGACTTGTGTGTTGATCCATCCCTGGTAATAAACCTCACCTGATCATGGGCTATGATCCTTTTAATGTATTGCTGAGTTAGGTTTGCTAATATTTGAAGAATCTTTATATCTATGTTCATCAGGGATGTTGGCCTATAATTTTCATTTCTGGTGGCATTCTTGTCTGGTTTTGTAAACTGAGTTTTCAAGTGTTCCTTCCTATTCTGATTTTTGGAAGAGTTTGAGAAGGATTCTTATTAAGTCTTCTTTAAATGTGTGGTAGAAGTCAGCAGTAAGTCATCTAGTCCTGGACGTTTGTGTATTGGGAGGTTTTTTATTCCTGACTCAGTACCCTTACAGGCAGGCCTCATTTGATTGCACTTCGCTATTTTGTGCTTCACAGATAGTACACTGTTTACAGATGGAAGGTTTGTGGCCACCCTGTGTTGAGCAAGTCTTATCGGTGCCATTTTTCCAATAGCGTTTGTTCACTTGGTGTCTCTGTGTCACATTTTGGTAATTCTGACAATATTTCAAACTTTTCCCCTATTACTATGTTTGTAATGGTGATCTGTGATCAGTGATCTTTGATGTTACTGTTGCAAAAAGATTATATGGCTCCCTGAAGGCTCAGGCGATGGTTAGCATTGTTTAGCAATAAAGTATTTGTAAATTAAGATATGCACATTTTTTTAGACAAAATGCTATTGCACCCTTAAGAGACTACAGTATAATGTAAACATAACTTTTACACGCACTGAGAAACCGAAAAATTCATGAGACTCGCTTTACTGAGGTGGGAGGTGGTCTGGAACTGAACCCACAGTATCTCCGAGGTCTGCCTGCATATCGATGGAAGTAGGTAAGATAAAGGAAATAAACTGTAAAACAAATGGGACTTCTAGGAGAACCTATAGGTGTAATAGGTATTCTCTGTACTGTTTTTATTTTTGCAATTTATGTTAAGTTTGAAATTATTTCCAAACAAAAAGTAAAACAAAGTGTAAGTAATACCAGTCAAGTTCACAGCCCGGCTGGAGGAGGCACTCAGCAAACCCCCTGGCTGTCCCCTTTCTCTCCTGCCCAGCGTGGAGACGGTGAATGACGGGCAGTTTCACAGCGTGGAGCTGGTGATGCTAAACCAGACCCTGAACTTGGTGGTGGACAAAGGAGTCCCCAAGAGCCTGGGAAAGCTCCAGAAGCAGCCGGCAGTGAGCATCAACAGCCCCCTCTACCTTGGAGGTAAAGCCCCATCCCCTCCCACCTCCACTTCCCACCTGCCCTCTGCGCTCAGGCACCCACGCCCAGGCCCACCGGTGGGGCTCCCCACTCTCATCTCAGCACTCACTGCCAAAGCCAATCAGGGAAGGCTTCCTGGAGGAAGTGACAACCAAGCTACTCCCTAAAGGGCAACTAGTTAGCCAGGTCATAGGGAGGAAAAGAGAGAGGGCAGGACTCCTTTGGAGAACTGTAAGTTGTTCAGGGGAGATGAGTAAAGGTAAAGGCGGAATGGTGAGGGAGGAGGTGGAGACGGGGCTATTCAGGCTTCCCTCTGCTCTGCCACCTCTTCAGACCCTGTGAGGCTCAGTTAATGTGTGCAGAGGAACATGTCTGAGGTCATTCAAAGGCCAAAAAGAGGAGGAGCCACCAGTCTGGCAGAGCCTGGGCCTGAAACAGCCTGGGGCCATGTGCAAAAAAAGGCACCAGAGCAGCTTGTTAAAAACAGAGTCCCAAGACTTCTCACAAAGGAGCCCAGCTCTGAGGGCTGGACTGGGCCTGGGAATCTGCGTTGTTGTTAACAGCTGGTCCAAGGAACGCCTTTGGCGCAGAGCAATCCCAGAAGGGGCACAGCTCCTCTCCCAGTGAAGATCGCCAAAGTTCCAGGGATTGAGACTGCTCCCCCAAGCCCCTCTTGTCTCCCAAACTCGAGCTCGCCTGCTGTGTTCTCCTGCGGGGCAGCACCAGGGGGCTGCGTAGGCCTGGCGGGGACAGCGGAAGAAGGTGGTTCACCCTCTAACCCCTGCCTAGAGCATGTGGGCCTCCCCTCCTGCAGGCATCCCCACCTCCACGGGCCTCTCGGCCTTGCGCCAGGGCACGGACCGGCCCCTGGGTGGCTTCCACGGCTGCATCCACGAGGTGCGCATCAACAACGAGCTGCAGGACTTCAAGGCCCTCCCGCCGCAGGCCCTGGGCGTCTCTCCAGGCTGCAAGTCCTGCAGCGTGTGCAGGCACGGCCTGTGCCGTGCCGTGGAGAAGGACAGCATGGTGTGCGAGTGCCACCCGGGCTGGGCCGGCCCACTGTGCGACCAGGAGGCCCGCGACCCCTGCCTCGGCCACAGGTCAGTGACTCCACGTCGCCCCCCACCCCGCCCACCAAGTGGGCACTGATGGAAGCCGGAGGGACAGCAGTCAGCCTGCAGACAGGGCCCATGTGAGTGGGGCTGCTCAGGTCAGGAGCTTACACATCCAAACAGCAGGTCCTGCTCAGAGACATCAATGTGCAAGCGCCCTGCTGGAAACATCCTCTGTCCAAAGCTGCGGCAGCCCCCTCACTGCCTTGCAGCAAAGTAGGAGGGGCGCCTGCGCGCATGCACCTTGGCAGCTGGGCACATCTCGTCCCCGACTGGGCTGTCCCCTCAGCAGTGCCCTGTGCAAGCACCATGGGCGTGTAGCCACGCACAGCCGAATCACTTCACGGCTCCGCCATTCATTATTTATTCAGATATTTACTGAGGGCCTCCTGTGTGCCAGGCCTTGTGCTAAATAGAAGAGATCCAGCATTCTCAGTGTTTAGAAATCTGAGTCAGCCAAAAATAACACCAGAGCCGTGACTAGTAATTGGCTTGGCTAAACCAGTTGGCAAATGATATTGTGGATCAGGAGTGAAGGGCGGCTAGAAAGGAGCCGACTTTCCTGGGTAGCTCTGGAGCGTGTGTGACTCTATAATGAATATGTCTACGATGAATCCTTGCTCTGAATGTCATCCCAGTAGAGAGAATGCTACCTTGCGATTAAGAATACAGGCTTTGGCATCAGTTTCTCCATCTATGAGATGTGGCTAAGACTAGCTACTGCACAGGACCGCAGAGGAGGGGGGTTGTAGAAAATAAGACCAATGCCAGGTGCAAAGCACTCACCCCAGTGCCTGCACAGAGCAAGTGGTGGTGGTGGTGACAGGACTAATCATGTTATCCATTAAGACGACAGAGCAGTTAAAATGTTTGGCGAATGCTTAGGTTCCTCCACGCAGTGACTTGCCACTTGGATATGTGGGTTCTGACGCCTGGGTGTAAAAGAGCCACAAGCCAGCCTCGTCAGGCTCACAGCTGGCAGTGGTTGTTGGGTGATGCTCAGCCAGTAGGCTGGCGCAGGGCAGACCATGGGATGGAGAGGGCCTAAGGTCCCACAGCTCCGGGACCCCTGGACAGAGCCTGGGCCTGGCTGGTGTGGACAGAGGAAGAAGCCTCCAGTGGCACTGACTGCCTGGTTCCCCTCATCCTCGCCTCTGCCCCCAGCTGCATCCAGGGGAAATGCGTGGCAACCGGGACCTCGTACGTGTGCAAGTGTGCCGAGGGCTACGGAGGGGCCTTGTGTGACCACAAGAATGACTCTGCCAACGCCTGCTCAGCCTTCAAGTGTCACCATGGGCAGTGCCACGTCTCAGATCGAGGGGAGCCCTACTGCCTGTGCCAGCCTGGCTTTAGTGGGGAGCACTGCGAACAAGGTGGGTCTGCTGTGCGTGTGGGAGGGGACACCTGGGAGGGATGCAGGGGTCAGAGCTGGACTCCATACCCAGGGGGCCGAAGTTCCAGTTCCAGCTGTGCCACTGAGTGGCTGTGCCACCTTCATTAAATCACTTTCTGAGCCTCAGATTCCCTCTTCCTGAAAATGAGGGCAACACTACCCCTTCCTGTATCAGTTATCTATTACTGCATAACAAATTAGCTCCAACACAGCAGTTCAAAACCACACTAAACATGTTCTATCCTACACAGGTCCTATAGGTCAGGAACTCAGAAAAGGCTTAGCTGGAGAGTTCTAGGTGGGGTCTCTCGAGATTGTAAACAGCCAGGACTGCATGAACATCTGGGTTCTTTCTCCTCTCTTCCCCCATCCCTCCCTCCAGCTGCCAGTGTGGCCCTCCAGCCAGCACCACTGACCCACCTGGGAGCTTATTAGAAATGCAGACGCTCAGGCCCAGCCTAGACTTTTTGAATCAGAGCCTGCATTTTAACAAGAGCCCTCAGTGAGTCTGACGCACAGAAACATTTCAGATGTTGCGCTGCAGTCTCCTTCCAGTCCTCCTGCCATTACTGGGTCAACAGAAGACAGTTCTTGGTCTGATTTAATTTCAAAAGCATCAAATTACATGGCCCCCTTAGTGTATTAATTTGGAGGTAAGCTCAAAAAAAGGACAATTAAATTATATCACAATTGAGATGGCTCTGTCTTACCTTGGAGGTTTCTGTCCTGCAGGGAGACTGAGAAGTCTTCCGTCCTGCCACCAGAACCCCAGGCAGGCCACCTCCTGTCGCCAGAGGACTCTCTCTCCCATTTACCCCTTGTTGAAATACCATTCTTAACCAATGTTGTTAAATAATGAATTTTGAAATAATTTCAGATCTAACAGGAAAAGTTACCAGAACAGTAGAAACAGCATCCCTCTTCCCTTCAACCAGAGGCCCGACTGTGACCAAGCTGTCGCGTCTGCACTCTCCCCTCCCCCACACCTATGATCATTAGTCTTTTTCTGATTCTTTTAAAAACCTCATAATTTTAAAATACTGCATCAGGCTTATTAGCAAAATTCACATTAGCCACCTAAAGCTTTAAAATGCAGAAAGCTGTTTTGCATTCACAATCCCTCTGAGGCTCGTTACAGACTGTGAAGTAGCAGGAAGGACCACAAAATGTGTCACCATTTTCCAGACAAGAAAATTGAGGCTCAGGGATTACAAGTGATAGGATCCTGGTCCTGAGTCTGGTTCTCGTTCTCTCTCGTTCTCTCTCCCCTGCTGCACATGCTCACCCAGTGTCCTGAGAAGTGGAGGTGAAGAGTTGGGTCAGTAAAACATAAAGCATTCAAATTCGGCCCATCACTGTCATACAGGGACACCGGCTCAGCTTTGCCAGACCACCTAGTTTTCAGAGGAGCCAGAAATCCCAATGTTTAGGTGAAATCTCCTGAGTTTTTATTTCTTATATTTAATCTGGTTTTTAAGCATCTATGGAGCAATCAAAATAGCCCAGTCTACCAGCTTGCCACATCTAGTTTGGTCTTTAAGTCCCTTGAAGAAAGGGACCAAGCCTGCTCTTGTCACCCTTATATCCTTAGGGCTTAGTTATAAATCTAGTATATAGCCGAGGCCCTTGGGTGGATGGGCAGGGAGGTGGACGGACGAGCAAAGCAGTAAGTACATATGGGCTTCAGATCACAAGGGTCGCCGAGCATCCTACCCCAGAAGTGCTCTGCCCTCACCTTGTCTCCCCTCCGCAGAGAATCCGTGCCTGGGGGAGGTAGTCCGAGAGGTGATCCGCCGCCAGAAGGGGTATGCGTCCTGCGCCACCGCCTCCAAGGTGCCCGTGATGGAATGTCATGGGGGCTGCGGGCCCCAGTGCTGCCAGCCCACCCGCAGCAAGCGGCGGAAATATGTGTTCCAGTGCACAGACGGCTCCTCGTTCGTGGAAGAGGTGGAGAGACACTTAGAGTGCGGCTGCCGCCCGTGTGCCTGAGGCCTCGCCCCACCGTGGACTCCAGCCTGGTGGGTGGGGACAGCCACGCGGAACCCCCTGGAGATTCCAGGTGAAGAAGTGGGAGCTGGAGAGGAAGCAAAAGAAGAAGAGAATATTAAGTATATTGTAAAATAAACAAAAAATAGAACTTATTTTTATTATAGAAAGTGACTATTTTCATCTTTTATTATATAAATATATCACACCGTCTGAGTATATGTACCATATAGTGATTTTTACTGAGTTGTTCGTTTTGTGTTGTGTATTTGTCGTGTTTTTATAAACAGCTGTTAAAAGTTTTAAGAAAAAAGACTAATAAAAATGTTTTAAAACTAAAGGATGAGAATAAAGAAGTGATAGCCTGTCTGAGGAGGAAGGAGGCAGCTTATATGTGCAAGAAACACGAGCATGGCAGAAACGAAGACCTGCTTACTGAGCTTAGGAAAAGGAGTGAGGAGGAGAGAAAGAAGGAAAATATTTTTCTTTGTCATTTCTTCTTATTTTTAATAACCTTTTTTTCTTCCCTATAACCACCCCACTTTTCCATCCAGGTCGCCCAGGAAAAGCCACTGAGCACTGCACTGGCCTCAGACTCCTGCTGGGACCCAAAGCGCTTGCTGTCCCATGAGCCCCGGGCCCGGCAGGGTCTGCGCCCCCTGCCGACCCCCTTGTCCGTCCTGGCTGCCCTTGATTCCATTACTGGACGATCTGAACTCCGCCCCAGGTTTACTCTGAGCCTGTTTTGCCAAATCTGAAAACAGCAGCTCTTTTCCGGCCCCTCCCCGGGAACGCAGGGGTCACGCCACCTCCTCGGGCCCCAGCACCAGCCCTTCCTCTGGAAGCTCTGAGCCACAATGCTCCCTGCAGCCAGTCTCGTACTGGAACGTGGTGTCAGGCAGCCAGGGCTGCTGGGAATGAGGAAGGTCGGGGGCCAAGCTTACCCACGGCTACGGTAGAAGTCCGACTCTGGAAAGTTCTGGGTGGCTCTTGCCATGGGACAGATGGCCTCTGTCACCTAATCCTCCAGGCCCCCATCATCATGACAAAGACCCCTCCCCATCCACAACACTTTCGGATGCATATCCGCACTGCACTTTATTCTATCTGTGCAGCCCCTGGACCAGGGAAGGGTAAAGCAGTACAACCCCATTTCATAGACTGGGAAACTGAGGCCTCTCTCCAGCCCTGTATCTTACCTTAAGCTGCAACTCTGATAGCTGGAAGAGCAAGGCTTGAGCCCGGACTCAAAACTCCAGATTCCTTCTCCAGAACAGCATAAACACGGAAGGTCCAGGCAGTTTAAGTTCATCAGAGAAGTCCTACCAGAAAAAGGAAAGTAGATTTTTTCCCCATTTTCCCTGGTCTTATTCTGCCTTGTTCATTCCTTGTTCTGCCTCCTTAGTATCTGGAGAGATTCTAGACCGAGGGACTTAGGTACCAGGGAATGTGAGCAAGGGCTACCCGTCCAGCCCAGACTCCACTCCGAGAACTGCCGGCCCCCCTGAAGGGCACTTGCCCCTGTCTCTTCCCCACCCTCATCTGTCCCCTTCCAGCCCTGTCAGGCCAGTGCAGATGGCCCTGGGACTCAGCTGCTCACACCAATGCCCTGTCTCACCTCCACCTCTCCCTCCCCCAGAAGCCTCCCCTGCAGAAGCATCTGAGAGGAGAGCGTGGGGCTCAGTGGACCATCCAGCCCTGAGTGTCCCCAGAGGAGCCTATGGTGAATCAAGAAGAAAGAAAGGAAAGGAAGATGGAGGAACATAAGCCAAGTGGCAGATAAGGAGGGCGAGAAGGAAGGAAGGAAAAGGGGGGAAAGGGGGAAAGGAGAGAGAACTGAAGAACAAAAGGAAGTGGAGGATGAAGAGAAGAAGGGATAAGATGGAGGAATTTACTTGTGTATATTGTTTGTAACATACATTATGTCTCAGGTACTTACTGTACCTTATGATGCATTTGTTTCAAATACTAATAGCTAGATTTACTCAGTACTTACTACATTATACATCGGGTACCATCCTAATTTATATATATATATATATATATATATATATATAAATATATATATTCATTTAACTCTCAAAACCACCCTGTTGTAAAGACACTGCTAACCCATTTTACAGTTGAGTAAATTGAGGCATGAAGAAGTTAAAAGACTTGCACAAGAGTAGATGCCTCATAAGTCAGAGAGCCGGGACTTGGGCCCAGGCTGTCTGACTCCAGGACTTGCTTCTCGTGGGATGAAAATACATCCCACGTCTAAGGATCCTACGGTCTGAGGCAGAAACAACTGTGGAAATAGACAATTGTTCTATTATATGGAAGTAGTTGTTCAGAGTGAAAAATTTCTAATCTTGGGTCTTCAAGGATGAATAGGAGTTTGCCAGGGCACAGGAAAGGGAGTTGAACTTTCAGGGAGTTCCCTATTAAAACGAAGTGAGATATCAAAAGACCTGGTTTGTTTGGGGAGCAGTCAGAGGTCTGGGGTGTCAGGACGGTGGATGCACACTGGGGAGCAGGGACCAGTGAGTTAGACATGAAGGCAGGGGTTCGACCACAAAGGACCATGTGTGGCAGGCTAGATCCCAGGGCCCCAGCAGGGTCTGAGGGCAGGGGAATAGCGAAACAAGCTCCGCTTTAGGAAGAGAGCTGGTGGCAAAGTAGAGAAAGGCCTGGAAGAAGAGGTAGGGCTCTGCCACCCAACATGGCCTTAGGGCTCCCCTGGATGCTCTGGTTGTGACTAGACAACGCTGGTTCCCAGATGGGTCACAAAGCCTTTGTGGGAGCTCGGAAACTCGGCCCTGGAAGGGGTGTCCTGGGATCTACCCAATGCCCCTCCCATCCCCCAGGCCCTGCCAGCCCTCCTCACGCAGGCAGGTGGCCCTGAGCCTTGTTCCACCACCAACACTCCCAGCCAGCTCTCCCCACCCAGCACGGGGTCCGCTCAGCCTGCCGTCCTGAGAGCCCCGCCCGGGGTCCCCGACTTCCTGGCAGAGCTCACCAGGCTGACAGCTTCCTCCCAGCCTCCCCAAGGATTCAGAGGCCTCTCTTCACCAATCACCCCCTGGGCCCAACCCTGAATCCAGCCACAGTCTGCCAAGATAGCCAGGGTTCTCTCAGTGTGGCTTGGGGGCAATTTTGAGCCTTCCCCTCAATTTTAGAAGCTCTGAATTTAAGCCAAACTCAGGATCATTAAGAAAAATCCTCCCCAAAATGAAGTTTCTCTAACAAACGGAGATTAAAACTCCCTTATGTGAGCAGCCAAATTCTAGAAACTGGAAGTCCCACGGGGCAGGAAGAGCTCGGTCGGTTAATTTGCACACTGAATGGTTCAGTGTGGGGATGTGCACACGCGCAGAAGAGGGGGCTCAGGCTGTTTCCCCCTGAGCAGGATTCAGGGGGAAAGGAAGGGATTGTCCCTTTTTGACTCAACCAAGGGACCCTAAAGGGTTTATGTATTTAAAAGCTCTTTGTAAAGTGTAAACTAAAAACCTTAAATGTAAGGTGCTACTGTTACTATTACCGTTGTTGTTGCTATTATTGACATGCCAAAAGGCCCGTTGGAGAAGATGGCTTTGCCTTTTCAATTTTATAGAAAAGAACCTGAGTCGACACTTGAGAAAGATGACAGAGAAGAGGACAAGGAGGAAAGAGGCAAGGCCAGGAGGGGGGTTGAGTTAAGTCTGCCCTTCACCAGATACAATGCTATCAGCAGACTGAACCTTTAAACAGAGCAACCGCCCACTGCCTTTGCTGGGAGCAGAAGCCCCTAGCGTAAACGGAACTGCCCCTCAAAGGCTCACCAGGTCCCAGATAACAGAGTGGGAGGAACCGGAGGGGATCCCCGGTGACTGGGAAAGCTGGGAATCAGTGTCTAGACCACAGACCAAGTTCTAGCAAATCAACACCATGGGCAGGAACAGACCCAGGTAGGTGCCCACCTGGGCCAGTGTTCTTCCCGCGACTCCAGAGGGGTCATCCAGACAGAGTAAAGCCTGAAGCAGACCCTCCAACACCTTCTGGGTGGCCAGCAAAGTACCCTCCACCCTCCCCCCCAGCCACCTCCCAGTGCACTCAGGTGGCCAGGAAGCTGGGGCATGGTCTGGCCTGTGGGCACTTACCCGTGCTCCCCAGGCTGGCTTAGACAAAGGAAACACTTGGGCAAAGCTGATGAGAGATGCCAGCTAGCCAGGGCTGGCAAAGGCAGAACTGAGCATTTGGCAAAGCTTATTTATCTAACTCAAAAATCGTTTCTAAGAGGAAAAATTTTAAGATGTTTTTAAAACAATGTTATAGTGCCACTTCCCCAGTATGGGATAAATAATGTTTTTTTTTTCCTTAATAGACTGTCATATGCTGATGTCATTAAAATAAACGGATGAGTCACAGGAGAGCAATGAGACGCTCCTGTGAATACTGTAAGCTCAGCCCTGCTCTGTGGTGTGTGTTTTTATTTTTACTCCTGACCTCCACACTCCCTGGGGCAAAGATTACTGCATTCATGGGGTTTGAGAAAGTCTGATGTGGAGTAAGTGAAAAAAAAAAATTGGTTTCTTGCACCATGATGGTGGAAAAATGGATCCAGAGCTCCCCAGAGACGTGGGAGAGAAGACTCAACACGTGGCTTAGAGTCTGCAGGGCACATGGTTTGTATGGTGACAGACTGGGGCCAAGGGTCACAGAGGAGGAAGCCACTCCAGGGCAGAGGACACTTACTAAGACAGGAAGGAAGATTCCTTTGGAGTCCTCCAATGCCTAATTAAATCCCCTCCTTGAGTCATTCTTTCCACAAGCATTTAGTGAACATCTACTATGTGCAGGTACTGGGCACTGGGCACTACAAAGATGACCAAGACAAAGTCCTTGTTCTGCTGCAGTTTAACTTTTAACTGAGTGTCAATCAACAAACAAGGATAACATCAGATAATAATAAAAAAAAAAAGTACAGATGACGTGAAAGAACAGCTGGTGGGTACTTTATACAGTGAATTCAAGGAAGGGCTCACTGAAGAATGGGGACAAGGGGTAGGGTGAAGAAGAACTAGTACGAGGAGGAAGCCTGGCCCCCCACCCCCAGCACTCACTATCTGTCCTCACGTGGTGGCATCTGAGGGCAGTGGGTAGCCCAAGCTGCTTAGGAGGCCAGAAGGGATGATGTGGGCAAGAGAGGACCATGAGTGGACTTGCGAGTGAGGGGAGAGCAGCAGAGGTCACCTCTCAGCTTCCGAGCCCTGGGGCACCCTTAGGAGCCCGTGGCCTTTCTGAATGACGAATGCCAAGGGTCCGCTACCTCCTGAGGCTGACTGAGGTCACCTTCACTTCCTGGCAGGTGATCTTCCATCTCCAGTGTCTCAAAAAATCTGAATGGGGGAGGGGTTAGATTTTGTGCTGACACACACTGCATCACACAGCCTAGGCGTCCCTTCCAGGAGGAGCTGCTGGCCAGAAACCCACAGCCTCCATTTTCCACGCTTAGACCAAGGAGCCCCTCCTCCCAGGCTTAGGACCTATGTGGATCCCTCTCAAATTCCCTTTTGTGTGATAAAAACTCTCAGGAGGTGAGCATAGAGGGAACACATCTTAACATAATAAAGGTCATATATGAGAAACCCACCGCTAACATCATACTCAATGGTGAAAGGCTGAAAGCATTTCCTCTAAGATCAGGAATAAGACAAGGATGCCCACTCTCACCACTTTTATTCAACATAGTATTAGAAGTCCTAGCCACAGCAGGCAAGAAAAAGAAATACAAGGGATCCAAATTGGAAAGGAAGAAGTAAAACTCTCTCTCTTTGCAGATGACATGATACTATATATAGAACATCCCAAAGATGCCACCAAAAAAACAACTAGAGCTCAACAGTGAGTTTAGTCAAGTTGCAGAATAAAGAAGTACAGAAACCTGTTCCCTTCCTATACACTAACAACAAACTATCAGAAATAGAAATTAAGCAAACAATCCTATTTACTACTGCATCAAAAAGAAGAACATACCTAGGAATAAATCTACCTAAGGAGGTAAAAGACCTGTACTTGGAAAACAATAAGACAGTGGTGAAAGAAAACTGAAGATGGCACAAACAGATGGAAAGATACACCAAGTTCCTGGGCTGGAAGAATATTGTTAAAATGACCACACAGTCCAAGGCAATCTACAGATTCAATGCAATCCCTATCAAAACATCAGTGGCACTTTTCACAGAACTAGAACAAATAATTTTTAAATTTGTATGGAGACACAAAGACCCCGAATAGCCAAAACAATCTCAAGAAAGAAAAACAGAGCTGGAGGAATGAAGCGCCCTGGCTTCAGACTATACTTCAAAGCTACACTAATCAAAACAGTATGGTGCTGGCAGGAGAACAGACACACAGATCCATGGAACAGGAGAGAGAGCCAAGAAACATGCTGCACACCTGAAACATATGTCAATTATATCTCAATTTAAAAATATAACACAATATTGATATGATGAAATAAGACTGAGAATCCACCTTGCAGGCTCCAACACACCAAGTAAATACAGGTGATAAATGCAGACGCCAATATCTGGCAGCAAAAAAAAAATAAAACCAATTTTTTATTAACATTCTTTTTTTTTTTTTTTTTAGAATAACAAAAAAGATTTTTACTAAAACATAAGATTTACAGAAGTTTCCAGTCAAGCCATACAAAATGGTGACAAGCCTTTTCTTGAAGGGAGCGTTCTACACCTCGCAGCAAAGTTACAATGTTATTAGTGAGGGCTGTGATGTTTAATGTTCCCATTTTGGTTCCAACAATCAAGCTTTTCCATCTATAGGATGTACATAAAGTTAGACTTGGCTAGAGAGCATATTCTAAAGAACTAACTGGTTAGCTGCTTTTAACCAATGTAGTTAGATCACCATAAAAGCAGGGAAATGAGCCCATAAAATTAAAACTACCTTCCTGCCTCAAAAAAAATAAAATAAAGAAAAACACCCACACTCCAGCGGCTAATCCCTTGACAACAACCACCTTCATTCACAGTGCTATACACTTAATCCATGATGGGGGAAACGAATAAAAGCAGAGAGAGGCCCCTGCTTTTAAACGTTGCACAACAATCCAGATGATCCTTCTAGCCTCTGCTCACGCTTTACAAGGGAATCAGGACAAGACATAAATGTGTATTTAATCACCAAAGGGCTGAAGATGTCTGGGCTTTTATTCTGCAATGTTTCTAAGAAGGCATCCATTCAATGCAAACAAAAAAAGGGAGAAATCTTGGCAGAACAGGGAAAGTGATGCACACTTGACGACTGGACTGATTGAAATATTATGCATGGCATATAGCCTAGAGTCCATGCTCTAGCTGTTTCTGTGGCTTGGACTTCATTGGTCTTCCACTGCTCCATTCTATCACTTGCTAATGGATCATCTGGCACTTAACAAAGCCTGGATCGAGAGCAGAACCGTGAGGATCTGCAGTGCTGGGGACCACTTATCTTTCAAAACATCCAAACATATGCTTCCCAACTTGTCTACATTAGGATGGTAACTTTAGCTCATGAAATGTACTTTAGGGGCTGCCACTGGGTATTCTTCGGGAAGCAATGGTTCAGGTTTAGAAGTCCCTCCCTCAAAGGGGGAGTCCTGGGGGCCAGCAATGACCACATGAAAATAATGGCTGGTTCTGCCAGCAGACACCGAGTTTCCTTAACAATCGTGCGTGGCAGCCCAGCCATCGTCTCAGATCCCTTTACCAACGCTCTTGAAAGTCGAAAAATATGAAAACGAATGTACGTATGTATATGCATGACTGGGACACTCCGCTGTACTCCAGAAATTGACACACTGTAACTGACGGTACTTCAATGGAAAAAAAAAGTCAACAACTTTCTTCACTGGACTCAGATGCTGTTTTCACTTGGTTATAAAAATTAAATTTTAAAATGTGGCATAAATGTGTAACTCTTTACCTAAATTGGAGGTGGGCAGAGGGTAGAGAACAGCTGCTAAACCTGCTTTGAGTCCTTGAATAAATTATAATTAATTGAAGCAGGGGAGCATGTAGCTCAAATGGTAGAGCGAGTGCTTAGCATGCACGACGTCCTGGGTTCAATCCCCAGTACCTCCATTTAAAAAAAAAAACTAATAATGAATAAACAGACCTAATGATCTCCTGCACATACACAAAAAGATTTTATATATATATATATATATATATAAAATAAATTGAAGAGGGATTCTCAGGGTGACCTCTTCTCCAGCGACCTTGTTTTAAAAATGATTTCAACATCCATCTCCTTCGGATGGTGACTGATCAGACCTAAGAGCAGTGGAAGATTTCCTAGTCACAGGTGAAAAGGCGAATTCACAGACCAAGAAGGCGAGAACACTGAGCCGCATCGAGTACATGCTCTTTATCACACATCACATACATGTTAAGACCAAAGCAACGCTGCCAGAAGTTCCTGCTCTCCCCATTTAACTAGTGAGTGAGAAAGACCTGAACTGCACACCTAGGAAACAGCAGAGGGGTGACTGAGAACAACGCCCTTACCCTTTCCACTACCACATGATCTGCACAAGCCCCTGGTAAATGTCTCCTACTGGACTCCTTTCCACATACGGGGTGTGCCGTGCAAGATACTGGAGCTCCCTGGGACTAAGGGAAACTGACACGCTAATTAATCGGAAGACTGAAATCAGACATTGTGTAAGCGCTGGAATAAAGCCCATGCAACTGTCACGGGGAAATAATGGGAACAGCTCTTTTACAGAGTGGCTGCCGCGGACCAGAGGTATTGCACATTAATCCCCAACTCTCTCCAAAATTACGCAAGGTTGTTATCTCCATGTTACAGACGAAGTGCCTGCACCTTGGACAAGTAAGGTCATTTACCCAGGATTCCACAGCAGGTAAACTGCAGAGCTGGGATTCAAACCTGGGTCTGCTAAGTCTAAAGTTATATGCTTTTCCACCTCCACCATGCTACCCCAACTTTGGCAGCAAGGAGAATGCTCTCTATCCTTCATGGGTAGGAAGAGGGCCCGAACAGGTGTGCAGAGGTAGGAGGAGGTGGTGAGTCCATGGAAGCTGAGACCTGAGTCTCATGGGCAGGCCTTAGGTAGGACCACACAGGTGTAGCTGGTGAGGCTGGCCCTTCCCCGTGCCTGTGAGGGTCATCTTCCCTCATATACATCCTCATGGACTCAGCTTTTCAGCTGATGGGGCCACTGCAGTATTATTACCCATATCCTCTACCCACTCCTGCACTAGAGAGAAAAGCATGTGAACTGGAGTCCTAGGGCTGCCACTGACTTGGTAGGCCACTTGGGTAAATACGTTATCTCTCTGAGCAGCCGCCAAAAATAAAAGGGAAAAGGTTGATAAAATCCACCTGCAGTCCAGAAAAGTTACCTGGTTAAATGGTCCTGCATTAACCCAATTTCCAAGGGTAGAGGAACATTTCCCATACACCACCAAGCAATTCTCAGACACCAGCTGGGTGTCCTACAATTTAACTCAGTTCTGACACTGTCTACCCAGAGAGAGCATCAGATTCCACAGGTTAAAGGTTTAGTCCTTCAGGACAGCTCCCCCATCAATCTCAGAAGCCAGCTGTAAGTCCAGGTTGCTATGTGTACTTCTGATTGATAAGCTATAGATTGGAGGTTCTGATGACCCCCTCTTTGGGTTTAATTAATTTGCTAGAGGGGCTCGCAGAACTCAGAGATACATTTTACTTGCTGGAGTACCAGTTTATTATGAAAAGATGTAACTCAGAACAGCCAGATGGAAGTGAAACACAGGGCAAGGTATGGGGAAAGGGGGCGGAGCTTCCCAGCTGTCTCCAAGCTCACCAGTCAGAAAGCTCTCTGAACCCAGTCTTTCTGGGTTTCTGTAAAGGCTTCATTATAGCAGTGTGACTGATTAAGTCATTGGCCACTGGTGAGTCAACTCAATCTCCAGTCCCAAGTTAAGGGGTGGGACTGAAAGTTCCAACCCTCTAATCACGTGGTTGACAGGCTCCACTGGCAACCGGCCCCCAATCCTTAGGCGCTTTCCAAAAGTCACCTCATTAACACAACAAAATACACCGTTATGGCTCTTATCACAGGAAATTCCAAGGTTTTTAGGAGCTCCGTGCCAGAAACAGGGAAGACCAAATATTTATTATAAATCACAGTATCACACTTGGCAAGAACTTAACCATGAGAAATGATTCTGTGAGTAAACTTTGTAAAAACTACAAGCACCACAAAGATACAGATTAATCCCAGAAATGGTAAGTAATCTGTAGTTCTCTGGGGTTACTATAACAAAGTACCACAAACTGGCTTTGAGGCGGGACCCCTAGGCAGGGCCGCTGCTCTCCTCTTAGCACCATAGGGTTCCCTGGCCCAGAGGCTCTATCTCACTTTTTGCCTCTAAAGTGGCTTACACCTAGAATTCTATTGGTTCCCTGAGGTCACTTCTGATTGGTTATTTCCTTCATTCCTGATTGGTTATTACTCTCACTTCTGATTGGTCCATTTGTAGTACTTTATTTGCATGGAGCTCACTCCTGATTGGCCTATTTCTACAAAGCTTGTTCCTGGTTGGTCAGCTTCTGTTGTACTTTATTTGCATATGATGTTGCAAAGTATAAAACTGGCAGCTTATAAAAGGCCTGTGTAAACCTACAGACGGGGTCCAGAGCTTGAAGTGTTAACTCCTCTGGGCCCACTGGTGTAATAAACCTGAGTTCTCCAACTCTCTGAGTGCTGCTTGGTCTCTTGCCCGGGTGTAACACCAAGCCACAACATTTCAAAACAACAAATCTATTTTCTCACAGTTCAGGAAACCAGAAATGCAGAATCAATGTATCAGCAAAACTGATTTCTATTGGAGGCTGTGTGACAAACTCCCCGATCCGCTCTTAGCGTCTGAGGTTTGCTGGCAGTTCTTGGCTTGTAGATGTTTCACTCCAATCTCTGCCTGCATTATCTTCACGTGACCTGTGTCTGTCATTTTTTGTCTAAGGACACTCTCCTTGGATTTAGAACCCATCCTAATCCAGTAAGAACTCATCTCAATTGTAAAACAAAGAATGTTGCCACCCATCTAATTCTATCAGGATTAAATTGCAACCCACTGCAGCTGCCCACCCACAGCATACCCTGTGGGGAATTCAGGTTGGAGAGAAACAGGAAGCATTCTGTGCTTTGAATACACAGACCTTTAGAGAGTTAAGATGCATATCGAGGGAAAAAAATTTCAATGACCCCAGATTTTTGCATCTTCCCAAACATAAAAAGCATTAAAATCATTAATCTGAGATATCTGTTCTCTGTGATGAGCACAAATCTTTTTATGCTTGAGTACATGTTTTTCCCACCAAAAAAAAAAAAAAAAATTATATATCCTAGCTCTTCCATTATCTCTTTGGAGTAGTTCCTTAGAACTATCCGAGAGGCGGTCTCCTGGGCTACAGTTCTCAGTAAGGTCCTGAAAACCTGAAATTCACTGCTCTTACATTGTGCAGGTTTTCAGTCAACACAATCTTTACCTTAATTACACCTGCAAAGACCCCAATTCCAAATAAAGTCACATTCTGGGGTTCTGAATGGACATGAACTCTGGAATCCTGTTCAACCCACTACATAATCTAATGCCTTCATATATAGCTGAGGCTTTTTAAAGGGAAATGATTTACCCAAGGTCATACAGTTTCGCATGACATCTAATGATGTTAGAGGGAGGAGAGACATGGGCACTGTGTGACTTTCAGAGACCACAGACCATACAGCGGTGGACATGTAGTAGAGAATAACCTTTGTTTTGCTGGAGCTTTACAGGGACACCATGACCTAGACCACGGGAATGGCTGTAAGAACAAGGAATGCCTGCAGCAAGAAGATTACAACAACCAACCACACCCCCTCCCTTATTTTTTTGTATAAAATGAGCCTGTATTTTGACTAGAGCAGGATGGTTCTCCAAGACATTAATCTGCCATCCTCTCAGTCTGCCGGCTTTCCGAATAAAGTCGCTATTCCTTGCCCCGACACCTCGTCTCCCGATTTACTGGCCTGTCATGCGACGAGCAGAACAAGTTTGGACTCACAGACAGATCTACACAGATCAAGATAAATAAGCTCATCCTACATGAAGAAAAACCCAGAAGTCTGCTTAAAGCAAATTTTGTATTTCCAACCTGTTTTTCTCCCTCGCAGGGAACAGAAGAAGGTGGGCATTTTGCACCACAGAAAAACCACTGAAGCCAGAGAAACTGAAACAGCAGGACCCCGGGGGGCCCCCCACTTCTTGTTGTAGGAAATAGGCTTCATTCAGCCTCTTTGACCTTCCCTGGGTTCCAAAGGGCAGATTCTAACAGCTGCTAATCAGAGAAGGGAGGGGATGCAGAGAGAAGGGAGAAACAGTCAAGAAACAATAGCACAGCCTTGGGGCAGGCTCCTGGTTCCTCCTCAAGGAACAGACAGCAATACCTTTGAGTTCTCCCGCAGAAACTGAGGCCCCCACCCAGGTGGAGGATGGCAACTTCAGGCTGAGCACAAGATTCCTGGAGCAACGTCCTGTTACTTCCCCATCAACCAATCAGAAGAAAGTCACACATCCTGCAGCCCTCACCCCAAATTTCGCCTATAAATACTTTTCCCCAAAAAACCATCAGAGAGGTTGAGTTTCTCAAGCATGAGCTGTCCTTCCTCCCTGCTTGGCCCTGCAATAAACCTTTCTCTGCTCCAAACTCCGACTTTTCCGTTTGTTTGGCCTCACAGTACATCGGGCACACGGATTTTGTTAGGTAACAAAACCAGAGAGCCAGCAGTGCGTCACCAGCCAGCTCTTTAACCAAACACACAGTTAGAAGCCACCTCCAGGGTCCTCCCCCTACAATTTCCTGCACGTACAGTTTCAAAACCCTGCCAGAATATTAATCAGAGAAGTTCCAGACCTGGCGGGCAAGTTGATCACTCATGTCTCCTCAGCGTCGCCGGGCCTCCGGGCCAGGTGTAGCCACTTGGAATTAAGGGGGCAACTTGATCTATAGCTGTTTTCCCACGCTTTTCTGCCTGATTATAAGTACAGCTTTATGAAAATCCAGCCACACCATAGTCTCCATCGGGCTGCATTTTTTTTTTTTTTTCAAAACTCAACTCTCCTTCACGGGCACAGAGCATCTGTTTCAAGTCAGAAGCCAGGGCAAGCCTGTCTCCCACACGGCGGGGAACAGAAGTCCCAGCCGTGGTCTTTTTCTTTTTTTTTTTTTTTTTTTTCTTTTTTCTGTAGGATGGCATCTTTATTCCCGTTTCACAGGTAAAGAAAGCAGGTGCAGAAACGGACTCTGGGCAACCCCCTAACAAGAGAGGGGCCAGGGTCAGACAGACTGGCTGGCGGGGGGCCAGCAGCCAATGAAGGCTGGAATTAGGGGTGCTCAGGGCTGGGTGGGTAGAGGGTGGACCTCCAGGGAGGGCAGCGCAGGGAGTAAACGGGAGGCCGCCGCCCAGGTGCCTTACCCCATCTTATAGACAGGAGGTCGCTCTGCCCCCATCATAGCTGTCAGGCTGCAGCGGGAAGGGCTGCCTCCACGCCTCCGCCGCCTGGAGAGTGGAAGGAGGGGGCTCCCGCACTCGGCCTGCGTGCGGTGGGGGCAGCATAGCAGACAGAGCTGCAGGCAGCCCGCCCCACCCAAAGGCCCCATGTTCCTGGCTCTCCTGCCCTGCTGGCCCCTTCACTGACGCTCTACAGAACCAAATCCTGCAAAGGCCGGGCCACGGGACCCTCGGGGACTCTCCACCCAGGGAAGGGTCAGGGCGAGCTCCACCTGCCACTTGCCAGGAGCTTAGGTTCTGGGGAGGGGCCCACAACCAGCCGCATCCCCCCTGGCCAGACCCCAAGCAGCTCCTCTGCTCGCCAGCACCCAGCCCTGGTTCTTAAAACCTCGTGGCCTGAGATAATTAGCCTCCAAAACAAATTCAGCTGCTGAGACCTGATCAGAAACTACTGGGTTTTTTTTTTCCTAAACTGATTTAATTCCCACCACCAGTCCCTCTGACCTTCCTTCCTTTCTTTCTCTGGCCTGAGTCCTGAAAAAACGGAGTTTGGAAATGCTTAGAGGACAGCTCTGGTGGGCCCCAAAGCTTCAGGGGGAGAGAAGGGTCTGAAAGATACACAAGGGATGAGGAAAGAAGCCAGACACCAAAGGTCACATATTGTATGATTCCTTTTATATCAAATGTGCAGACTAGGTTCAGCCAGAGACAGAAAGCAGATTGGTGGTTGCCAGGGTCTTGGGGGAGAAGGAAAGGGGAGCGACTACTTAATACTTAAGGAGTTCCTTTGGAGGGTGATGAACATGTTTTGGAACTAGACAGAAGTGACGCGTGCACAACAGTGTGAATGTACTAAAGGACGCGCAAGTGGTTAATTTTATGTTCTGTGAATTTCACCTCAATTTTTAAAAAATTTTAAGAGGGAAAGGGGAAAAAGGAGGGGGAGGAGGAGGAGGGAGGAAGCCCTGCCACAGAAGTGGAGCTTTCACAAGAGCCAGCCTCCAGGGCAGGGGGGCCAAGTCTAGGTTAACCCTTCCCTTCCCAGCGCAAAACCTCAGGCTGCGTGCCTGGGCATTTTCCCAAGGAGCTTCAGCTGAGAAATTGCACCTCTGCAGCAGCTGGTTGGCCCCCTAAAGCTAGAAAGCTCTCCCCTCACGGGTGCTTTTCTCTGATAGATGTTTTTAAAGAGAGAGGCCCTACCTATTTTAAGGACTTGAAATGAAGTAAAGTGGAATGAAGCACAATGAGGGGAAAAAATTTTTTTTTAATTTAGGAGTCTCCGCTTACCTACTCAGAAGTGCTAAAAATGTGCGTTGCCTTCAGTTGAACTGAATTTCTGTTTCGAGCCCCCATCCTGCTGCACAGCAAAAACTTAACCTTGTTCAGTTCAGCCTCCCTTTCTCCAGGGTCGAACCTACATTCTCTGTGCATGTGAATTCTATGTGAATCTGCGGAAGGTGTCTGTCCCTTGCTGTGCTCGTGGAAAACTGCGTAAAATTGTAAACATAAAGCACTTAGCACAGTGCCTAGTAAATAATGGGCTAGCGACCACAGGGTGAGCAGGGGATGGAGAAGACATAGACAATGTGATCCACGCCCCCACCCCACCCTCAAAGCTCCTTCCAACAAGCTAGGCAACCAAGCTCTAAGGCAAGGATACAGGATGTGCTGAGGGACCAAGACCACAGTCCCAAGCACATCTTTGGTACTAGGTGACTGCGATCACATCTGAGCTACCTGGACTCCCTGGATTAAAATTAGAGGCTGTTACTAAGAGACAGCAGAGGAAGGAAGGCAAAGAACAAATGTTCACCATGGACTCTAAAGGTGGATCACAGTTTTTCCCTCAAGGAGCTCATGTATGACGAAATAGTTTGGTAGGATACAGAATACAAGGCACTAAACATTATGACGGTGGGATGGACAGGTTACAAAGGGGCAAAAAGGGAGAGGAGAAAGGGGGTGATCAGAGAAGCTTTCCTGGGAAAACTAAAATTTGAAATGAATATTCAGGGACAGGTAGGAGTCCACAAACAAAAAAGGGGGAAAGATCTTTCAGGCAACTGAAGAGACTGGAAGAGCAGGTGGAAAACGAGGCAGCAGAAATAGAAAGAAGCAGATCATACCCTGCCTTGTGAGCCATGCTAAGGAATATGACTTTTTCTGCTAATGAGTAGTTTTCAATGTGTTTTTTCACTAACAGCCATGATAATGTGAAGGAAAAGCCGGGCTGGTCTAACAAGATATAACTCACAAGTCTAGGAATGTGAAGGAGAGGCTGGGCTGGTCTAACAAGATAACTCACAAATCTAAGTATCGGAATACTGATCTGAGTTCTGCTGGACTAACTCGTAAATCTAAGTTAATTAGTGTTGGTTTGCTGTTCATGTTTTTTGCTAGCCAGCTGGATTTTCAAAGAGATATACCTGGCTTTGGAATGTTGGTTTGCTGCCTCCCTGCCTCCACTTTTGTGATAATGATGCTGCTAAAGCTGTTCCATGCCTATTGGCCGAATACCCCAAGCTTGTACTTTACCCTGTAAAAACCTCATGAGCACGTCTTGGAGGCGCTCAGAGCTTCGGAGCAGAAGCCCCTCTGAGCCCGCCGGCGTAATACATCTGAGTACTCCAACCCTCCGAGTGATGCTTGTTTCTTGGCTGGCCTGTAGTTTCCGTAACAATAATAAAATCATTTCACATGGCAATCTGGACCATATGTACATACATATATACATCATATATATATAGATGTAGACATATGTACATATGAATCTCAAATGTAACTACTCTGGGAAACAGTTTGGCAGTTTAAACAGTTGTCATACGTCTACCCTGTGACCCAGAAATTTTACTCCTGGTAGCATGGCCCAAAGAAATGAGTGGCTATGAGCACAAAAAGACATACACAAGAATATTCACAGGAGCTTTGCATAATAGCCAAAAACTAGAACTAGCTTAAATGTCCATCAACAGGAGAATTAAATAACTAAACTGCAGTGTACTCATACAATGGAATACAAAAATGAGAATGGACACACCACAGGTCCATGCAACTTCATGAATGTATCTCAGACATACTACTGAGCTAAAGAAGCCAAACCCCAAAATGGTACATATTCTTTGATTCCATTCAACTCAAGAATGGGCAGAACTAATTGAAGCTAGAGCAGTCAGAATGGTGGTGCCTTGCAAGGAGCAGGGGGAGGGGCGGGGGAGCAGTCTTCACAGGGAAGGGGCAGGACGGAGCTTTCTGGGTACGAGATATGTTTTATATCTCGATCTAGGTGGTGGCTAAAAGAGAGTACACACATATAAACATCCATCAAGCTGCACACTCACAACCTGGCACTTTACTAAATATATGTTATATCTCAATGCAAAGTTGTTAAAAATTATATATGCCAAAACTCTCCTAAACACATGTCAAATATGTGGGGCTCAACAGAGCCTCTCAGAATACATGCTTACATTTATAACAACCTGAAATGGAGTGGATGGTATCTGAAGTTGGCGGGGGGGGGGTATAGCTCAGTGGTAGAGCATATGCTTAGTATGCATGAGGTCCTGAGTTCAATCCCCAGTGCCTCCAGCAAGGGGACAAAAGAAAAGAAAAGGAAAAAAAGAAAGCAAGCAGGAGTTGGCCAGATCCTGCCTACTTGCCTGCTAAATAAAATAAAACACAACACAATACAATACCAATCTGAAATACATGTTTTGCAAAACAATACTTACATGTGATTGAGGTTAACATTTAATCTATTCAATTTTTTTTAATGCTGGTTGTAACTGACTACATTGACTTCATGACCCTTTAAAGGTCATAATCCATTATTTGAAAATCACAGTTCTAGACAATAGGGATCCACTGAAGGTTTTAAGAAGAGGAGTGACATGAACAGTCTAGAGCTTCCCAAAGATCCCTCTGGGGCGGTGTGGAAGATAGATTCAAGGTGCAAGACTGGAGCTGGGAGATCGGGTGAGGAGGCCATCAGGTTTGGGGATGGGCCCTAGAGGAGGGTCTTAGGCCAGGTCATTCTTTCCGACTGTGGGGTGTTGTCTGCGCTCTGCACTGACCTCACCTGCATCGCGCCTCGCCACTGGTGCCCATTGTGGAGTCAATGGCACCCATCCTACATGTGAATGGCATCCCCACTGGGAGTGGCTGGCGGAGCGGAACCACACCCACCTCTTCTACCATCACAGCAGAGTTACATGGACATGGGGCAGAAAACCTCCCTCACTCTCTCTTCCCAGCAAGCAGTGGTTGCCCCATCAATACGATTAGAGATGGGGGTCGAGGTAAAAGCTGACATGGGAAGAAAGCAATTTGTGTGTCCCTGCTCTTTCCCAGACATCACACAAGGCACTTCATGTGTGTTATCTCAGTTCATTCCTACAACATAGATCATATCCATCCCCTTTAGAACAGACATGATCGTCCCCAAGGACAAAGAAAGTGAGGCTTGGAGAGGGGAAGTGACACCCATATCCAAGGTCCTGGAGCTGGTAAGTGATAACACCAGACTTAGAATCCAAATCTGCTGGAAGTCCAAGCTCTTTTTGAACAAAAGGCCTAAGAACATGAGCGCATCCCATCTTGATCTGAGATGCTGGTGCTGGCCTAATTTCACAAAAACATGCTTACACCCACGGGCTCTGTGAAATCTCCCAGGGGGCGTGGACAAACCTCAGCCACGCAGCCTGCTCTCTGGGTGTCACTGGGATTTCACACTCCCCGTTTGAAATATGGTAACTTACGACTTTTCTCTTATCTTTAATTCTTGTTTCAGCTCAGCCAAGGGTTCTGACTGGAGCAGACCTCACAGCTCCAGGACCCAGCACTGGGCAACTCTGACAGCTTCTCTGTTACCTCATCTCTCTGGCCAGGGAGAGCAAGTGAGGGAACCACTGATGACAGCAGGAATTCTGGAGGCTCCAGGAGAGGGGAGGTGGGGAAGGGCCATGTCCCTGGGTACCAGGCCCAGGCTGGCCCAACAGCCCTCCCTGCATTTCTTCATGAGTGTCGCAAGACGAGGAGAAGCCACTGAAATCCTTGGCTCTGAGGCACCATCTTTCCTTTTAGTCACCGCCAGAAGCTCTGGAGGCAGACGAGGATTCGGAGCTCTGGGGAGGAGACACTGAGACGAATGAGTGTCTCACAGCAGCTCTCAACATGGTGCTCAGTGAGGATGGCCTTCAGTTCACACACGAGCATGTGTGTGCACACACGTGCGCACACACACACACATCACCCAACCCAATCACTGCTGTCTCCGTCTGTGCCCTGAGAAGCCAATCCTTGGGGTTCCCTTGCTCCCTGGCTTGCCTGCTCCCAGGCTCTAGCCAACCTCTTGCTTTCAGTTTTAGGATGGAGGCCAAGCTCACTTTTCCTAGCTGACCCCGGCCTGAGGCCACCACGCTTCCTTCTCAGTGAGATGGCCCACATTCTGCCTATGGGATGTGTATCTCCTAGGCCTTTCTCTTGCCTTTTGAGATGGCCCCCACTCTGTCTATGGAGTGTGCATCTCTCTCAATGAATCTACTTGTACTCAAAAAAAAAAAAGAGAGAGAGAGAGAGAGAAAAGAGAGTGGTCATCTGTTCTCCAGATTGTCCCCTGAATTCCAGTCTCAGTGGTTCTCAGGGAGCCCCTCACTTCACTCAGGGGGAGAAAACACACAGCGCCTCTCAAAGAAATTCCTGCTCTTGGATGGCTCGCCCTCCATCATCTCCCTGCCTCTCTGATCCTCGCCAAGTGGCACAGGGACCAGGCTTTTGATCCCCACTTAGCATGTTCTGCAGAGCTGTGCTAGCACCTCCCTTTAGATATTGAGGGTTATTAACACCTTTTTTTCTCAGCTCTGTGGGTACTTATGAGCAAGAATATTAGAAAATTAAGGATGCTGGTGGGGAGGGGCAAGATGAGGTAGGAGATTAAGACACAAACTACTATGTATGAAATAAATAAGCTACAAGGATATACTGTACAGCACAGGGACTACAGCCAGCAATTTTATAATAACTTGAAATAGAGTGTAATCTATGCAAACTCTGAGTCACTATGTTGTACACCAGAAACGAATATAACATTGTAAATCAACTATACCTCAATAAAAAGAAAAATTACATATAAAAATAAATTAATTTTAAAAATGTTGCTGTACACCCTCTACCCACCTTCCTCCCTCCATCCGTACCTTTTTTGTGCATCTGCATACAATCGATAAATTCCACCCCTACATGCACATGTGCACATGCACACACACACAAATACAACAAGTAACTGAAAACAGAGTCTAAGAGACCTGGGTGGTGGAGGCATTATCTCCACACGTATCATCGGGGCCCCAGTGCTCTGTCACATGTCACCCTGTTAAGACATCTGGCCCTCGTATGGAGAGGTTTTGCAGGCCTGGGGTCCATTCGGCCCCCCTCCAGTTGCTTTTCTATGCGTTCATTTTACTGTTGGACAGTGGGAGGCAGCCTGAGTCCTTCGTTTCTGAGCTCCCAGCGATGCTCCATAAAAGTCCCTTGATGGTCCCCAAAAGGGAGTGTCAGGCCATGACCCCGGTGCCTGGGTCTCCCCAAGGGGCATCACTAGGTCTGAGCCTGTGTCCTTAAGTCCTGGCATCATCTGAGCCAATAACTGGGCCAAGATAGATACTTCCGACGAATGCCTCTCCTGTCGGCAGGGCCCGGCTCCCAGGTTGGAGTCCCCGCACACAGCTCACTTGATCTGGCTCTTGTGCAGAGCTCTGTGGGAAGCCAGGAGACTACTGTCTGTCTCCAGGAAAGATGAAGGTGCTCATTTCAAGCCTACTGAGGTTCTTTTTTAATTTTTTAATTTTATTTTGTTGGGGGCAAAGTAATTAGCTTTTTGTTTCTTTCTTTATCTTTCATGGAGGTACTGGGGACTGAACCCAGGACCTTGTGCATGCTACACACGCGCTCTACCACTGAGCTCTACCTCCGCCTCTTTTTTTTAATTGAAGTAGAGCTGACTTACAATGTTTCATTAGTTTCAGCGCACAGCATAGTGATTCTTAGGTTCTTAGAATCACTTCAAGGTGACTCATAGAGGTTCTTGATGAATCAAACTAAATATAGTGGAAGAAACCCTGATTATTTGCTTCCCCCTCCCCATTTTCCCCCACTGCAAACGTAACCACACTGATATGCACTGATAGCTCTCTTCCCTCCTGCAGCACGGGGCGGGGGACATCAAAGACCCACCTGGGTCTGGACCCCATCCTTCTGCCTTCTCAGGAGAGGGCCCCCTTACCTTTGATTTCCTCCCTCCTCAAGCAGTTTCATTCTCTCTCCCCGATCTTCCTAGTCACCTAAGATTCATCTCTAGAATGATTAAGAAGCTAGACTTACAGGTGAAAACTGGAAGGAGGGAAGAAGGAAAGGATGAAGGAAAGGAGAAGAGGAAGGAAGGGGAGAAAGAGATGGACCCGACTTCCCCTGGAGAAACGAACCCTCCTGCAGGTCTGACTTGACACCGGCCAGCTATCACCTTCACTGCTCTCCTCTTCACAGCCACAACTTGTGGGGGAAAAGTCTATATTTGTGTCTACTTGTTCACCTCCTATTTATTTCTCAACTGGCTGCAATGTGGTTTCTAATCCCTTTCCTCCACAAAAACTGATCTGAGTTCACCAGGGAGAACCTAAGTGCAAAATCCAATAGACAAAAAAAAAAAAAGATGGTTTCTCCTGAGAACGTGGTCCTGAGGGTGCCACTTCTCCGGCTAGGTTTCTTGAGACTCTCCCTTCCCCTGGCCTCTGTGGCCCTACCTTTTCCTGACGTGCACCCTCCCTCTCCATCTCCTTTTCTTTTTTTTACCCCATTAACCCTTAAATGCAGGGCTATTTCTAAGCCTCCTTCATTCCTTATGCCCACAGGGACAGGACATTCAAACCCACAGTTCCAACCGCGAGCATCAGCTACCCACGGATGACCGCCCAAACCATGTCATAAAAACAGCAACAGTAAATATTTACTAACAGAGAACACATGCCAGTGCTGTGCCAACCCCCAAGCACAGGCGGAAGCGGGCACCGTCATCAGCCACAGTTCCCGGACGTGCGGACTTAAGTAACGAGCCTGAGGTCACACGGTCAGTAGGAGGCTGCTTTTCAAGCCCACTCACTATCACTTCTGGTTTCCAGCAAGAGGAGGAACTAACAAGGGCTGCCGGCTCCTTCTCCCCAGTTCAGTCCTGGAGGAAGCATGAAGGTGAAAGGGAGGTCGGTGAATCTGACGGTAGCCTAGGAAACAGAGGACAGCCAAGTGCCAACCAGAGTCTGAGCGGGACTTTAGAGCTGCTCTTTTCTCTTCCTTGCGTTTCCACGGGGGCTGGGGATGGAACTGCCTGCCAGCCAGTGCTCTGGGACAGATCAGCGACAGTAGGGCACTGGCTGGGCTGGGGAGCAGAGAACAGCAGGTGCACACAGATGGCCGGGCTCTGGGCACTCCTGCCCGCCCCACAGCCTGAGGACGAAGGGACCGCAGCCAAAGAAGACAGCTCTTGGAAAGAGCAGTGCCCATGAGTAAGGAACAGCCAGGTTCCTCAAGGACAGGGAAATAAGCGGCGGTTGGCTCCGGGCCGTCTTTCCAGAGCACTGACCCTGAAGTGTACACCTCGACACACACTCACATTCAACATTGCGCAGCACACAAGCCATGGCCAAGATGATGCACAAAATTAACCATAACGATCCCTAGCAATTCAAAACGAAAATTCTAGACAATATCACCCTAAGCAGGGGGGCGGGGGCAGGGTAGGGAGGAGTGAAAACAAGAGAAAAAAAGAAGGGAATGAAAGCATGCTAACACGTTTGTTTTGCTCAGGAGGAAGATAGTGACATTAATAAGTTTAAGACATTATTAGGGAAGATACCTGCAAATATTTGTCTTAATTATTTAAAATTGAATCCATGTATTTCAAACCAGTAGAACAAAATTCAGGGAGGCAGGAAAGAAAAAAAATCAAGTTTAGTAAACATAAAAGAAGACAGAAATAAATCCATATATAATATTAGTTTTAGTTTCAACAGAAATAAATCCATATATAATATCAAATTTCGTTTCAATAAAAGTAAACACTGCTCAAAAAACAGACTGGAAGATATGATTTTTAAAAGATCTAGCAAACATAATTCCTATAAATGATTGGTAGGATTTATGTCTACAAATAGCTGCCTAACTTTTGAAAAATATGAGCAAAGAAGGGGTGTTCTTGTTGCTAATCATTAAATCATTTTATTTTTTTTTTTGTTAAATCATATTTTAAAATACAGTAATAAATCTAGTGTGCTGGTATGAAGGAAGAAATAAACCAATGGAATGGAGTTAAGAGTTCAGAAATAGACCCGCATATATGTGGGAAATTGTTAGGTAACAATAAATGGAAATGGACAAGTTTTCGTGGAGACTATGTTGAGAAAGCCAGTTTATATATGATGAAAAACAAGACTGAATCTGTACATCCGACCACATGCCATGGTGAGTTACAGAAACATTGAAGGCTAAAGTATGAAGGGTAAAACTACAAAATTAATAGAAGATAGTATCTGTGTGACCTGTGAGGAAGGACCTGTTAAAATGCTAAAAGCAGACACCACACGGGGAAAAATATTACACTTGACAACACCAAAGTTAGAGGTTTACAGACAAAATATACAGATGACAAATTGAGAAAAGATACTTGCAATATTTAAAGTTGATAAGAGATTAACATCCAAAATACTCAAAAACTCCTTCAAAAATCGACAAGAAAAGAACAGGAATGCCAAGAGAAAAATAAGCAAATGATTTAGGAGTTTATAAAGAGGAAACCTGAGTGGTTAACAAGCAAAAAAGAAAAGGAAAAAAAAAAAACCTCTAAACTAGTAAATAATGACATATGCAAACTATTATTAGATGTTCCCATCAGATAAGCAAAAAGTAAAATCAGAAATACACAGTGTTGACAAGGCTATAAGGAAACACCAACCAATCCACTTGCACTGCTGATGGGAAAGAAAGTCAGAACTTTGGAGGGCAATCTGGCAGAACTTCCACACTTCATCAATTCTAAGATACACGTTTTTTGTGTGCCATGAACTTAAGGTGTAATGTCTTGCAGCTAAGCCTGTGTCCATTCATCTGATTCCCACTGGAGCTTAAATTCATCATGATCTGGTTGAACTCATCACCTTGCCCTACCCACTCATTCCAGCCCCACTCTGTTTCTTCTAGTGAAGTCCCTACCAGGTTGATGGTACCATCATCTACTCAGTCACCTAAGAAAGTAACTTGAGAATCAGCTTGTGCTATTTCCACTTTCTCACTGTCCTCCTCAGTCGGTTACCCCATTTGATGATTCTGCCTAAAAGTGGTCTTGAATCCCTCCGCTTCTTTCTAGCCCCAAATGTAACGCAAGATCCAAACACTCCCCTTTGAAAGGACTGCAGTAGCCTCAATCCTGCATCTTCCCCTTCCCTTCCCTATTCACGTTGCATACCAGCTGCTAGAGTGATCGTGATCAGTCTAAACTGTAAATGGGTTCACATATCTCCCTCACTTAACAATCTTGCAGCAGCTGACCAAAGTTCAAGTCCTTTAAGTTGGGTACAGCATCTTCACCATCTGGCTTCTGCCTCTCTCCAGCCTCATTGACCCAAAAACACAGACCTGGTGGCACCATACTCTGCCCTGGAAGCTCCAGGGTCGGTCAGTTAAAAGAAATTTGATTATCTAAATAATTAATTATAATAGATTAGCAGAATTAACCTACATTCTTGTAGACTAAGCATTTTTAAAATTTGGCATTTTTGTATCATTGCAATCTTATTTAAAAAAATGCATGAGGAATATGAAGAACTCCTGTATACTCTTTACTCAGATTTGGCAACTGTTTACACTTAGCCCCATTTGCTTTGTCTTTATAATTCTCTCTGTATCTTTTTCACATCATTTTTCTGAGCTATTTGAAAGTGAGTTGGAGACACCATGCCCCTCTACCCCCAAATGCCTCAGAGTATTTATTTCCTATTGAGAACATTTCTCTCTCATACAATTATAAACATCGGCAAGTTTAACATTGGTATGGTACTACCATCTAATCCACAATCCATACTCCAACTTTATCAACTGTCTTAAAAACACCTTTTAGATACTCTTGAGTTTGTCAGTGGAGGACCAACCCTGGATTGCAGGTCGCGTGGTGCACCCAGCTGCTATGTCTCTTTGGTCTCCATTAATCAGCCGTTCATTGTCTTTCTTGACTTGGACATTTTTGAATTGTTCAGGCCAGTTATTCTGCAGACTGTCCCCTGACTTGTTTTCATCTCAGGTCTCCTTATGATTAGACTGACGTTCTACACTTTGGGCAGAAAAACCAATGCAGGGACATGGTATCCTCTCAGTGCATCCCCATCAGGAGGTATGGCTGGACCCAGTGTTGGTGACGTCAAGATTACCAACTGGTTAAGTGGCATCTGCCAGGTTTCTACACTTTCAAGTTAGTATTTAACCATTTTATTTTCCCCTTAAACCACATAAATGTGCATGTATTCCCCCAATCTTTTGATTCAGGCCAAGGCTTCCCCTTTGAGTGTAACAGGTCTGCCAACTGGATCTCTAAGCCATTTCCAATGCATTTCCTAGAAAGCATTGCCGAAGATTTTCAATTTATTTAAAGAAGAGCAAGAATTTAAAGCCACTTCCAAAGCAACCTGAGTGCTGACCTGTCTTAGAGTTTTTATTTGTTCAGGCTTTTACATAAGCAACTTGACTTTATCCATTTTTTCCCAAAGTTTTCAACTTGGTTTTCATGGTAACAATTCTCTTTTTCACACGCATATTCATTCGTGGATATGATTTTTCAACTAATTTATAACATTACAGTAATAGGTGCAACTGGCCTAAGCAGGTTGAGGAACAAATGCAACTGACTGAGATTGTTAAGCTCGCAACTCAGCTGTTGGAATAAATACGGTGGGTACTCCCATTCCATCAGCACCCAGTATGCTGTGAGCATCAGTCCGTACACTTTTCAGACAGAACAGATGGTGGGGGTTAATCTAGCAAGGCAATTAAGTAGAAGTCGGTTAACAAAGCTTTTGCTGTGAATTTAATTTCCCAGAATTAAGGGACATGACTTTTTAGACTGAAAAATCACACCAAGCACCCAGAAAAAATATCACTTTACTGGGGATAAAGAGTAAATTCTAAAAGAACCCAGAGAGGAAAAAAATATATTCACCTACAAAGCAAAGGGAGTCATAATTGCATCGGATTTTTCAACAGCCTTCTGATGAAAAATTATTTTCAGTCGAGGCTTTTGTACAAAGACAAACTATGAACCAAGTGTGAGGAAGGCAGCAAATGCTTCGTTATGCCAGGTCTCCGAAGCAGTCTTTCTCAAGAAGGCAGTGAGGAGTACACGTGGACTACAACAACACAAGAAGACTCAGGATCCAGGAAACAGGGGGCCCCACCCAGAAGTGTGGCAAAGTACCAGCCAGCCAGATTAGAGAAGGAAGAGGTCTTGGGGGGCGGCGGTGCTGGGAAGGGGGGACGAAGCTTGGAGATGATGATCTGATGTCTCTGAACATTTAGAAATAGATAGGCATTTGACAGATTTGTAGGAACACGGGAAATAAAGACCAATGAGTACCTTGAAAACGAAGCAAATGACAAATATCAAGGCACCTCAACAACTAGGAAAAAACAGTGGTAGTACCAAAAATACAAAAGCCAAAAAAAGTATCAGAGCATAAATTTTGGCTGAACCATGAACGATATTTATTATATAGTTAGAGTCATACAAACCCTATCTATTGGCTTAACACAAAATGATGTAGAAATAAAATGTCAGCTTTGAGACACTGGAACCTCATCCTGTTCGCTGCTGTATCCCAGTATTAGAACCGTGTTTGGAAGGATGAAAATTTTTAAGTCAATTTATCTTTTTTTTTTTTTTTTTGATGATAGTATTTGAACTTTAAATGTTTAACAAAAGGTAACAGTTTTTTTGTTGCCTTTCTTTCTTTCTTTCTTTCTTTCTTTCTTTCTTTCTTTCTTTCTTTCTTTCTTTCTTTTCTTCTTTTCTTCCTTCCTTCCTTCCTTCCTTCCTTCCTTCCTTCCTTCCTTCCTTCCTTCCTTCCTTCCTTTTCTATCTATCTCCATTGTGAGAATTCCTGGGCCATGCAGAGAAGGAGCTAGTGAGAGGTGGCCTGCCGTTCTCCCAGGCTCATCTCCATGGAAACACGTTGTTCTCACAGGCTGTCCCCCACATCAATCTCCCAGCTGGGTCCGTCCGCACACATGCTGCACCTGTTAGAGTAATTCACTGGATTTGAAGCTCTGTTGGTCTTCATTGGTGGAGCCAGTACATTACTCTAAAGGCAAACTTGTTCATGAATTTAGCCTATGTTAACAGATAAGAAAAGTTTCTAATGGTTTTCAGTTTGGTTCTACAAGTGTTTATTTTCCACACAACTGAACCTCTCTGATCACTAACAACACGGATAATCATTTTTCCTAGTTATCTTTAACCGTTTTCTTCCTATTTCTAACATAATAAATGAGAATTGCAGAAATTTTGGAAAATGTAAAGAAGAAAAGGAATCCTTCCAAATAACCAGAGACAACACTACCAACATTTTCTAAGTGACTTTTTTTTCCCTTCTCAACACTGAGACCTTACTATTGTAGATATAATTTTGTGCCTAGGTTATTAACCAGAGGAAGTAAGCATTTCTCCAGCCATTAAATATAAATCTCACAAGTAATATGAAAGATTGTTTCAAAATGATTCCTTTTAGAAGAGAATTTTCCCTGCTAAGGATTCGATGTTTCTCAGAGAAGCCCTCCGGGGCATCTCCATGGAGTGCTGACTCTCGGGACATTCATGGGATGTTAAGGGGGCGCTGGTATTAAAATCAGGCTTCAATCCTAATACCAGTGTGTTGCTCATCAGCTCATGACCTTGGAAGTTTCCTTCTATGAGATTCAGCTTTCCTTATCTGTAAAAGGGGATAAAAGTATCTCCCCCACAGGGTTATTAAGTAGACTAAAAGAAATATGACATGTCAAGTGCTTAGCACGGTGCCCAGGAAAGAGGAAGTGTTCCAGGAAACCAGCCACCATCAACATCATCACCACGGTCATTAAGGGTCATGGGAAGCAGACGCTCCTGAAGACAGGTGACATCTCCTGCTGTTAAAATGGCATCTCCGAGCTGGTTGTCTTGGCTTATTTGATCCTGCCTATCTCTGTTCCAGTTAATACTTCTTTCTGAGATGCTGGAGTATTTTGCCTTCCAAAGTGAGCATTTAATGAATGCCTTCACCCATTCTGCATCCTGTCTTCTTATTCCAGGGAAACTTTAAGAATCTAATCTCCAACTTTGGCCTCAAGTCACACGTGAGAAAATAAAGGTGTGGGCTACATACTTTGTTGTTGTAAAATAAGAAGAGTATTGACATTAGCTGAGTGCCAGCTGTGAGCCACAATCTGGGCTAGATGTTTTTTCCACCAAAATTCTGCAGTGTAGGTGTATTTCTCCTTCCTGGCAGATGAGGTCACCTTGGCTCAGAGAGGGGAAGTAAATTGCCCACAGTCACACAGCCAGGAAGTGACAGATTCAGAAATGGAAGCGAATTCTCCCACATTTCAAAGCCCTGGCTTCTTCTCCTCTATCATGCTGCCTCCAGAAGAAGCCCAAAAAGGTTCAGAGAACACTGTTGTCCATAATAGTATTTACTAAGCAGTCACCAGATGCCCAGTGCTAAATCTGTTCCCTGCATTATCTCATTTAATCCTCATATCAACCCTAGTAAGTAGATACAGGTGTCATCCCCATTTAAGAGAAGAGAAAACTGAGGCTCAGAGAAGTTAAGTTCCCTGCTCAAGGTCATGTGGCCTTGAAAAGACGTTTTTGGGATTCCAACCCAGGTCTGCCTGATTCCTAAGAGTAGGTACTGAACCACCAAGTCCCCCTCCTTCCTGTCATCCCTGCCTCTCACGCCCACTAGAAACATCTGGTTGAAAAAAAGAAACTCAATCTCTATATCCCAAGTTCTCCAGGTTTCAGATCGATCCTCTCACTCAGTCCACAACTACTGCACCTGTAGTGAACATCCTGCACATCAAGGGGAGACAAAGACAGAGACCTCTGCAACTCCATCCCTGTGGTGTCCGTGACTATCCAACTACAGCGTCCCAGAAGGCAAACCTGGCCACACAGCTGCATTTCCTAGGCCTCCTCACGGTCCCCATGCCAACAGCCATCCCAGCAGAGATGGCATCAGTGACATGCATTGCAATGAATTAAAATGTCTTCAAGCCTGAAATCGTTTTCCAGAGAAATTGGGCCAAAAGCCAAACCTCTTCTTCAAGCTTCTCACCCCTAAGGCTTTTAGATCTGCTTTCCCTCTGAGACAGGTCTCTGAGAAGGGGGACAGAATGACCCAGTGTGTGCTCCCTCCTGGGAGAGGAGGCCAGTGGCTGGCTGCTGCGGGGACATAACAGGCAGGCGGCCTAGCCTCCAGGTGGGGACAGCTCTGTGACCCCACGCGTGCGGCAGAGCATCCCGGGGAGACGGGCTGAAGTACACGCCCGCTGAGACCACATTCCTGCTGGGCTTCGCACCAGCCTGTCTGGCTTCCTCATTCCCTTTCTTTTTTGCTCCCTCAAAAAACTGCTTGAATAAAGAACCCAAAACAGTGGGTACCAGAAGCGGTCCTGGGAAACAAACTGCATGCGGCTTTTGTGCGATTGCTAAGGATTTCACTGTCGGTGAACAGGACGCGGCGAAGTTGGAGGGCACACGCTGATCTGGGACCCGGGACCCTTTACTGGAGTGCTTGCACCTGGACGAACATCTCCGCCAGCAACAGAATACAATGAAACTATAAGGGACTAAAAATAACTGCAGGCACGCAGCTGGGGCAAATTATGAACAATAAGATACAAAAAGGTGAAAACCCAACTGCCACCTCTGAGTGCCAGGAGCAAAAGCAGGGTACCAAGCATGCACATAGCACCCCCAAGGGGGTGGGCAGACCACCTAAGCCGCCCCTCCAGCCTGACCCACCCATCCATCCCTACCTGCAGCGCATTTTGAGGACCAGCTCACCTCGCATCCGGGAGTGAGCCGGGGCACCTGTTACTTGTTTCCACTCCCCTCGTGCTGTAGCACGAGTCCCAGTAAAGCCTTGCCTGAATTCCTCTTCTGGCCTCTTATCAATTTCTGTTGATTAAAGAGTCCAAGAGTCCAGGTCGATAACATCTCTAGCATCTGAGGTCTGAGGGAAATGGTCACCAAACAGGCCTCGGAATAGGGTGACTCTTGTTGAGCACTGCTGATTTGTTAGAGAAAATGACAGACTCGTTGATCAACAATTTCAGAGGGCCTGCCTGGCAGCACTTAAAGAGACTTTGGCCTCCTGGAGCTGGAGGGCACACAGAGGAAGCGTTAGAGTGGCAGAACTTCAAAGAAGGCCAGTGCTGGGCTAGGCGCATCCCCTAACAGCGAACACAAAGCCCGTGCAGGGAAGGAGAGGACCCTGATTCTTGGGAGGGACTATCTGAAGAGACAAACTCACATACTCCTGAACCTCCGGGCCTGCAGGTGAATCTCTGTTTTCTTGCCGAAAGGCAGAGCCCCACCTCCACCCTGCCTCGCTGGAAAACGAGGCAGGTGCTTTACAAAGCAATTCTCCTGGGGATTTGCCCCACCTCCTTCCCTAGCCACCAGACTGATAACCAGGGTAAAGCTTCAGCATGGACCAACTCAGGAAGTGCGGGGCCCACTGAGGAAAGAAAGGGGTTATACGTCAGACCTGGCCAACATACACAAGCCCAAACTGCCTGTGGAAGATTCCGGGGGTGCAGGATCAAGATGGGGGGTGACATATATTAACTGGATAAGTAGAGGGTTGGTTTCTTTTTTTATGTAGAGGGGTCCTCTCCACTGATAGGAGGTTTAACACCCTGGCAGGGTCTCCAGGGGATGGTTCCAGTATGGTGATGGCACAGAACTTGAAAGACTGGAGAGAGAAAGGATCCAAACTGAACAACGTAGAGATGCCAGAACTGCCCCTGCAAACTGGAGGGAAGGACGGACTCGGAGGGGTGACATGCTGGGATGAAACCCACCAGCTGACCTGGTGTTCCTTGAGAAGGCCTGGAGGACTCTCCAACTAGCAGAGAGGTAAAAAAAATGTGTTGGTGATGGGGCAACAGTAGCATGAGATGCTCAATAGCAACCGTTACAGAACTGGGTTCTGTAGACGAAACTGGAGAATAAAATTCCGGAGGAGCAAAGACCAGTGGAAGCACTCAACCCTAAGAAACAAGATGGTGCAATTCCCAGAAATGGCAACAAGGTTAGAATAGCAGCCAAGGGGCTTGACCTGCAGGGATCCAGGCAGATGGCTCACCAAACAGAGTCATCTTGGGGGCAAATTAGGACAGCCAATTAGGTACTGCTTCATATACCCAATCAGACATCAAGAATAGGGGAGGGTACAGCTCATGCTTAGCATGCATGAGGTCCTGGGTTCAATCCCCAGTACCTCCTCTAAAAATAAACAAGCCTAATTACCTCCCCCACCCTGCCAAAATAAAATAATTAAACAATACAATCATAATCATAATCATAATAAAAGACATCAAAAATGGATTAAAAAAAAAGGAATGGATGGCCATCATTAAAAAGTCCACAAATGATAAATGCTGAAGAGGCTGTGGAGAAAAGGGAACCTTCCTACACTGTTGGTGGGAATGTAATTCGGTGCAACCATTACGGAAAACAGTGTGGAGATTCCTCAAAAGACTAAAAACAGACTTACCCTATGATCCAGCAATCCCACTCCTGGGCATATATCCAGAGAAAATTATAATTTGAAAAAACACATGCACCCCAATGTTCATAGCAACACTCTTTAAGTATCCTCTGTTTGCAGGAACGTTTTAAAACTTCATGAAGAAGGTATTATCATCCTCATTTCACAGATAAGAGAACTGAGTCTCAGAACCCATCGAAGCTTCCAAAGGCAGTGATAAAAGAAATTTTCACATCTTGAGATATGGGGAAGTCATCCTTGCTTATACATGAGTTAACTTGAATTTTATGCTAAAATAGCCTGTTTGCAGCCTATCAAACATACATTGTACATCTGCTTTAATTATTAAAGAAAAGGGTACACTGACCAGAAGTAAAGTATGTCCATGTTAAAAATGCAGATTAAATGCCCCTCTTCCTTGGACACCAATGCTGGTCCTCCTGTGTTTAAGACTCCCTTCCCAGGTGCTTAGGTCACACTGACTTGCTGTGTATGTCCTGGTCTGGTTTTGTTGTTACTGGGTTTTTTTTGTTTTTGGTTCTTTTTTTTGAAAACTTGAAGTAATGTAACCCTGACTCGTCTAATGTTCTTTGTTCTGACACAATATAAAACTGTGCAGAAAACCCTGTTTCTCTGGAGCAGATTCTCAGAGCAACCTGGGAAGTAGGCTTCCAGGCTAGTCCTCAGTTTGGCTCCAATAAAATTCTTTTCTATTCTTATTATTGACTGTTTATTAATTATTTTCATCAACAGCAGTAGGTGACAGAGTAAAGATTTGAACCCAGGTCTCTCTGCCTCCAAAACCCCTACTGTGTCTTCTATCACACACCCTACAGGAAAGGAATCCCAAGGCAATGATTTTTATAACATTCTTGATAATGCCTCAGAGTATCAATCTTGTGCATGTAGGTGTTTAGATTCAAATCTGTTTAGAGGGGGAGGGTATAGCTCAGTGCTTAGCATGCACGAGGTCCTGCGTTCAAACCCCAGAACCTCCATTTAAAAAATAAATAAACAAATCTAATTATCTCCCCCTAAAAACATCAACAAAAAATGCAAGGAAAAAGAGAAAAAATAAACAAATAAATAAATTTGTTTATAGTGAAGTGCACCTGTGGGTTATTCTGATGGTTAATGGAAATAATCAGTATTGAATTCTTTGCAAGATTGAGGTTACAGCCAAACATGATGTTGCTCATCCCCTGGAATGTGCTCTGTACCCAGTACCCTGAGCCTTCCACATGGAGTTTAGCACAGTGGTCCAGAGCATCAGCTACGGTGTCAGCCTGTAAGACCCAGCCCCAACCAGGTGAATGACCTTGAAAAAGTAGCTCATCCATTTAGAGCCTTGGCTGTCCCTTCCGTAAAACCAATGCAACAATAGGTAGGACCTATGTCACAGGGTTTTTATGAAGATCAAATGAAATAATCTAAGCAAAACTCTCAGCACCATCCTGGTACCTAGTAAGTGTTCCATAAATGTTCTTATCAGACTGGAAGCAACTTGAGGGCAGGGAATGTATGGGATTTTCTTCACCCCTGCAAACCTAGAACCTAGTACAGGGCCTTGCACATTGTAGGCATGTGATAAACATTTGCTGAGTGAATACTTTTATTTAAGATAGCTCACTTAATCCTGAACAAATCTATGAAGCAGAGACCGACAATAAACACAATTTTTAAAATGTTAAACTGTTTAGGTAGTGCTAAGTTATAGGAACAAAAACAAAGCAGAAAAGGACAGAAAGTGACAGAAAAAGTGGGGGAAGATATGTTGTCAAAAGCCAAGAGCTATATCAAGGTGGGGACAGAGTCAAATGGAGGTCTAATGGGGGAACGTTATGGACTAAATGTTTGCGTCCCCCCAAAATTCATAGGCTGAAGCCCTAACCCCTAGTGTGGCTGTACTTGGAAATGAGGTCATAAGGGTGGGCTCTGATCCCGTAAGATTAGTGTCCCTATAAAGAGACACCAGAGAGCTTGCTCTCCCCATCCCTCTGCACACAGAGAGATGGAGGCCACTCACAAGCCAGAGAAGAGGCCTCAGACTGAAACCTACCTTGTTAGCAGCTTGACTTCTCAGCCTCCAGACTCAGGAGACGTAAGTTTCTGTTTAAGCTACCTGGACTGCGGTATTTTGTTATGACGGCTCGAGCTAAAATAAAGCACATTCCAGGAAAAGGGAAAATCAAGTGCAAAGGCCCTGAAGGAGCTTGATGGTCAAGGAACAGCAGAAAGCGAGTAAGTGAGCCAGAGAGAGAGTGGTGAGATGCTCAGGCCAGTCTCAGCCCACACGCTCTGACAGCAGAGGGCTGGGAGAAAGCCGCCACCCCAGATGAAATCATTATCATCATCACCCTGGTGTTTAATGTGAACAGCTGACTTTGTCCTCAAACTTCTGTAAAGTGTAAACAAAGGCCTTTTGGGGAAACTAAGGTATTTTCACAGTTCTGTGGATAAATCATATTCTTGCCACACAAATTCAGTTTCCATACAAATCAGGCTGCTACACCCATGACCTCCCCCTATTGTGAAATTCTGGAGCAACGGCTGGAAACAGAATCCCTTCCTCTCACTCAGGCAATGCCAAATGTGTTCCAGCTATGAGCCACCAAGCCATGACCCTCAGCCCCCAGCTGGGGCCCATGTGAAAAGTACCAGGGAAAGGATCCGATTTCTCTGCGCTATCAGATCTGGCCATGCCTGTTGTTTTTCATACCGGAGTGGATCAGCAGACCTGGTTAATGCTGAAATGACTGCAGGTAATTAAACAGGCAGGACTGGGCTTGGCCTTAGAGTAAGAAGGAAGGACAGGCTATGCAGATTTTCCTTTCTTCAACGCCAGCATTATGACATTGGCGTTGGTGTCTACTTCCTCCTGAGGCCATTTAGTGTTGGAGGCAAAGATCCAGGGGAAGGGAGTCAGATGGACTGGGAAGTCAAATGCAGAGGTGGATGTCGGGATCTGTAGCTTTCGGGACAAATGTCTCTGCCTTTTATCTAAAGTGATGATTTGCAACTGGGAGTGATTTTGCCCACCCCTTCTCTAACCTCCCTCCCCACCCCAGGGAGCATGTTTGGTTATCAAAACTTGGGGCCAGGGGAATGCTACTATCATCTTCTGAGTAGAGGCCAGGGGTGCTGCTAGACGTCCTACAGTGCACAGGATGCCCCCTCAACAAAGAATGATCCAGCCCGAGATGTAAATGCTGATTTAATAAAGAGGAGAAAGAAACAGACACCCAAATATTTAAGGGGTTTTCAAGTGCCATATGATACATACACACACACACACACACACACACATCCCATTTAATCTTCACACCAAGTCTACAAAGCAATGTGCATTTCCCAGATGAGAAAATGGAATCTCCAATAAGTGCAGAATTCACCCAGCTAGTAACTGCCAGAGGAGGAATCTGAACTTGGCTCTAGGTGATTCTCACCAAGACTGTGAGCTCCATGAGGACAGGGACCTCCATTGTCCCTAGGGCCTAGCAGAAATTGGTACCTAACAGAAGTTCAATAGAGACTTATCTGAATTAATAATGGATAAATAAATGAATGCCTGAATCAAGGGTCCTGAAGGGCATGCTCGTTTCTTCCCACTACTCCTTAAGAATGACAAAAAGCCTCACCACATCCCTCCAAGCCTCTGGTCAGGGCAGTACGTTGCATGTCAGAAAGAGGTATCTCCCCAGGCCAACTCAAGTCAGAATAGAAGTTTATGGTGAGAGTGCAGGAGTGTTAAGGAAACGAAGCACAGCCAGGACTCGGAGTGCCCAGTGCTCTCTGTCATCTCTACGTCTTGGTTTTCTCTCCCAACAGATAACTTCCTTTGTTCATCTTGTATATGGTTCAATATACGAGTCTCATCTCCACTTTGACTCTAAAAATCCCCACGGCTTCTCAGCTTGACTGTCCTTAGGTGACTTAGCATGGTCTGTCGATACCCCAGTTATCATTCCCAGAGGAGGGGTTAGATTGGTGCAGCTTGGGCCAGGCTTCATGACTCTGGCCCCAGCCAGATGGCTGCAAATTCATGAGAGATCCTGACCGAGAACTGGCTAAATGAGCCTTGCCAAGCCTGAGAACCATGAGCAATAAAAATAATCGTTGGTATTTTAAGCAATTACGTTTTGGGTGACATTACACAGCAACAGGTAACTGGAACATATTTTGGTATCAGAAGTGGGTTGCTGCTATAACAAAAACCGAAACATGTGGCATTATTACCATTCTGCTCCCAGTCCCAATGTCTAAAGACCAAATACACTTTCCTTATTATAAATCAGAGCAACACAATCATTCTTGTGTTTAACCGGCAGGCAGGAGCTGGAGGGGCCATGAAGTGTATGTTAATGATAATCTGAAGGGTCTTGGCGATGACTTAAAGGAAAGTGAGGAAAATGCCACTGGGAGCCGGAGGAAAGAGGCCCCTTCTGGCCAGTGGAAAGTTTGGTGACACTGTTGCCTGCTGTAATGGAGAAAAGAAGGAAAGGTACCTGACAAACATGATCATCTGACCAACCTGCCTACAGTAAAATGCAAAACAGAGAGAGCAGCTAAAAAAAGGGAACTTTCTTGGTTTTCAAGCAAAATTTATGGGGTATGTAAAATAGCTAGGGTTTCCTGGGTTTGAAAATAAAAACTACTTCTCACTCCCAGCCTTTTGCAAGAGCAAACTATTCTCATATTAAAATGGCTTTCCAGCAAAGGATACACTTAGCGTCTTTTGTTAAGAGCCCAGAAGGACTTAAGAAGATAAGTTATTAAGCGTTCCAAACAGACAAAATCCTTCTAAAGAGCTTATGGGTGTGCCTCACTGTCTCTATGAACAACAGGATTTCTAAGACTCTTAAGGGCATTGTCCCACAGAAGCCTGAAAAGGCATCTAAGGTAGAACAGGACGTACATGAGTCAAAGAGATTTGTGGCAGTGGCTTTTTCCCCGATGGAAGGAACTCTAGTAAGAATCATAAAAGATTGTCAAAGTTTTTTAAAATCAGCTTGAACTAAAAGAGGAGATACAAAAAATAAAAAAATAAAATAAATGAAAGAAGAGATACATAACAATGTGATATGCATCCTTGAGTTCGGCAGGAATTAAGGCCCCACCCGGAGGGAGGATGCTAACTGTGCTGAGACCGGAGACTGGTCAGAACCTAAGAAATGATGATGTTGACCTTTTCTGACCCCTATGACTTCAATCAACTAAAGCTCTGCCCCAGTTCTATGCTGAATTCTCTGCTCGAGCCCCTTCATCCATATGCACGTACCCTGAGCTTAAATCTTCCCCCACATTGCTTTGGGACAGATCCCCGGTGTTCTCCCTACTTGCTGCAAGTAGTAAGACCTTCCTTCTCCAGCTCAACATCCACCAAAAGGTGAACCTAGTTTTTGGGTAACAGGCAGAGCTGCAGAGACGTATTGAAGAGAACTGGACCCTAATCAAGGAACCCACAATGTATTTACTGCAGTTATCAGACGCCTATCCCACCACCGTATGTTGGGTGTGGAAGACAGACAAGTTGTCTTCTTCGTTCACAGATACTCAGGTCAAGAAGAATCATTCTTGAAGAGCCATACCTGGAAGTGATACCAAAGATGAGATCCTGGACTTCAAGCCTGAACCTGACCGCAGGAGGTGTTTCAAGAGCATCTCGGAAAGGAACGACTACATTTTGCTGAAAGGGAGACAGGAATAATTTGTGATCAGAGGCAGTTTTAAAATATGGCCTGTAAATCCTTTGACATTCCTGGAATGACATTCGTGGAATGTCTTCTTCCCCTCAGTCTTGGCTTGATTCCTAGAAAATAGCAGAAGCCCTGTGCCAGTTTCCTGCCCAGGCCTTAAGAAATGAGCAGCTTCTACTTCCTTCTGCTTCCTTCTGCTTGCTTTTGGATCCCACCCATCACACTCTGAGGAAGCCCAGGGAGAATTCAAGTGTTTGAGTTCCAGCAGATAGCCCCCCAGTGAGGTCCCCATCATCATCAGGTACCAGACACGAGGGTAAATAAACTTTAAGATGATTCCAGCCCCACCTGATACCCAGGCGTCACCAGATGACAGGTGCTGAGGCAGACACAACTGGCTGAGCTGGGTCAGCCCCCAGAACCATGAGATAATAATTAAATGAATTTTTTTAAGCCACTCATCTTTGGAGTGATTTGTTACGCAGCAATCGATAACCAGAACAAATACTTATGCAAGTAGTCTGAGTAACCTTAAACTGATTGAATGTGTGACGGTGAGCATAAGTAACTTTCATAATCATAAGGAGTCACTGAAATAAAAAATAAATTAAAATTTACTGTTAAAATGACACAAGGCTTTGGAATCAGAAAGAACTAGGTTCAAAGCCTGCTTGGCATCTTCTCAGTTACAAGACATTAGATAAGTTACTTAGCCTCTCTGGTTCCCAGTTTCTTTCCTGTTGAAATAGAGTTAGTGAAGAACACCTATTGAATAAGGTTGTTGTGAGGTTTAAAATCAGAGAATAAATGTAAATCCCTTAGTCCAGTCCCTGATACATACTAGCTGCTAAACAAACATCTCGTTGTTGTTTCTTGACACTGGTTGAGCCCTTGTTGGCTAGCAAGGCCCCCAAGCAAAGAACAGGACTTCTGTCATGTACGAGCATTGAGAATTCTTTTAAGCAGCCTGGCATAGTGCCAGTTTGCCTTGTGCAGGCTGGAAATACACATTTCAAACAGGGCTTAGGATTCATTTGGTTCCAGATGGGATTCGCTCCTGTCCAGATGCTGCTGGAAACCGACTCACCTTCCATCAGCGGCTGTGAAGGTAAACAGGTGAGAAGCGAGCAAGGTAAAGGAGACAGACTTCTTTCCACACCATGGACAAGATCCACGCTGTACACAAGGACTCAGGGTCCGTACAGTGCGTGAGGGATCTAGTTTGATTTTGCGTTGGCTAGTCAATTTGGCTAGTTGAATGTTAATTAAAAATTGACTTTCACAAAGACCTAAAGTTTATGCCATAGAACATTCAAAGCAAGAAGCTATGATGTAAGGAAGCTTGAGATCTAGTTAATGATGTTAATTCAGTCATTCTTGCATTGAATCACTCATTCCACTACCAGAATGCCTTCCCCTATGGTGGGAAGGGTGAAATTGGGAGTTCGAAATTTGCACCTCTTGGGGAGTGATGGACATGTTAGGTTTCTTGATTTTGGTGGTGCTTTCATAGGTGTATATACATCTATTAAAATTCATCAAACTGTACATCTGAAATATGTATAGTTTACTGTACAGAAATTATACCACAATAAAGTTGTTAAAAAAAAAAAAAAGAAAGTCTTTCCCTAGGTGGACTTGAGGCCCACCTAGCTGCAGTCCTTACCACAGCCCAAGTAAACTTTATAAAATGTGATTCTAATCCTGACGCTGCCCTGCCTTTAAATCTTTGGTGAGTCCCTGTTGTTCTTTGACAAAGTCCAAACTCTTTAACATGGTTCATAAAAAAACATGGTCATGTTCTAGTTTAAAACCCTCCAATGGTATTATATTACTTCTAGGATAGAATCCAAACTCTCTTCTGTGCCCTACGAAGCCCTGCATGATCTGGATCCTCCCTGACCTAAGCTCTCCCCACCTTCTACCCCACCTCCCTCATTCCACTCCAGACCCACTGGCCATCTTCTTGTTTCACCAACGTGCCTCAGAGCCTTTGCACCTGCTGTTGCCTCTGCTGAGAGCACTCTTTCTTGAGTTCTTAGCATAGCTGTTTCCTTAAATCTCCCTAATCATCCAATCTGTCACACACACCCATCAAAGAGTTAGTTGACTTTCTTAACAGCACTTATCGTAAGTGGTAATTCTCTCACTTCTGTATCTGTAGGTCCCATGAAAGCAGGAATCCTATCAGCCAGGGTCATCGCAATATCCACAACTCACCAAACGGTGCCTCACCTACAGGATGTGCTCAAAACTTCCCTTTGGCATGAATGAATCTCCATTTTCCAGACTTGGAATCCAAAGCTCAGACAGCTTAGGGGAGTTGCTTAAGTAGCAGGGCCGAGTCTGGCTGACTTCCAAGTCCATGCTCTAGACCAGTGATGCTCAAAGCCCCTGGTCAGCGAACTACGTGTTACTGGTTCAAGCCTAAGGCAGTGACAGATTGTGTCAAAACATGCGACGATGCAATGCTGCCTTCCACAAGCATATCTTGCTATGCAAAAAAAAAAAAAAAAAAAAAAAAAATTGGCTGAGGGGAAAACAGCGTGGTTAGCGACGTAGCTGACGTGAGTTCAGCGGCAAGCCCCCTGCCGCGCTGGGGTCTAATCACCAACGGAGGGGGGCCGGCACCCACTCGCCCCACTTCGATCAGCGCTGCTCTCGTCCCGCCACCACACCACACTCCTTGCTCTTCTTTACACCGCAGCCCATGACTTCCCAGGAAGCACCTGGTTTATTCCTGGCTCCGTCTTCCTCTCATTTGTGGGCTTAAGCACAGGAAGTGTCTGCTAATTTGTATTGCAAATGAAGAGAATATTGAGAAGATTTTCTTTTTTTTTTTTTAAATCCTACTTTTCAAAGCCAGCAAACAAACCTATTTTTTTGGATTATTTCCCCGGTTTTGGAATTTTCATGAGGCTCCAAGCTCCAGAAAGCTATTCTTGCTGGCTAGTTGGCTAAACTCTCAGTCAAAGCCCTGATTTCCAAACCAGAACTGTGCAAACTATTCTTATACACACTGGCCTCACAGCCTAAGGCAGTGACAGCCTTAAAAGTCCTATGAGGCCAAGGCTGTCCTTATGTGCTCTTAGCCTCTTATACTGGTGCAGAGCTCCCTAACCAGTCTGCCCCCATTCTCCATCACTGGGGGCTTTCTATCAGTGCTTTCACTTCTAACCTCACCAAATAGACCCCCTACACACACACACACACACACACACACACACACACACACACACCCCTCATGCCAAGGCAGAATATCAGTAGGAGAGGTTTGCTCATTCATTCAACTATTCAGAGTTTTCTCTGTGCCAGGAACTGTATTAAGAGTTAAGGATTAAAAGAGTCCTTGTCCTCTGGGAGCCTTCTTGAGCTGAGTGAGGAAGTAAGACGAAATATGACTTAAATAGTAAGTATCATGGTGAATGCTATGAACAAAAGCACTAAAGTTTTCTAAAATGGTCAAAAGATAGTCTGCTTGTGTTTGCTGGTGAGGGCAGAAGAGACATTTAAAGGGAGGCTAGAATATCAGCATGAATTCTTTGTCTCTCCAGTAGTCACGTCGTCCAAAGCTCTCATGTGCCAGGGACGGGGTCGAGCACTTTAGATGGAGGAAGTCATTTCATCTTCACAGAGGCTGAAGGCATGGGAGCCATTTTGATTCCCATTTTACAGATGAGGAAAACTAAGACCTAGAGGTAAAACCACCACTCCAAAGTTGGACAACCAATCAGAGGTCGGGATCTAATTCTGCTGGATTGTCCTGTCTAGTTTTTAACCATTGCACTCTGCTCTAACTTGCTCAAAGCCTTGATAAATACACTTGTGCAGGCATCCTTGGGCAGGAATAAGCCCATCTGTAATTAGCGCTGCCCCTGATTAAACACGGTGTTAGGAAATACATGATGGCTCCCAGGTCATAAACTCTTCAGTGTTACCCCCATAAAGTAAAGTGATTCACACCCACTAAACTGCCTTTGTTGTTCATAATTATTGGTTACTGGAAGTTTTTACAAGGATGAGAGTTTCCAGGTTGCATCTGAAGGACTTGAACCCAAACCCATCAATTTAATCATATGTGAGCCAACATTCTGAGTCAGAGCCCATGCTAGACTTGGGGATACCAAGCAGAGTAAGTCACAACCCTAGCCCTCAAAGAGTTCACCCGGTACTGAAAGAGACAGGTGAGTAAACGATCACTATATTATTATGCACTGAGTAGCAAAGACAGAAGCCTATACAGGGACCAGAAGTAGCATAGAGGAAAGGAAGTCTGTCCAGAAGAGGATTGGGTTTTAAAGTACGAATAGGTGTTCAATGGGAACTCAAGAAGAGAGGCTTACACGTGCAAAAGCAGTAACAGCATTGGACAGTAGCATGTACGCAGTTTGCTATAAGCAGTTTTTGTCTTAGCAGAGCATACAATGAAGGGTGCGTAGATGCAAGAGATGCCGCTAAAGAGATTCACAGCATCTAATCATGATGGGTCTTATACCCTAGGCTGGGATTTTTTCCTGAAGATGACACCGGTGGGGAGAGGCACAGTTCTAAGCCCTGGAAATGATACAGTCTGGTTTGCTTTTGAGAAAACTCACTCTTGCATCCGTAAGGAAGGCGGATGGGATAAAGCCAGCCAAGAGGCAGGAAGGACCTTTACGAGTATAAATGTGAGACCCAGAGCCTGGTGCTCAGGCGAGAGCAGTGAAGTCAGGCAGGAAGGAACAGGCAGGAAGACAACAAAAAATACTTGGTGACTGGTTGGATGTGGACTGTGAGGGGGCGAGAGAAGTCCAGGATAACTCCCAACTTTCTGTGTTGGGTGAGTGGGTGGATGCTGGTACCAGCAGCTGAGGCAGGGCCTTTAGGAAAGTGAGCAAGCAAGAGAAGAGTGGGTGGGAAGATGACAAGTTCGTATCTGGACTTGTTGAGGTTAACACGCCAGGAGGAGGGGGCAGAGCAGAGCTCCAGAGAGAGGCTCCTCCTGGTTCCCATAAGGCAATGTCTGGGAAGACTCCTTCCTGAGCAGGGCAGGAGTATATGACACTCAAGCTGGGGGGCCTCGAATATGCAAATCGTCAACTGCCGAAACAAGCTAACTTCTACGACTAAACATACATTGCGTCCCTCAACCGAGGAGAGGATGGCCCTCAACAAGGCCAAGGCAGAACCCTTACTTCCCGTTTATGTATTCCCCACGCTCTCCCTTCTTGGTAAAGGACACTACCATACACCCCAAAGCTCCAGCCTAAGCCTAAAACCTACCCCTCGTGCCTCCCTTTCCCTCCCCTTATCCACTTCATCTGACTCATCCTCAGCCACCACTCTACCTCAGACAGCCCCATCACTCTTGGTCCCTCATCCTGTGTTATCGTCACAGCTTTTACACCATCTAAATTCACTATCTGATTTGTACTATTGAAAATAATACCGTGCATCTGTCTGCTTGTTTACCGTCTATGTCCCCTTTGGAACATAAGCCCCGGGAGGGCGGGGGCTTTGTCCTGCTCTTCACCGTATCCTCACCCCGAGACCGGCACCTGGCACACCGCAGGAGCCCCACAAGCATTTGTTAAATGAAGCTCTTGATCGGGTACTTCTCTCCCTCTCTGCAGCCACCACACTGATTCATGCCCCCGCACGGTTCCTGGAGTGCTCTCGGAGCCCCCCACCCCAACCTGGACTTGGTAACTGATAGCACGTGGTCCAGGAGGGCTGGGGGGGTAGAGCCTGAGGTGACTAGTCTTTCCAAGCCACGACACCTCTCTAACCCACCCATTTTTCACATAGCAGCCACAGCAGCCCTCTAAAATCAAAGATCATGTCACCCCCCTCTATCTTAAAATCTTCCAGTGGTCCTCAAGGCCCAGCGTGCCCCATCACTTCTGTCCCTCAGGCCAATCCTAACTCCAGCGCCAGTCACACCTCTGTCTTCCCCAGCAATCTGCAGGGATCCCAGCTCATACACCACCTCCTCAGAGAAGCTTCCTCTGACCATCCAAACTAAGATACAGCCCCCGTCCTCTCCTGCAATCCCAGGTACCATCCAGCACATCAACCTGGTTATTTCTTTCACATCACTTGTCACAGCCTGTTCTTGTTTCCTGATTTATTAACTGGATTATTGTTTCTCTCCTTTTTGCCTCTCTCTCCCCTAGCATGGACTCCAGTGCCCAGAACATTGTCAAAGCTCAATGAGTATTTGTTAGAAGGAATTGTGCTTCCATTACCATGACAGTGATGCTGCTGCCCCTTACGCTAATGATGCTCCCCACAGTGAGATGCTGGTTTGGATTTGTGGATCCAAGGACCGACTGGAGCATGTTCTTGACGAACTAGTTAGAGACAGAATCCACTGTTACAAGCTTGGTCTGGGCTTTGAAGCTAGAGTGTGTGTGTGTGTGTTCTTCATACTAGGAGACCTCACAGTCATCATTAGGTACAATCTACCACCTGTCTCGAAGGACACCCACTCATTAAAAGCAAAATGAGGATGTGTCAGGTCTCCTCTATCACTTTGCAAGATGGGATGGAGTAATTGCGTTTGGTAGAGAATAAATATTGAGACAGGATCTGCTCACATCAAGAACTTTTCTTGGCCCCTTTAAGATGTTCTTTGCAGCTCCCCACACTCACTCTGTTGGGAAGAGTTCTGAAGACAGAGTAGGGAAGAGAGAAAATGCTGTTAATCAGACACTGCTGGAGGGAGGATGGGGCCAACAGCCAACAGGGGCTGCAGAAGACTGATTCTGGCCAGAAACTGAAAAGGGATTACCTGTCAGTTTCATTAACACTGGGGAAAACTTAAAGAAAAACATAGTTAAACTCATCTCACATGGCTCCTGAAAAAGAGGTATATTTTAGTGAACCTCAGAGGTGGAAGAAATCTCAAACAATTGTTTCATTTTACAAATGTGTAACTTGAACCCAGAGAGGAGAAAGGACTTCCCCAGGGTCCTAGTGACATTCCATGGCTGATCTAAAACTAGACTTCTACATGAAGGTTCGTGTTTTTCTGGCACATGACAACATCACAGGTGTGAATCTAACACTGAAGCTAAATTAAACTAAGTCATCCATATGTGGCCACAGAAACCAGCAAAAGCCTGTGTCAAAAACTCACCCAAATTCCTATCGCTCTCATTTCTAGCTCGCCTTCCTCTTGGTCCATGGCCAGCCTATCACAAGGCATATGTACCACCTCCTCTTTGACGTCCAAGCTGATACTATCAAAAGAGGCAGGAAACAACCGAAAGATGTATGTTGGCAGATAACAGGGTGCACACGAGACTTACAGAAGCAACTGATGAGTCATACTCAGTGGTGAACATTCTCTGAAGCCGTATCAGATCAGAAATCATGACTCTCACCCCAAAACACTGTGGGAAAGCTGGACCATTCAAGAATATCTAGGGTTCTGTCTAGGATGAAATGACTTGGTGGGGGAGAGAGGAAAAGAAGGTTAAGTCTACCACTCAGGTTTCTAAGTGATCAGGCCACATATCTGGGAGCTCACAATAATGTACCTATAAAAAATATACATAAAAATATATTTCTAAGTAACAAATGTGGAGCCTGTGGTCCCAATAGCAGAAGATAAGGAACCACAAAGCATCAATCAGACTTGAGGTCCAATCCTAAATAATAAACTTGGGCAAACAGTTTAGATACTTAACCTTTCTTCCTTATTTTTACAATAAGGATAATGATGACAATAAAAACACAAGCATCATTTACTGATCACTACACATGACAGTGAACAAGTAAAGCACTTTATGTACCTTCTTTCATCTCAACCTTCATCTCAAGCCCATGAAAGGTAGGCATCTTTTTTTTTTAACACCTTCCTTGTGGTATGGTTCCTGGACAGTAAACTATACATATTTCAGATATACAATTAAGGCATCATTATTTCCAATGAGAATCAAAGAGATGAAGTAATTTGCCCAAATTTATAAGCAAGTTGTAGAACCAAGATGTGAACTGAAGTTTGAGATCTTAATCATTTTATTTCAGAGGGTGATTGTGAGGATTAAATTTAAATTAAAAATTTTAAAGTAGGGAAAGCACCCTGCAAAGTTCTGTCTCTTAGTACATGCTCCCTAAATGATGGTTTGTGTCCCTTTGGGTCCTTATTTGCAACCTTTGTCATATCCTCCACAAAGAAGGGGTAATAAAGCTCAGTTCTCCATTGCCAACTCTCAAACCATTGTTTGCCAAAGTCACTAAATTCCTGGTCACCTCACTGGGGGAGGTGAGGCCAGAAGACCCCCAGTGCCATCCCTTCCCATTCCAGCTAGGGGACTCAGAATCTCGGAGGCACAGGGAAAGGAGTGAAAACTGGAACACTTAACTTTCTTCCCCGGGAATCAACTTCCCCTTTGGAAGGAGAGAGCTGGGCCACAGTGCCCCTGAGGGAACCATGGAAGGAAGGGTGGCAAAGAGCACGTGCTCCGCAAGTGACTTAACTTCTAAGATCCTGTCCCACCTTCAAAATAAGTGATAGATAATCATTGTACGCAGTTCACAAAGTTGCCGGATCATATCATATAATTCCCTAAAAGCGCTTAGCAGAGTGGCTGGCACATGGTAAGCATTTTATAAATGTTACCTAGTATTGTTACTGCCGTTACTATTAATGTCACCATCCTTCCATTCCATTCCAGCATTCCAGGTGTCAGCCAGGGAATTCCTTTGTGAATGACTTTAACTTACAAATGCATTCACTAGTCTGTCTGAAGAGCTGCTCGGGAGCGCTGTATTTAGCGCTCTCCCTAGCACAATGACCAGGTTTTCTGCCTCCAAAACTCTGCAACTTGCAGAACAGCCATTACAATACCAGCCAAGAGCTCCCTTCGCCTTCTCTCCCTCCCGGCGCCGGGGCGAGGCTCGGGCTCTAGACTTCCGCCGCCCGCCCACATCAGCCACCATTGGTCGCCTGGTCGCTGGCGTGATTAAAGCTCCGCCCCCCTCTCTCTGGGACCACTCTGAGGCGATCTCTGGAAGCGGAGGGGGCCACTGAGGAGGACCCGCGATGCATCCTGGGTTTTGTAGTTCATCTGCACAGCTGCAGCCTGAGAGTGGGGCCTCGCGATCCCGAGAACTACAATCCCCAGCAGCCAGGAGGAGAACGGAGAGAAGGGGGGGCTAGCGTCACGTGGGCTCTGGGCCTGGGCGGGCTAGTTCTCAGTGCGGCGGCGGCGGCTCGGGGGAACGGGGCCTTTTGTTTGGAGCGGCGGCGGGGGGGGCCCGGGAGCGGCGAGGCCGGCGGCCTTCCCCAGCTCGCTAGCTCCCGGCCGCCCCTCGCGGGGGTGGGGCGGCCGCCCCCTGGGCCGGGCCTCGTCTTAGGCGCCGCCGCCCCGCCCTTGGCCCGCCCCGCCCGGCCCGAGGGGAGGAACCGGCCGGGCCTCCCCTAGAGGCCCAGCCACCTCCGGAGTCGCAGCCAGAAGCCTCCGCTCACGGAACCCGAGGCTGCCTCTCGCCCCTCAGGCCGACGCCATGAAGATCAAGGATGCCAAGAAACCCTGTAAGATGGGGGCTTGGGCCCGTCGGGTTGGGAGAGCACGTTGGGCCCGGGCTGGAAGCCGCTTGGCGGGGCGGCCTGGTTCAAAGCCGGTCTCTCTGCGCTGGCGCCCCGCACGGGATGCGAGTGGAGGGACCTTTTCAGCACAGCGGTCGAGGCTCCCTCCCCATCCCCCTATGCTCGGGTGACGGTCGCTTGCCGCCCCCTAGCCTTCCCTCCCACTTCCTCCTCGAGATCTGGGAGGTGCTAGAGGGGGATTTTTGTTTCGGGATTTGCTAGGCAAGAGTTAGAGCTACGAGTCCGCTCTCCCGGCTTCCTCTGAAGTCAAGTTGAAAACGGGCGGCCGCGGCTGTCAAATTGCGCGGGGACATTTACCACCCTTTTAAACTGATTTCTGAGCTTTCTGTGTCCTTGAAGTCCCGGTGGGTTCCTGGGAGTTGTCACTGTTGTTATAATTAGAACTTTTAAACACACGTGCATGACACCGACCAGTGGGTAATTGCCCTGGTGTAGCAACTAGTTTGTTTTTAATACCGATGAAAAGATTAACATCACCCCTATTGCCGCCACTCAGCTAACCAATATTAATAGTTTGGTGACTACTCAGATTTTTCTGTGAATATGTATAGCATGTACTTTAAGAAAAAAATTCTTTCCATAGTTTGAGAGTAGATCGAGAGAGTTTGCTTCCTTTTATTTTTAGCTTTTTAAAAACCTTTTACTCCTGTAAATGGCTTCTTTAATCTGTCTGCCATTGTGATTGTCATACTTGAAGTCCATTCTTCCAGAGCAACTAGGAAAGTGGAATGCGTACTTATATCTTAGGATTGTATTGGTATTTTGCCATTTTACATTGTTGAGTGATCCAACAGTTCTAGTAAATCTCTTGCTATAAAACAGAGCACTAACACCATCCCTTCCCGCCCATCATGTTTCTTGTAAACCTCTCTGGAGAGGCAACCTACGATAGCACTCTGAAAATTGCTGATTGTTATTTAAATGTGAGATAACTTGGTCTTAATTTTACTGTTGAGAAAATTGAACTTACTGAGCCCCAGAATAAGGCTGCACCAACCAACTCTGCTAAATGAGGTTCAGGGCCCTAAGTCACCTGACTCATAGTCCAGTGTTCTTTCTTCTGTACCTGGAGGGTATAGTCTAAATACTTAAAGACAAATCTTTCTAACCTGGTAGTTTTATCTGCCAATTAAAACATTTTTTAAGTGATGATTTTTTTTAAATGATAGCTAATGAGTTCTTATTCAGCAGTCTATAAAATAGTGATGTGAAGGCTTAAATGACAGTAATATAGAAACACTTCTAATTTACACTTGCTGAATTAAGTGAATCTTGAACAGATGCAGTAATGTAGAACAATTGGACATCTTCCCTCAGCACGTATATTTTCTTTGCTTGTCTTAGAATTTCCATTTAGTAAAATGAGTTTAACTGTGACAAGCTCATATTTCTGACTCTTATGGTATTATTTTATTTTTGCCAGGACAGTGATTTGATTACTTAGATTGGGCAAGCTTGTAGTCACTTAACCACCTCTGTCAGAGGTGTTTCTTATCTAGCAAAGATGATAATTAAATGTGTATTTGCTTATTACTACATTGTGGTGCGTTGTAAGACCATCAACATTAGACTTATGCTGAAAAAGCAATCAACTGATATGATTTAGAAGTCTGAAATAACATTTCCAGTTTCTTATACATAAAAGGTGACTTGACTGTCTACTCAATTCTTTCCAGTAAAAATAAAGAATATCTTGTTTTTGTGTGAGGGGGAAAGAAAGTATTTCAGCTGCAAACTGTCGGGGACATGCATGTGTATAAAACTGGCAAGTATTACTTCCTGTGTTTTAAACCACTCAGGTTAGCTAAAGATATATTTGTTTTGGTTTTTGGTTCTTGTATAGGGCTTCTTTTTATAATCACAAATTTACTGAGCACTTGTATGTAACACACTATCTTTACATGCATTGCATCATTTGAACCTTAGAGCAGCACTGGGATCTAAAAGCTGTGCCTCATACTGGTTTTGGTTTTTTTTTTCATGCACTTTGTGCCTCATACACTTGTTTGTGTCAGGCTTCACATACCTTCATAGAATTACTCACCTGTTAGAAAACATTACATTTCGTTCCATCACTAATATATAACAGCTTATAAACCAATGCATGTATTTAACCAGAAAATAAGAAAAAGAATTGGTTTCATTCTCTAGATTGTGCAACTAAAAGATAAGCTTTTGAAATTACATGTTAATTCAACTCCAGGGGAAGGATGAAGTCAAACATTAACCTAATGAAAACTTTTTACTAGAACCACAACAGTGGCAGTGTTTGGATCACCTTTACTTGTGTTTTTCACGCTGCTTAAATACCTCTGTGCCTCAACTGACATGATTTTTTAAGGTGGGGGTTTTTCAGCCTTTGTTTTGCTCACCTGTATGGCACTTAATGGGATTAACAAGGTGATAATAAGCAATTATATATATATGTATATATATTATATGCATTTTTTTTTTAATTTGGTGCTATATAGGTTTGGGGGCCTGCTTTTCTAACTGAAGCAGTAGGGTACCTGAAGTTTTTGTCAAGAGCAGAGAGAAGTATGTGTCATATGTGTGCTGTTTGCTTCTGTATAATTTGACCTGTTTGTAAATTGAGTCATTACTTAAGAACAATCACTTCTAGTAGATTATAAGGTGCAACTGGTCGTGATAGCCCCTTAGATGTAACTCATTTACCAAAGGGGGAAAAAAATCTTCTGAAGCTCTTCTGAGGAATTATAATACTGAAGGTGAGAAGATGGTTTTTTTCTTAGTCTATTTTAGAACAAAAACTTTTTTTTGAATGATTATCAGGAAGAGTGAAATGTCTTTTATTCAAGAACTTGAAGCATATCTGTACTCTACCAGTGCACATGCCCATTTTAGAATTTTGTTCCTTAAGATAATCCACTAACATTTTGAACATTTTCAGCATTTGATTTCTCTTTCTGCTAGAGAACAATTAAATCCTAGTTTGGCACAGGATCCCTTTGAGCTAAAATCTGCATGGGGCCAATAACAATTAAACAGCTCTTTAAAGCTCCCCTGCTCCTTAACAACACTTAACAAGGTACCGAACTTTTGTAACAGCTTGTTGGAAGTCAACAGTCGGCCCTTGTGGCTAGGTATCTTCTGTTTAATCATCTAAAAAGATGATCAGACAAGTGCATTTCTTTTGCATACCTAATCTACCTGGTAAGAAAGATAATTTCTTGGTAGCACTCTGCTTGTAGTGGTTCTGGATATTTTTGTTACTTATGGGGACCTAATGGAAGTCATGGCTGCTCTGTTAGGCTCAGGTGAGAAACAGAATAGGAGCTATTATTTTTGGAAGGCCGCATAAACAGATGAGAGATCTAGGAAATGCTCAAAGTCTAGGAAAGATAATCAAAGTACTTATTTATATTTATGGAAAATGAAAATGTGTTTTGTTCTTTAAATGCATTTTGATCCTTTTCTTTTTGGCCTTGGCAGTGGAGAGTTTTATTTCTCAAAAGATAGAGAAATATTTAGGTTATATGGAGGAAGTGGGCAGCTTATGCACTGGTGACCTACTTTTACCTTGGCCCTTGGCTAGAAGCAGCAGAGCTTTAGATACAGATATTTGCCCAATTTCTTTGGAACCTGGTATTTTTCTTACCTCATGGAACTGTTAGTGGCCCATGGTTGTACTTAATAACCTTGTACTTTCATTGCAAATCAGTAAAGTTTAAGCTCCATGCCCCCTTCCTCTGTCATTTTGTTTAGTGACAAAATAACAAGCATAAGTTTTGTTTTAATGCCCTGAAAGTATTTGCTTTAATGCACTGAAAGTTAGACCACCTGCTAAATGAAAGGAATGGATCATAATTAAGGACATGTGTCTTCTGTGTTCTTGTTGTCTCCTTCATACATTTTGAATGATGATTTTTTTCTCTGGCATAAGGTGAGAGAATTCTTTTTATTTATTTTTTGGTGGGGGGAGGTAATTAGGCTTACTTACGTATTTATTGTTAGAGGAGGTACTGGGGATTGAACCCAGGACCTCATGCATGCTAAGCAGGTGCTCTGCCACTTGAGCTATACCTCCGCCTTCTCTGGCATAACGAAATGAATTTCAGAACTTTGCTGAGTTGAAAGGATCTCTGTGCAAAAGAAGACACCTATAATGTTCTGGTTTGTCTATTATGGTTAGTAAGAAATTCATGTTCTGCTGTATAGCATCTCTAGTTACCCTTCCTTTAAGAGCAGACAGCAAAAGACAGCAGACTTAGGCGAGATGTGACATGAGTGTTGAATGTCCTATCATTCATTTTAGGAGTGTGTTACTTAAGGTGACTTCCGTTGCTAGCCACCCAACAAGACTGAAAAAATTTAGTTTCTTCAGCATCTTAGTTTATACAAGTCTGTGGTGACAAAAGCATAGCAAAAGCTGCCTTCACGTCCCAAATTATTGTCTTAAGTAATTTCACTTTAAAAAAATGTGTCTTTTTTAAGATTGTCTTTAATGTAGATCTGGATCTGCAACTTGGGTGTCAAATACAAAAACAAATTAGCTATTTCTCCAGAAGAAGACAATGAGAGTTATTCCTTCCTCATAGTCAGTATAATTTACTAATTACAGTAGATGTAAATTCTGAAATAGAAACATGTATAGAATCCTTTCTCACTGAATGGTTTGCTGTCGGTTTCTAATGGTACAGACATATCAAATAGGTAAAATAGGGGTATGTAAGAAACAAAGTAGAACCTTAGCGGGAACTAATTTTCCTTGGCAACTTACACATAAAAAACTTAAATACATGTTGTTAGGCATTTTGTAACCTGTGTATCTTAAGTTTTAATTATTTTTGAGTCTCTATCGTAATGATTAAGATCTCAGAGAATTGACTTAAGGAAACGGATTCGAGAGGTTAATGGCTTATCCAAAGTCAGTATAGCCCACTTAGCATCAAGTCCCAAACCCAGGTGATGCTCCCTGTCCAAGTGTGCCTGTCCCCAAATAGACTTACTTCAGCATTATCAACAGCTAATTTTATGAACCAGATACACCAAAGAAGCCTAGTAAGTTTAATGAACAAAGAAGTTCTTTTTAAGGAGGTACTTTTCCCTTGGGTTACTTGAAATGATTATAGGCTAATTTTATTACATGAAAAGCCTTTTAGAAACATTTTCAAATCCTAGGTAATGACCTATTATGAAAACTGAATTGGTCCAAATTTCTCCTAATCCCCTGGGGCACAGGATAAATATTTAATAAATGAAAAGGAATGCCTGCCAGGCCAGGAATTAAAAGACCCTGGTCCAGCTCCAAGCATCCTAGGTTATGGGTTTTTAGAAAATACACAGAATAGCCCTTTGAAGGGAAAAGGGTGAATTGCACATAGCAGATGTGTCTTATGTCTTACCTATTATTGACTGAATGCATGATTCGGGGTAACTTTGTGGCTGATTAACTAGTTCCTAATTGGCATTTCCAAAATCAAGATGTGTATTTTTTACTATTTATTTTTTATCCACAGCTTTCCCATGGTTTGGCATGGACATTGGGGGAACTTTAGTGAAGCTCTCATACTTTGAACCTATTGATATCACAGCAGAGGAAGAACAAGAAGAAGTTGAGAGCTTAAAAAGTATCCGGAAATATTTGACTTCTAATGTAGCATATGGATCCACTGGTATTCGGGATGTACACCTTGAACTGAAGGATTTAACACTTTTTGGCCGGAGAGGGAACTTGCACTTTATCAGATTTCCAACCCAGGACCTGCCTACTTTTATCCAAATGGGAAGAGATAAAAACTTCTCAACATTACACACGGTGCTATGTGCTACAGGAGGTGGTGCTTACAAGTTTGAAAAAGATTTTCGCACAGTAGGTACCTCACTTCAAAGCCTGAAAGGGATGCCCTTTCTCTTCAGTTTTTAAAACATGAGGCTAGGTTTCTGTCTGTCAGAATGTTCAGAGATGATGCAGAGAGGGGATAGTTTGTTTGGCACAACTGCCCTGCCCACTGCAGATGTCCGGCCCCCTAAGTCCCTGCCCACTAAATGTCAGTTTGGTTCTCCCCGCCTCTCCACCTTTTTGAAAACTAAAATGTACATGCAGATTTCAAAAACGCCTCCAGAGGCAGTATCACTACCACTGAGAACCACTGGACTGAATTAAGTCCCTAAGAGATTTTTGACACAAAAGAAACAAGTGAAAATGCAGTGGGTAGTAGATGATTTTGAAGTTCTATAAAGTACATGAAAATTGTACAGGACAATTGAGTCAAGTATTTTAAATGCTGTCCTTTGTTCACTTTATAAATCTCCTTTTGGTGTTTTTGTTACAGATTGGAAACCTCCACCTGCACAAACTGGATGAACTTGACTGCCTTGTAAAGGGCTTGCTGTATATAGATTCTGTCAGTTTCAATGGACAAGCAGAGTGCTATTATTTTGCTAATGCCTCAGAACCTGAGAGATGCCAAAAGATGCCTTTTAACCTGGACGATCCCTATCCACTGCTGGTAGTGAACATTGGCTCAGGAGTCAGTATTTTAGCAGTCCATTCCAAAGACAACTATAAACGAGTAACTGGGACAAGGTAGTGCCTTTTGTTCTTACTGCAGCATTTATACTGTTTGATACACAGCAATTGTGAAATTATCATATTAATGCTAGCTTTGGGAAAATAATGTGTATTGGGCAGCAGCTAAAAATGTTGATGTATTAAGTTAAAGTGTTGCAGATATTGTTTTATAAGGCATGTGTGTGAAGACTCAAACTAAAATCATCAAATGTTTATATTTGGCATCAAAATTTCCATAATGATAGTGATTTTTTAATCTGGAAAGATTCCAGTAATGTTTTTATTTTCCAGAGCATTTTCCTCACTTTTATATAAACATTTTTAAGCCTAAACCTTACCACATGCTTATTTGATTCATATTTAAGTGGAGTGTTGGGCAACGTTGTAAATAATTCTTATAGAATGAATTTAATGTGAGCTCTTTTCTGTATTATTACCTGGAAAATGTGAAATGACATTTTTAAATTTTCATTATGATTCTGATAGGTTCTTTGTCAACTTTTAAGGAAGCTGGAGACTCCGGTTTATTGACTTGAGAAAGAAGGATTTTAGGATACTTTAGTTTGATTTGTGAAAAAAAAAATCCCATTTTAATTTTAGTGCAGTACTGCTATTTCAATGATACTTAAATTTAATTAGTATTTGATTTCTGTAGTGGCTAAAAATCTACCTCCATTGTAACTCTATGCCAAAGAATTACAAGGAAGTTTATACCTACTTCAGTCAATTCAAAAAGACAGAAATTCAGTCTGTTAACTAAATTCCGCTAGTGATTCAGGAATAGAACCTGTTAGAAATTTAGGTGAGACTAGGGAGCAAAGGTTATGGTCTTAGGGATTAGAGAGACATAATTTTATCTTGCGAGCATATCCAAAAGAATAGAGCCATGTAAATTTCTGTCTTTAACATGATGACCAGCCTGACATAGATTTCCTCCGTGTATTCATTTCTGAGTCATGTGAGTGTTCATGCATCACACTGAAAAGGCCAAGCAAACAGGCCTTTTGCAAAAGTAGTTTGTGGAAACCCCTTAGAATTACAATTTTTCTCCTGTTAATTCATATGGAACTAACTTCTAACACTCCCTTTTCATGCATACAGAGACATTTGTTTTTAGCAATTGCAAAGTGTGTGGTGTCAGGTGAAGATACTAGAAGATAGAAAAGATCTCCTGTGTGATGTTTCCACACAAGATTTTTTTTCCTTTGGTTTATTCTTTGACAAGTTTAGTTTTGCTATATATTTTTGTTAGGTTTAGCAGTGTTTTCTGTCCGTGTGTTTACTGAATAAATGAGTGCTCTGTTCTTTTACTGTGAAGAAACAATACAGTGTGTAAGTGCAACTTACCAAGTGTCTTTATTTTCTTTAGCCTTGGAGGGGGTACTTTTCTGGGTTTATGTAGTTTATTGACTGGCTGTGAGAGTTTTGAAGAGGCTCTTGAAATGGCATCCAAAGGTGACAGCACGCAAGCTGACAAGCTGGTCCGTGATATTTACGGAGGCGATTATGAAAGATTTGGTCTGCCTGGCTGGGCTGTAGCATCTAGGTAAGTTTAACGTTTATGTTGTAATTAAGGTTTCTTGTTTAGTTTTTAGAAAGCGATATATCAGGAAGTCGTAAGGGGGCTTCCTCTTACCAGTTTAGTTCTAAGTTTTGAATATTCACATAGTTTTAAAATTAAATGTACATTAAGAAGTCTCCCTTAAATGCACTATAAGAAATTATTTTATTAATTCTTGAGTATCCTCCCAGTGTTTCTCTATGCAGATACATCTCTTCATCCTCCCCTTATAGAAGGTAACTTTTAAAAGGTAACATTTATATACCATTATACAGCATATTATATACAGTTGGCTCTCCTTGTCCTTGGTTCTGTATCCGCGGAGTCAGCCAACCTCAGATGGAAAATATATATATATATATAAAAAAAAAAAGATAATTTCAGAAAGTTCCAAAAAGCAAAACTTGAATTTGCTGCCTACAGGCAACTATTTGCATGGTATTTACATTGTATTAAGTGTTATAAGTAATCTAGAGATGATTTAAACTATATGCATAGGTTATGTGCAAATCCTCCGTTGTTTTATATAAGGGACTTGAGCATCTACAGATACTAGCATCCGAGGAAGAGCTTGGAACCAGTCCCCCGTGGATGAGAGGGGTGGCTGTATCGTCCACCACAGCAGTGTAGCCTAGCCTGTTTGCCTGCCTCTTTCTTTCCCTCCTTTCCTCCCTCCTTCATCCTTTCCCTTTCTCCCTCCTTCCCCTCCATCCTCCTCCCTTCCCTTCTTCTTCCCTCCCTTCCTTGTTAACAGCTTCATGGTATTTCACTGTGTGAATGTATCATAGTTTGATGGGTGTTTGGGTTTTTCCAGGATGTGCAGTTCATTGAGTCAGTAAGTCACCTTGTCCATGTATATACCTTCTTTTGTATATGCGTAGATTTATCTGTAGGCTGTATTCCCAAAATGTATGAAATGTTGCTTGTCATCAGCAGATTTGATTTTGTTTATCATTTCTCTGCAGTTTTGGGAATATGATTTATAAGGAGAAACGAGAATCTGTCAGTAAAGAAGATCTAGCGAGAGCTACTTTAGTTACTATCACCAATAACATTGGTTCTGTGGCACGGATGTGTGCTGTTAATGAGGTAAGAAAATTTTTTAATCACGTGAAACATGTGAGTTGGAGTTTCATTACATAGGCTTCTACGCAGGCTTCCTCATGTTCCTTAAGGAGGCCTCTAGGATTGAGCTCTCTGAATCCGTTAAATCCCAAGACTCATTAGTACGTATGTTACCTACCTAGTTGTTACACTGCCTTTAAGGAAAGTAGCAGATAATTCAAACTGGAAATAGGACAAATAGATAATTTATATTTCATGTTTATTCAGAGATCTTTTCAGAAGTACACAACCTAAATACCTTGAAATTATGAAAGAAAATTCTTTCTAAACAGTAAGCCAGTTTGAGGTAACAGGTGATCGGAGGTGGGAGGGCTTTTTGGTGTTAATGTAGCATTTGGTTAGTGGAGTACTTGGAAGCTTGCTCACTGCCCTCGGCTTCTTTACAGTGCTGCCTTGTTGCAAATGGATCAAGCAGCATTGTACAGGGCTATGAAGGCATTGAGACCTGTTCTTCACGTGACATTTGAATGATACGTTCTTATAAAAAGCATGTACTGCTAGATTTACCTCATAGTCGGGTTATTTTTATTTGAAGAAGACTATGTATATAATTCTGCCTTCTTGTGATAGATATATTTGCCCATTTAACTTTTATAAATATCAAATACTTTAAATGAGTTGGGAATTTTGCTTTTTTGAAGGAATCGTTCATTTGTTCATCCATTCATTTATTCATTGAAATAAATATTTTACAGAGTATCATGTGCCAGGCGTTATTCTAGGCACTTCTGAGATACATTCGTGGAGAAAACAGAGATCCCTGACTTTGTGGCGCTTATGGCCATTCTAGTGACGTAGTAAATGAATATAAATAGTTTAGTAAGTATTAGGTGATAAAATGCTATTTTTTTTAGAAAAGGGAATTAAACAAGATAAAGAGAATTGAGTGTAGATCAGATAGTGGCAAAGGACAAATACTGAGTAATTGGGTAGTTAAAGAAGGCTTGATTGAAAATGTGACCCTTATTCAAAGATTTGAAGGCAGTGAGAGAATCATGGATGCAGGAGTTTGGGGAAAGGGAGGCTCTAGCAGAGAGAACAACTGTGTAAAGACTCAGATTAATCTGCTGAATTAGTCTAAATTTAAATCCAGAATTCTGTTTCTTGAGTTAGTAACAGTGGAGTAAGTTGGCTGAGGGAGCCACTAGCAGGCCTTTTAACCTAGGTTTGGGAAATATTTCACTTTAGGAGTTGACAATCATCTGGGACCTTTTTTTATTAGCCCTCTAGGTCCAGATTTTCACTGGCCAACTGACATTTAACAGTAATTATGGCCATAGTTTATACTATTCAAACTCAGTGTGCAAAAGCGTATACTCAAAAATACATACATTATTGTGAGAGTAGAAGGAGGTTTTCTGGAGATTCAAACATCAGTTCCTTATTTGTGATTTCCTAACCTTAGAGGCACCTGAGGAACCAGAGCGATGAGTAGAACTTAACAGGGAGTGACTTGATGGCTTCGGCTGGGGACAGAGGCTGCTGGAAGCCTGGGGCTGGATGGGCATACCTGGCAGTGTGGCTCTCCAACCCTGTGGATCCAGTCCACGGGTTGCGAGTCATTGCTGAGCATAAACTGCAACGCGCTGGCCAAGTTTACAGCTTTTTTAAGCCCTAAACACATTTAAAATACTTTTCCTTGGTGTGTCTCCTTTTGTCTCATCAGTAATGTTTCTCCAAATTACTTTGCTGAATGTATTGGTCATTTTCAAAAACAAGCCTTGTCTATCATCATTTAACTAGGGTCTTTCCAGAACTTTTCTTTTTTAAACTAGACTTTGTTTTTTAGAGCAGTTTTAGCTTCACAGCAAAATTGAGTGGGAAGTACAGGGTTCACATACACCCCAGCCCCACAGAAGCACAGCCTCCCCTGCTGTTACTGTCCAGTGCTAGTTTGGTACATTTGTTAACAGTCGGTGAGCCTACATTGACATCCTCACCCTGTCCACAGTTTCCATTTGGGCCCCCTCTTCGTGTACCCTCTATGGGCTTTGACAATTACAGTGACATGTAGACTAGCTTTTAAATATTCGGGATTATGGAGGCACATAGCAGGAATGCAGTAGGCACTAACAAAAGGTAGTCGTCGTTTACATTTGTAAGTAGAGATTTTCTAAACTGTACTGTGTTGTAAAATCTTGGTAATGCTTTTTTCAAATCATTTTCATTGTTCTTTTCTTTTAGAAAATAAACAGAGTTGTCTTTGTTGGAAACTTTCTACGTGTCAATACTCTTTCAATGAAACTTTTGGCATATGCACTGGATTACTGGTCAAAAGGTCAACTGAAAGCGTTGTTTCTAGAGCATGAGGTATGATGCAGAAATACTGTTTTGTGAATTTTAATAGCATGCTTTTTTATGCAGGTTTCATATGTTGTTTCTGGCCCAGTACTTACAAGTAAAGTATAAAACTGCATCTTACCTGAATGGTGTGTGGATTCCCTCCCTTCCCTTTGGGTTGGGGTCGGGGTTTCTGTAACCTGGCGGGCATCCCAGTGAGATGAGAGCTTCACAGGTCTGACTAAGAGAGCAGTAGCAGGTCTGAGCTCCTGAAATACCGGGGCTGCTTGTGTCTTTAGTGGATTCGTTTGTTCAATTGTTTTCTTTTGTTTGTTTTTTCTCCCCTGAGAGAGGTTATTCTGCAAGATTTTTTTTCCTATTTATTCACTCTATCCAGTTAAATTCTGTTCTGAGCAAATACCAGTTCACGTAATGTTTTGGATTCAGTAAGTTTCCCTGGAATTATTTTGCTTCTGGTCAAATGGATATTTTACTAATAAGCATTTCAGTAACACAGATCCTGAGTATTTGTTCTGCTCTTAGAAGCTTCCGTGTGTCATTGTCACTGCTGTCACTATACAGGTCAGAATGTGTACCTCGTGCAGCTCCCTCTGGCATGCTGAGTGCTGTGGGAGTGGCAGGCAGAGCCAAAGGCATTTTCTTGAGGAAAAGTGAGGGGAACACAGAATTGCAGTAATCGTCCTGGAAGCTTTAGTGTCTAAAGGCCAACACTTTATAAAAATATGTATTTCAAAAGTGTATATATTGAGAATATAGTTTTAAAAAATTTTTTACAGTTGCTGACAACACAGAGATTGGTAGATTTCTGAATAGGTGTTCTTTAAATAGACTGCACACAAATACACGCTCTTAATAGTGTTAATATTACATGCTAATTTCAAAGCTGCGCTACATGAGTAATTGTCTTTGAATCACACAGGGCTATTTTGGAGCAGTTGGTGCACTCCTTGGGCTGCCAAATTTCAGCTAAAGCATCAGGTTTCTCTCTGCTAATAAATGTCATCGAAGAGGAGCTGAAAACCAGAGGCATTATTACTGCATTATTTGTCACTGGGAACCAAAGGATGAGAGAGTGGCACTATGCCGGTTGATCTGTAAAGGTCAAGATGGTGAGCTGCTACTGTCGCCGTATTAAAAAGAGAGCTCCGGTAACGTGAGGTGTTTCTGATGGAAATGCTTTCCCTTTTGTATATAGCCAGTGTTAAATCCTTAAATGCAGCACAGCCTCTGATTGTGGAGCTTCCTCTCAAAAAGATTTTCTATTTATTTTATGTAGCCAACGTTGCAGTACTGTATGTTCAAACGTGAATCTTAAAAGTCTCAGAAATGCTTATTAGCTCATGAAAATAATTGATTCTGAGTATTTGTTACAAGTCTGTTCTTTGTATGTCTTGGTTACTAGTAAGTGGACAGTAACATACTGTGTATCAAAGCTTAGGGAAATGGCAATCAAAGATGATTTTTATGTGATTTTTAGAATTGTTAAGGCAATATTAATTATTCATTATTGTTTTCTAGACATATCTTCTCCCCAAAAGCATGCTCATGTGATCTTTCCCCAGAAGTATAACCTTTTTCAAATGCCATAATTGAATTGAAATACTATTGTTAAACATTAGCCTGAATTTTAAAATGAATCCTAGAAAATGCACATGATTGGCAATACAGCACTTTTTGTGTTTTGAGTTAATCAGTACGTTTAAAAATGTTGAATAATTGGAGGCTTACTTATGTATTTGGAAATCCGTTCAGTGAAGTCCCAGGGCAGGGCCATTCTAATGGAATATGTTCATATTGATAGGGTTTTGTGCTCTTTCTGTGCCGCATTTATCTTAGCCCCAAACTTAGCAGTTTCTGTTTAATTAGGTCTGAACCACCAAGCTAAAGACTTTCTTCTGTTATGAACAGCAACAAAATCATTTATTCTAAACGGATGTTACGGAAATCCAAAAGATGAGTTGTTTTGAAGCGGGGGGAGTCTGAGGCAGTCCTGCAGAATCATAAGAGGATCAGTGTTGCGTACATTCTGGTAATAAAAGCATTATAGTTACAAAATTTATAAATTCTTTTGCCTTGGAATTTATTCTCTATTTTGAAGTCATTTTTTATAATCTTATACATTTTTTCAGAATTTTCCTTTGGCAGTAACATTTTGGAGGTCCAGTAGTGCAGCGAAGTTTTTCAAGACTATTAGCAGTTTAGGAAGTCCAAAGACTTGGGAAAAAATATTCACCTCCTTAAATTACCAGTAAATCTGGATGTGCTTTGAAGAGCTTGAAACTTGTTTACATTACAGGAAGAAGGAAGTATTATGATGTGTTTTTACAGAACACAGTTTTGCTCCAGAGAGAATAATTTTTAGTTGACTCTTAAGAGGTGCTTGAAAGAGACATTTCTCCTTATAGTTTTCAAATTTTGTGCTCAAATACTTAAAATTTGGTTTTCTTTATCTATAGACTTGAACATATAAATAATAAGAGTGAATATTTAGAGGGAAAAGCCTGTGAAGGTAATTTTTTAGAATTTAGAATCTTTGGAGCGTTGAATTCATGTCAGTCAGCGGTCATTTTGAAAACCTGCAATGACTAAACATTTCTACTTTAATGTTTCCATTTTAGTGACTAGTTATTTCAGCCAAAAGCCATCTGTTTAATTTATTTTAGAGTCTGATGATTTGGGCATCTGTACAAAAAAGTTTTAGTTTAAATGAGAAACTTCACGTTTTATACTTGTGGCAGACTGTACATTGGCAGTTAGACACGTGGGGCCGTCTTTAAGAAAGAAATGGAAAGGTCAAGGTATATATGAGTTAGTTTGATCAATACTTTTGTTAATTTGGAACTGTGATGCATCCTTTTTCTCTTTTGAAAATGAAGTTACCTGCTAAAATGCACATGAAGTGAACAGCTGTCTCACCACTGTTGCGCTTGGCTTTTCTCTTGTAGAATCTAGACTTGCTGGAGTAATCCTAAAAAGCATTTCTAATAATTGTACAGAATTGTGATGAAGGCCACCAGGATTCTAGTTTTTTATTATGACCTCAGGAAACCGCTTGTAAGCATACAGTGGTGGTAAATAGTTTCGGTTCTAATCCCAGTCAACCTAATGCCTCAAGGCTCTTATGTTCTTGAACAGTGCTAATAGAAATGTGAGCCACCTGTAATTTTGCATTTTCTAGTAGGCACATTTAGAAAGCAAAAATTACTAAATTACGTATTTCTGTTTAACCCAGTATGTCAGATACGTTATTTCAACATAGAATCGCTATAAAAAGGTATTTGGGAGGTTTTTTGAGGGGAGGGGGTGCCTAGTCTTCAAAGCCAGCGTTATATTTAACACTTACAGCACAACTCAACTCAGACTAACCACATTTCACGTTCTCAGTAGCCACGTTTGGGTAGTGGTTCCTGTGTTAGTGCAGGTTCTGGAACTAGCCCTTCAAGATGAACACTATCATGTATTCACTAAAACTTCATTAATACGGGCTTTTTAAAGAATGTTAGAGAGGGGACCATATGGGAACCTTATTTTTTAAATTCATGAAGAGCGATGAGAAGGACCTCATTTGGCCTGGTTTATTTCACTCCGTCCAGCTATATTTCTGACCATTCCAAAAACACCTTGTATCGCCTCCTGCCGTCTCAGCATAGTATGTGTCATTTTTCTAATGATACCGATAAAGTTGCTCAAGACACATCCTGACCATCCTCATCTGTCTTCAAAATGTGTATTTCCTTCACTGAAGTAAATTTGATGATTTTAATGACTTTAACTCTCCCCCCTGCCCACCTTATCTAATTGAACTTTGAGAAGCCAATTTTAAAGGACTAAATAAAGAGACCCTTTTAATTCTTCACTGAGTTCCATGTACACAAAGAGAATCTTCTTTGTAACTTTGGATTTAATTTTCATTTTTAAAAAACTGCAGTAACATTTTCTAACGCAAGGAGCAGTCTCAGTTTGTTCTGGGGGCTTGGTAAAGAACACAGGGTCTAGAACTTCCCACCACCACTACCCCTTCCCCCAAAAGATTGATTGCCTTTTAACGAGACTTTCAGAACCAGTGGCCTTTGGTCCTACACCCCAGCGCCTCCGAAGACAAAGTGCTAGTAGACATCCCTGCCTGTTGATGCGGGCATGCTCGCTCAGCTGCTCTAGTTTAAATAGGTGGGCTCTTAGTTTAGGTAAAGTTAGTGCCGTCGCCAGTAATACACATGGTATCTGACAGTCCTAGAGGTTCAGGTTATTTGCCAAATATTAGACTATGAAGATTCCTGAGTTGTTTTTTTTTTTTTTTTACCTTTGTGTGCAAATGTGATTGGTATATTGTAAGTACCAGCTCTTGAAAGTCCATTTCTGTAAGAAAAATGGTGCAGCTCAAAGGGAGAAGGTTTTCCTCTGTGTCCAGCGGTACCCCTGCCTTCTAAGAGCAGTCCATCCCATCTTGCCTTGATTTCGAAGGTTGCATGCTTGGGTGGAAAGCTTTAGCAAGGCAGCAGTTTCCAGATGTCCTTTATAGCCACTCTACCTGTTATGTGCAAAATTTTTCAAATTTTGTTCAGCGTGACATTTTTCTGTTGAGCACTTTATCCTTTTTAGTCTCTTGCACCTGAGAATGTAGTTTAGAAATTCTTTCTCCTTTAAAGCCATGTAAAAACCGATAAAGGATAATCACTAGAAAGATGAGTGATGCGTTGTTTTGCATTTCACTCACTGTTTTGTGGTATGTGTAACGAATATGAGAAACATACCACATTTTTGTAGTCGTGCTCTTTGTCTTTATGAGACGTGATATGCCCTGAAGTGTCAGTCGATGTCCTGTTTTCCCAGTAAGCTTGTTTATTTTAGGGTATTTTATCCTACTGCGGAAGGGATTCAGCCAGCTTTGTTTCTATCATCAGATAACCTCAGAAAATAATGTGCTTTATCTGTATCACTGCCTGTTTTTAATGTTTTATATTTCTACTGAGCCTAGTAGTTGATCAGCAAAGACCCCAAAATGTGAGTAATTTTTTTTCCTCCTTTAAGGTATTTGAATAGCCTATTGAAGATAATGGTTCTGTGAAAAATAAACCATCCCAGCTTTTCGACCGTATCTAAATTTTCAGTGATTTCCACTTCCACGAAGCCCAAGTGTCTTCTTAAAGCAGTCCCGTTGTTCCTGTTACCTGTCTTCAGTGGTCGTGGGGTCAATAACTTGATATTGTAACAGAAAAGGCACCAGCCACTGGTCTGACTTCTCTGAATATTATTTTTTTTTATTTGTGAAATGAGGGTTTGATTTGTTTTCAGTGGGAAGTGACTGGATAATGATCAGGATCTTGAGAAAGGCAGTTGCTCTGTTCATTGCAGCGTTTGAAATGACAAAAACAATTCTTTCAGACATTCAGCGTCATGTTTTAGAGTTCATTTTATTTGTATATGTTGAGAGGTACTAGATTTCGGATTCTCACCAAACCACTAGAGTTAGTTATTCTCTCATAATGTTATGTTATTGCCTGTAATGGCCAAGTAGTAGCTATACCTTAAATGAAGGGTTTATATCTGTGTATATATATAAAAAATTGGATGTGTATGTGCTTTAATCTGTAAAGGTATCTAATTTTTATTGTGCTATAACTTCAGCATTATATGGGCATTATTATAACTTTCCCATTGTACAAAAAGAAACATACCACTAAATTTATGGATGTCTGAAATTAGGTATATTGGGGGTTCTTTTAGCGGCCCTTTTCTTTAAGCTGTTTCTTACTTCTGATCATTCTGAGTGGGGATGGATGTGGGATAAACCCCTCCTGGAGTTATTTACTGCTTTTGTCAAACACAGTTCATAGTGGAATGTATAAAGCACAGTTTTAATTGCCTGCAAGTGAGTTGAAATGGAGTGTAGTCATCTACATCAAATAGGATAAAGACCCAAAATACCTTTATCCTTAGGATTGCCTGAGAATAATCAGATTGGACATGTGTGTGGTATTTCCAGCTTACTATGTAAAATAAATGTACCAGTGAGTCGATACTGGGACTTCAGGTACAACAGTTGGTGCTGAATGATGTGTTTGAGAGGAAACCAATTTTTTTTTTTCCTTTTAAGAAAAAAAAAAACCCTAAAAATCTTTACATTCTGACTCTTTCTGTAGTCAAAAGGTTATTTCTGGTTTTAGATTTTCAGTCTTCTTGCTGCCAGTCATTTTATGTTCAGAAGAACTAATGAGGCATGTATTTTTCAAAGGAGTGAATGAAGGTAAAATTCAAGGTTTTGAGTTGTATAAATAAGCAGCTAAATTTCAAATCTAAGATATTGCTGATTTTTTTTCCTATTTCTTAACATTTTTCATACATAGCAGTGCTTATAGTACGAGTAGCTTTCAAAGAAAACATTTCAGTTTTTTATAATTTGTAAAATATACATATATAATAATGCAGGTAGTTTGAGATTAATTTAGCTTTACATGCTGTCTCTGAATCATCGGGATCTCACACGTCACACAGTTGGTAATTGTCACAAATATGCAGCCATTTGAAATTTGCCACTTTTTTTCTTTAGTTTACAACATTTGGAAACAAAAGATAACTTTATAGACCTAACATCAATATTCTGGTCTCATTGTCCCAAATATAATTAATGGAATGTGGATATAAGTGAGGTTAAGATGGTTTTATCATTTTTATGTACGTTATGTGCTTTGACTTTATTTGAACTACAGTGAAACTTGGACTTTTAACTGAAGTTGAATGACTTTTGTCTTCTGCCCAGGTATCGACCAAATCATACGTTGAAGTTTATATGTGTTAATTTTACTTACAGAAGCCATTTCTGTCTAAGTTGCCTTATTCTATCTATTGCATTGTTCTTGCCAAGTCTAAGCTCTGTCTTGTTGGAATTCTTTTAACACTGAATCTGTGATGTAAAAATGTATAATGTGCTACAAATTTTATTCATAATAAACTAAGTTATAGCCTATTATAACCTATAAAACATTTCTTGTAAATTGTCTAATTTATTTTTTCATTTATGTACAGTTTCTTATATAAATTTTTAAAATAATTGTTGTGGTCTGTTCTATAAACATTCCTGTTCTCTTTTCCTTAAGGCTTATTTGCATGAAAGAAACTTGGGTTTTGCTTGTTGGTATTATATGGCCATTAGGCCAACTTCAGGACTCTGTACCTTTTATGTAGTCTAACTTTTTCTAGTTTTGTTCATATTCTAAATAAGTTAAAATCATGCTTTTTATTTCTTACTTTGCAAATAAATTCTCTAAGTTGTTTACTATATTATCTTTTTTTTTATATGTTGTATTCCCACGTTTCCACTTCAATTAAATGTAAGGTTTTAACTGAAATCAACTATAGTAGAATGCAAACTCTGAGAGCAAGGACTTTGTAAAGTCGTGTTCACCCGTGTATTCCCGGTACTTGGCACAGAGAAAGCATTCAGTGAAAATACGCGAGTGAATTAATTGTGGAGAAAGTGTCCTTATCGATCTCGTCTGCCTGTGTAAGGTGGGAGTAACTGTAGATTTTCCCCACTCTCCTCCCCAACATCAGAAAGCACAGGTATGCGGTTCAGACCATCATGGAATTTGCCTTACGTTTATTAACACGTGGAAAGCTTTGCTTTGCCTTGAAATGAGGTCAGAAATGCACGTCGTCCGCAGAGTGGTTCCTAGATGTGCTGTACGGGAGATGTGCCAGAACACGTGTGGTGCTTTGGTATCACTCTTCGCTCGGGGTTATTTCACACGTGCTTCCTCTAAACCAAAACTTCATTTGTTTTTCGTAAGTCACGCCTGTTAGCATTATTGCTGTTTAAAAAAAAGCTTTGATGATCTTAATATGTGAGGAATTGGGTTGGAAAATTGACCTCTGAGTTTTCAAACTGCACGATTGCCTAGACGCCAGGCGTATCGGAGTGGTTGAAAACGTGAACACTACCGTGTGACCTGCGAAGTACATATCCTTTCTGTTTTAAAATTTCAGTGAATAGGAACTAGGATGAAAAAGTATGAGGCGGTGACACAGCGGGGAGATGACCGGCGGGGGCGGGAGTCCCGGGCTCTGTAGTGGAGCCCCCCGCGTGTGCGGCGGGCAGCCGGGTGTGCGCCCCGGAGGAGCGCGGCCGGGCCTCGCGCCCCGCGGGTTTACCGCGTGCAGGGCTTCCTCCGCCGTGGGCAGCACGGGGCCAGCTCGAAGCTCCTCGTGGACTTTCAGCTGCCAGGAGGGCCGGGGCCCCTCGCCCCCCAGGTTGTTCAAGGGTCAGCTGTGGTTGAAGGCTACACACAGAATGAGGGTCTGAGTGCTTCATGCTAAACAAATACGTTCCATTCCAGAAGCAAAAGAAACAAAGGTCTTATAGTGGCTTCTATACGCAGAACTATGTAAATTTTGAAAGCAAGATGTCTCTTCTTTTGACATGTTCCTCAATTGAGCGTATTGTGTATTGAGCAAACACTGATGTCTCTGCATCTAAAGTCTGTTGGTCTCTTCCTATGCAAAAACCTTTCTAAACTCCTATTTTAAGATATTCCTATACTTCCGATTTTTGAGGGTTTTTTAAGTTTGGTTTTTGTTCTCTTAAAATAAACTTGGAAAACTCGTCTCATCTCTGGGACTACCTCCTTTACATTAAAAACTTGGTATTTAATGTTGCTTCCCCCCCCGAGGTCCACAATACAACCCAATACTCAACTTACGTTTAGATAAACAAGTGCACGTCTCTGGCCAGGGCTTGAAAGGTAGCCTTTATTTACAGTTTCTGAAAACAGTAACAAAGATTACCAAAACCATAAGGGCATGTTCTCCTAGAAGAACCCAATTTGTTCCTTTTTCTCTAGCGAGAGTTTGGAATCAGCTACCCCCAATTTCTTTGGTGGGGGAAAACCCAACTTTTAGCATATATTAAACACGCCATTCAGAAAATTCAAGGGCATGAACTTGAAAAAGGTAACTGAATACATATTACATAGGGTTGCTTTTTTTTTTAAGGTATCATTTTAACTGATTGACTAAAGAACCTTGATACCTATGTTTTCAGGTCAGGTTTTCAGGATAGCTGTTTGTAATACTTCAAAACCCTGCAGCGAATTTGTAACTGACTCCTGAGTTTTGTTTACTTTTGGTTTGGGACCTGTTTTATTTTTTGTAATAAACTTTATTAAGGCATGGTTTTAAGTACAATATTTGATTATACATTTAAGTAAATATAATAAATTTGCACACCCATGTAACCACCATTCTATTTCCTTCATTCCAAAAGTTCCCTTGGTTTCTGTCCTGGTTGATCCCCTCCTGACCCCATCCCCTGACAACCACGGATCTGCTTTCTGTCACCTGATTCCATTTTATCTTTTCCACAGCTGTCGTTAAAGTGGGTTCACACCGTATGCACCTTTATTTCATTTCCCAACCCTCTAGAGCTACTATAGACATACTTCAGACATATTGCGGGTTCATTCCAGACCACCACTGTAAAGCGAGACATGAATTTTTTGGTTTCCTAGGGAGTATAAGGATTATGTTTGTAATACACTGTAGTCTATTAAAGTGTGCAAATTATGTCTAAAAAATGTACATACCTTAATTTTAAATACTGCTAAAAAAAATGGTAATCACCATCATCATCCAAGCCTTTAGTGAGTTGTAATCTTTTTAGCTGGTTGGGGTCCTGCCTCAGTGTTGATGGCTGCTGACTGATCATTTGGTTGCTCAAGATTGGAGCGGCTGTGGGAATTTCTTAAGAACAATGAAATTTGCCACATTAATTGACTCCTTCTTGAATGATTTCTCTGTAGCATGCAATGCGGTTTGGTAGCATTTTACTCACAGTAGAACATCTTTCAAAATTGCAGTCAGTCCTCCTAACCCCTGCCACTGCATAATCAGTTATGTTTATGTCATATTCTAAATGCTTTGTTGCTTCAACAAGCTTCACAGCATCTTCACCAGGTGTAGGTCCCATCTTAAGAAACTACTGTCTTTTCTCATCCATAAGAAGCAACTCCTCACCCACTAAAGTTTTACCATCAGATTGCAGCCGTCCAGTCACATCTTCAGGCTCCACTTCTCATTCTAGTTTTCTTGCCGTTTCCACATCTGCAGTGACACCCTCCACTGAGGTCTTCACCCCTCAAAGTCATCCACGCAGGTTGGAATCAACTTCCAAACTCCTGTTAACTTTGCTATGTGGACCTCTTCCTGTGAATCACAGACGTTCTGGGTGGCATCTGGATGGCGAACACAGTAGCCACTCACACTTGCGTCACCGTGTCCTATTCCCTCTCCTGATTCTGATTATGGAATTTATAGTTCAATTTCTGACGTGTAAGAAAACTAAATCACTGACATTCTATTTTTTCCTGGATTCTTTTTCCATAATGCTACTTTAGTCCGAAATCTTCCCAGTGCTGTAAAGGAAAGAAGGCTATCTTGAATCTTAAAGAGACATCCAAATAAAGCTGGAAAAAAATCGTTTTAATTAACAATTTTTTAAAAAAGACTCTTAGTCTAAGAGCACACTTCAGATTAGAAAAGCCCTAGGATTTTTCACACACCAAGAGCCAGTGACCCGGCAGGTTTAGGCATCGAGAATCCAAGAGTTAGAAGGAATCTCAGACTGCTGATTCAAGCTCAGGATTTTACAAGGAGGAATAAGGCTCAGGGAGGTCAATTAGATTGACCCACGTCACACAGCAGGTTATTAATAGAACTAAAACTCAACCCTAGCTCTCCTCACCCTACTCGTCAGTGCTTTTTTTTTTTTAACCTCTTCCTTTTGGGCAAGTCGTATATGACACTAGAACGCTATCTAAATAAAATTTTTAATAATTAGGTTATAACATTTAAACAAGGAAGAGCAATCAACATAGAAAAACTGAAAAAACTGCAAGTACACTAGAAAATCATAGAAAAAAGTGCAAATATCTCCATGAACAATATATGTAAACTAAATTTGCCAGTTCAAGGAAATTGTCTGATTGGGTTTAAAAGGGGGAAAAAAACACCTGTATGCTTTTTCAAAATTGATGTTAAAAGAACCTGGACAGTTTGAAATAAAAAAGGAAAAAAAAGATCAGGCCAGCGCCGAAAGAAAACTTACGTAGCTTTATTAAGACAAGCAAAGTTAACTTGAAGACAAATGCCATCATTAGGGATGGGGTCATTATGTAATCATAAAATGAAGCAAAAAGACGTAACAGTTTAAAATATGTACGTAAGTAATTAGAGCTAAAAAAATAGCAAATAAAGGGAGGGACAGACCTTAAAGACATTTTCACTCCTCGCCTCCCCCACCTCGTCCCCTCACCAGCTGCCTCAGGGTCCATAAAATGCTGGGTCCTTTTGTTCGAGGTCTCCTTCAGCAGTGAGAGGACCCCGCGATGCTCTGGCCCGCCTGACCCTGGGTTGGGGCGCCTTTCCATGGGGGGGAATATAGAACAGGGGAATTGGTGCCTTCTCCAGTTTCAGCCTCTTGCTTTTCCCACCACAGTAAGTGACTGAAGACTGAACGCTCTCATTTTGGGCTCCTTGCCTTTTGAGCTACTCCCACAGCCCGCAGCTCAGCGCTCTCTCCCAGCTCAGCTGAGCTCCTTACGAACAAACACTGTAGGCAGAGCTCAGTCAGGGGTCAGAGGTGGGGGGAATATCAGTAACTTTGTCTTCAGCCACAGACATCAACCCTCCTCCTCTTTGGAATCTCAAGGAGCAGTCTGGGCTGTCACAGGCGCCCCGCAGAAAAGCTCGGCTGTCTGAGCAGTTATTTAAAGTACTGTCCTAAGGCTGCCTTTCCCAGCCGACGGCAACAGTGGTTTGGGGCTTTAAATAGTGGCGTCAGCCCTGGGTCAACATCAGAATCACCTGGGAGGCTCACCAAACACCAGCGCCAGGTCTCCTTCCCCCGAGTGCCTCTGGTTTTAGTTTCACTGACTTAGAGAATGAATATGGTTCTGCTCCAGCTCTGTCACACCTTGGGTGATTCCTGCCACTTCCCTGAGCCTCGGCTTCCTCGCCTGTGATATTGGGGGTAAGGACACTTGCCTCCCAGTGGTACTGTGAGGAGTCAGTGAAACAAGGTGCCTGGGAGCAACTGGCACGGGATCCCTGCACAGTAAATGATGTCTCCATCAGATCATGAATCAAGAGGAATTTCCCGTGAGCCTAAGGGCTGAGAAGATGACTTTGAAGAGTTAGAATTGCCTCTTTAAGGAGGAAGAGTTTGGAAGGGTGGAGAGGCAAGGGGGCCACTCTCAGAGGTGAGCAACTGGGGCCCCTGCCACGGGCCTCATAATTTTTTTTTATTAATTAATTTGTGGGGAGGGGGGAATTAGGTTTTTATTTATTTTTAATGGAGGTGCTTTTTAAAATTAATTTGGGGGAGAGGAGATAATGAGGTTTTTGTTTATTTATTTGTAATGGAGGTACTGAGGATTGAACCCAGGACCTTGTGCATGCTAGGCACGCACTCTAGCACTGAGCCACACCTCCCCACCGGACCTAGTACTTTAGAAGACAGCATTCTGGCTTTCCTCTGTCTGCACCTTGCCCCAGAGGGCAAGGAGTCCACAGGGGCCAAGCGCCATGCCCCCTGGAGCCCAGGCCCCCACCTTCTAGACCGCGCATGAGGCACTAGGAGCCCAGCCTGAACAGCCCAGCTCCACTTCCATTTTCTGTCCCAGGCTCGTCATCCTGAGAGGGGACCATGCTCCCAGTTTGCAACTCTAGTCCCAAGGGGCTTCAAGGAGGCTGTTTGAAGGGGCAGGGGTCAGTTCTTTGATTTGAGGACAGGGAGTCTACAGACATGCCTGTGAGCCCCTTCAGGGCGTAGGTGGGCAGAACCAGGGGTGGGAAGAGGAAGGGGCGGACCACCGGCCAGGGGCGCTCAGGCACTCCCTGGAGCTGGTAGCGGGGAGGCCAGTGTTAGTTTTACAGCTGATGTTAGCCTGAACGTTCACGTTTCAGTATTTCCTGGTATGTTCTCCTTACTAATTTTAAAATAATACTTTTTACAGTCAAATAAATGCTTAGCTCTATGCCTGGGACATCATAAGTGTTTGATAAATACAAGCGTGGCAGAATCCAAGTGCAGCTCAGATGTGCTAAGGCCTCGTGCTCGGTAGCAGGATTGCGGCTGGGACGGAACCTGCCAGTTGAAAAGAAGTTAGTTTCTTCCGGTTTAAAACAGTCCCTTTTGGCCAAAGTCCTCATCTCCCTCCCTCCCCGTTCTTTCTCCCCTCATCCCGAGAGGCATCGCGGCGGCAGAGGCTGACGGACATCGGGGTGAGAGTGAGGGTCGGGGTGTGCTCTTCCCGCTGGCTCCCGCTGCCTCCCGCTGGCTCGGAGTCCATCTAACCTGGTCTTTCAGCATCAGCCTCCTGCCTCACTGCACCTGCTGGGCTGAGCTCAGCTGCGGCCAGTTTCTCTGAACCTCAGCAGGAAATTCCACCCAGCTCCCAGCCCTTGAACCAGTCCCCTTAGAAGCCCAGCTAAGTTCCCCCCCGCCCCCGCCCCCTCCCCTTCCTCCGACACACCCCACAGCCTTTGTGTTTGCTGTTAATTCTCAGCTCCCTTGTGATCTTACACTGACTGTAAGAAGAAAGGTGGCAGGAGGGGACAATATGCGGAGCTCTGTGCAGGGACTTCAGTTGCCCATTGCTCCCCTCAGTCAATTCCCTAAAGCCAGTAAGACGGGCATTTTAGCTGGAAGTTCTCCAACAGCTCTAGCCTTATGGGCTGCATTGTGCTTCCCCATATTACAAATATTGAAGCCCTACCCCTCAAATGTTATTTGGAGGCTGTGTTTGGAGACAGGGCCTTTAAGGAAGTAATTAAAGTTACGGGAGGTCATAAAGGTGGGGCTGTAATTTGATAGGACAGGTGTCCAGAGATCGCTCCCTCTCTCTCTCAATCGAAGTCTCTCCTTGGGCACACAGAGCAAAGGCCATGCAAGGACACAGGGAGAAGGCAGCCACTGACTGACAAGCCAAGGAGAGAGGCTTCACCTGGACTTCCAGCCTCCAGAACGGTGAGAAAGTAACTGTCTGTTGTTTAAGGCATCCAGACTATGGTACCTTGTTATGACAGCCCCAGCAGTTTAAGACAACTCGAGATCCCTATTTAATGCCTTTTGGGATCCCAAGCAAGCCAGGTGCCCCCTGTCACTGCTACCTGTTTCCTGAACCTCACTACCCACTACAGTTACAGTCTCGTGCTTTTTTTCCCTTGTCCTCCGACACCAGGTGTCACCTTCCCTCCTACATTCCCTTAGTCCTTCCTCCCACGTTGCTTTGGGACTTGCCGTGTTGTCCCACTGGCCCAGGAACCCATCTGCTGCTCAGGGACATTCTTCAGCAGGTTTTTTTCCATGCCATTTCTCCACTGATGGTCCCACTTCAAGCAGTTTCAGACATGCTATAAACAGAGATGCAAATCTCTGTATGTGGGAATGTTCGTATCAAAGAAAGAGGCCAAGTTTCCCCTGCCCTGTCCCTGATCCTGGGAGACAGATACCCGGTAAGGAGGCTCCAAGGGTTCCTTATTGAGGCTGAATTGGCTCTGAGGAAGGGCTGGACCCTGTAAGATTCTGGAAGTGATCTTCCGGTTTCCAGGGGGTCCGTTCCCATCCTCAGGGTTTCATCCTAGCAATGAGTTAATTAGCCTCGTATTGGAGAGCAGGTTTTTCAGAGTAAAGGAACCAACACCACAGACCTCAGTGGAGGGCCATAGATTTTGTGCACTTGATTTCTGGCTGTAAGCCTGGGGAATCTTAAGCAAGTCATGTCATCTCTCTAAACTGCAGCTTTCTCACCTGTTAAATAGGAATGATGACCCTTGTTTTGCAGGGCTTTAATGAAGATTTCACACTGTTCATGGAAATGCCTGGTTCAGGGTTCCGTAGACATTTACTCCACTCACTCTCTTCTTCCTAAGTCTGGCCAACTAATCTGAACTGCAGCTCCCCTCCTCCACTGTGTGTGTGGTGGGGAGAAGTGGGTGGCTTCTTTTAAAAATTTGAGGGGGAGGGCGTAGCTCAGGTGGTAGAGTGCTTGCCTAGCATGCACCAGGTCCCGGGTTCAATCCCCAGTTCTCCCTCTGAAAATAAATAAATAGACAAATCTAATTATCTCCCCCCGACACACACCAAAATTAAGGAAGCATGCCTTCAGAAACTGCAGGCTAACTATAACCTGTGTCCAAGCACATCTTTAGGAAGCCAGACTCACTCTCCAAATGGCGCATCAGTGAGCAATCTCTCCCAGATGAAATGTCGATGGCCTTGGCAATTGGCAACGAGGGTTTCGTGAATGTATGAGTGAATGAACAAATGAAAGGCCTTCTGAAGGCCCGGTTTGGGAACATGCCCTGCTCTCCTGGGACCGCTTGCTCTCCTGCTCCCTCTGGACTGGCGTGGAGAGCCACGAGTGAATGTCCTGAGAGCAGCAGCTCAGGGTCTGGAGGAAATGCCTTTCAGAGACAGGTGTTTTCCAGAACTTCTTCTTCCACTTGTTCCTCAGCCCCTTGGCGATGCCACCTTGGGTGTGCTATGCCTTGTACTTTGTGAGGTGGACTCAACATCCTGCCTCCCTGCCTTGTTTTGCTGTTTTGAAATCAAAGGAAAGGGTGGCACAGGGAGATGGGAGAAAGAACACAAAGAAGCCAGAGAGCCCTCCCTGCTGTGTGTGTGTCCTTGTGTTGGGACTTGAGGTCAGCATGGGCCGCGTGAGGGGGAGGTGAGATCCCACTGGGGTGCAGGAAACAGCAGTGGATTTAGAGCACAAAAGACTGACTTCTTTACTAGCTGTGTGAACTTGGGCAAACAGTTTACCTTCATAAGCCCTGTTGCTTCGCATATAAAAGGGCAATGGTGACTAAGCCATCTAGGGGCTGGTGTCATTATTACACATACTAAGGAATGCAAAATGGCTTACTTGAAGAGTAAAGTCCTAAAGATATATATAGAGAGATATTGCGGTTAGGATTCTGCTTGGACTCAGACAGGTTGGGTGTGTTTGACTATATTATTGTCCATCAATATCCAGTGCCACTCCCCGAAGTCAGGCTTGGTCATGTGACTTGGTCAAAGTGTAGGAAGTGCCCCTTCAGTTCCAAAGAGGACTTTACAGGCTCATTAACACTCCCCCCCACCCCGACTCTCTTCCCCACCTCTGTGACCAGGGGCCCTAGGGAGTCAGGACCCTGAGTGGATGGAACAAGCACCATTCCCAAGCTGTTCCGTGATGGGTCCCTAATACCAGTCGTCTTAGCCGTTTGGATATTTTAGGGGGCTGGATCTTTACAGCAGCAAAACCGAATCTGGCTTCACTGATACACCTGGGTGCCATTTCTTTACACCGTTTAATAGAAAAACAACACGCAATGAAAACATATACATAGTAACACTGAACACAGCGCAGCCTCGGGGAGATCTCAGGGACAGCCCAAGCTGGGTTGCTACTTGCCGCCGCTCTTCGGAAGGGGCCGGTAGACCCCGACAACCACAGCGTGGTCCCTCTCATAGGGCTCCAGGGTCAGCTGCTCCTGGGGCTTTAAGTTCTCCTGCTGCAACTTCCTCACCTCGGAAGCAAACACCGCCTCGGCAGATGCGGTGGAGTCGATGCAGTTGGCCTTGATGGAGATGAGGAAGTGGCCCCCGTTACGCAGGAAGGTGTGGGCGTTCAGAGCCACGATGCGGGACTGGTCGGGCTGGGCCACGTCGGCGAAGATCACGTCCACCATCCCGATGAGCATGCGGTACTTCAGCGGGTGCCGGGCATCTTCGAGGACCGGGATGATGTTGGTTCGCTTCTTGGCCACGTTGACCAAATCGCGGCCGGCACGGTGGGAGAACTCGACTGCGTAGACCAGGCCATCGGGACCGATGATGTCGGAGACGTGGGACACGGTGGTCCCCGAGGCAGCGCCCAGGTACAGCACTTTGGACTTCGGCTTGATGTGAATCTGGTCGACCCCGCCCAGGATGGCAGCGGCCAGCTTGGAGCGGAAGGGGTTCCACGTGCGGTATTCCTGTTTCACGCCGCCCTCGGTCACCGTGACCCGGCGCTCGCCGTACACCGACTGGCCGGGCACCATGTTCAGCGTCACCAGCGCGTCCTCCGCCCCGCGATAGATGAAGACGCCCTCGTGCCGGTGCGGTTCCACCGACACCAAGTTGGCGCCCTTCCTGCGGCGGTTCTTGCTCTTGGCCACCCCGCCGCGCCGCTGTCCGCCGCCCCCGCGGTCCCTGCCATCCCCGCCGCCGCGCCCCCGGCCCCGGCCGCCGCCGAAGCTGCGTGCCCGCCCCCCGAATCTGCCCTTGCCCCCCGCCCCGCCGCTATTGCCTCCTGCTCCCTTGCCTCCTCCGCCGCGACCGCCGCCCCCGCGGCCGCCCGCCCCGCCCCCGCGCGAGCCCGCCGACTTCATGGCGCGCCCTGGGCGCCCAGGTGGTTGGCGGCGGCTGTCAGGGATTACTGGTGGCGTGGGGAGGTTGTCAGGGGTTACCGGTGGCTCCCAGCCGTTGTCAGGGGCCGCCGGTACCTGGGGGCGGTTGTCAGGGGTCGCTGGTGGCTGGGAGAGGTGATCAGGTGTCGCTGGTGCCTCCGGGCCGTGGTCCTGAGGCTGGACGAAGGTGGGCGGCAGCAGTTGCCTGCTGGGTTAGCCACGCGGGCGGAGGGAGAGAGATGGGCGGCGGTGGGGACCAGCTCTACTGCAGTTCCCGCATCCCCGGAGCCGCCCTTTGACGCAGCGACGGGCGTGATTGCATCACACCCGCTATGGCGACCCTGCAGTCCCGGAAGCCCCCCTTCCCAGCCTGCCTGCAGACACAGCCTGCTCCCGTGTAATGCTCCCGCCTCCCCTTTCCGCATCATCTGCTCTCTCAGAGACCCCTGGCACTTCTGAGACTCAGGGAAGGGGGAGTCTCCTTGGCAAGAGAAGGCGAGGCGAGCATCATCTTCAGTCCTTGCTGTGCCACTTGCTTGCTGTGTGGTCTCAGGAAGCTTACCTGACCTTCTCTGGGGGTCCTGTCTGAACTTGGGCAAGTTTCTTGACCTATCTGGGTCTCACTATCCCATCTATAAAACCCAAAGCTTTGAAAACTATAAAAGCTTTGTTCTGGAGCACCACATACACTTGCCCCAGTCCTGGTGCATGCTAAGTATTCTACAAGCATTAGCTTTTCTGTTTTGTTTTGTTCTTTTTAATGTATTTCTTTTGGTCAACTTTTCATTGAAGCGTACTGCTGTCAGAGCTTTTGCCACCTGAAAGTGGCCCTGGCCCTCCTTTACAAAGTTGATGGAAATGCACCTTGGTACAGATATTCTGACAAACCCTTAAACAAGGTACCTATACTTCCACTTAGGTATTCCACTTTGAAGATTTCATCCCAAAGGGATGATCCCAGCAAGAAATAGTCATTAGAAGGAGAAGACAGAGAGTGGTGATGGAAGCAGAGGTGATGATCAGCATTAACATGGAGTCTTGGCAGAGGTGAGATGAAGGAGACTGACCTAGGAGTTTTTAGAAGACAGAATCCACAGGACTTTCTGCTAGACTGCGTATAGGAAGTCAAAAAGAGGAAATTCCAAGCCAGGGATTGCCAAAGGACAGTGGCTCCTCTGATGTGGTTAATAGCCTGCAATCCGCAGCCCTGGTTGCTATCTGCCTAGCTCTTCTTTTCCATCAACTGTGCTAAATCCCAGAACTTGTTCTGGGAACACTGGGCAGCTAGAAAATATTGATTCTTCAGTGTGAATGGGACACATAGGCCAGAGCCCTAACACACGTCGGCAAAAGCCAAAATCTCATGTTTATTACTGTATTCTAGTCTGTGTTTCAGAAATCTGCTCTTTCAATATGCAGCATTTTCTTGATCATTAAAAAAGAACCATTCGGTAGCACCACGGACAGCAAAACAGGTGGCAAGCGCAGGCTTGCACGTTCTGTGAGGACCACGGACAGCAACACCAACTGGGGTTGTTAACGCTTCCAGGGCTGGCTTTGGGGTCAACCAAGAGCCGGGGGAGATGGTGCAGGTTGTTGTAACCAGACCATCTGTCCTCCACAGCAGCTGGACCATTCTGCATTCCCACCAGCAGTGTATGAGGGTTTCAATTTCTCTAATCCCTACTAACACTAATTATTTTGGGTTTTTTTTTTAAGACTAAAAAATATATATAGCCAATCCCAGTGGAAGCTGTGAAAACGTGTCATTGCTGTTTGCATTTGCCTAATGATGCAAATGATGCTGAGTATGTTTTCAAGTGTTATTAGTCATTTATATATCCTATTTCAAAAAATTCAAGTATTATGCCCATTTGAAAATTGGATTGTTTGTATTTTGGTTATTTATGTATTCTGTAAGAGAATACATAATGTAATGTGAGATCTTTATATTCTAGACAATACATTCATCAGATTATGCTTTGTACATATTTCTCCCATTATGTGATTTGTCTTTTGACTTTTTGACAGTGTTCCTTTGATGCACGAGTTTAGACATTTTGATTTAGTCCAAAATTATTTTTCTTTTATTGTTTAAGAAACCATTGCCTAATCTTCAGTCATAAAGATTTACATCTATGTTTCCTTCAAAGTTCTGTAGTTTCAGCTCCTTAGATTTTGGTCTTTGATCCATTTGGAGTTATTTTTGGTATACGATGTCAGGTAGGGGGTCCAAAGTCATTCTTTTGTACTTGGTTTATAGTTATTCCAACACCATTTGTTGAAAAGACTTTACTCCATTGCATGGTCTTACTACCCTTGTTGAAGGTCAGTAGACCATAGACTATGGGTTTATTTCTGAACTCAATTCTATTCCATTGATCTATCTGTCCTTAATCCAGTTTCACATTGTTTTGATTATTTTCAATTTGTATTGTTTTGAAATTGGGAAATTTTGAGTCCTCTGTTCTTTTTCAAGGTTTTGTCTAATTAGGGTTTCTTGCAATTCCATATGAATTTCAGGATCAGCTTGTTAAGTTCTACAAAGGAGTCAGTTAGGATTCTTCTGATCAAGAATAGGCTCAATCTAGATTAATTTGGGAAGTACTGCCATCATAACAATGTTAAGTCTTTGAAACTATGAATATGAAATGTCATTCCATTTATTTAGGTGTTTTAAAAACTTCTTCCAACAGTATTTTGTAGTTTTCAGTGTACAAGTCTTATACTTCCTTGGCTGTATGTATTCCTAAATATTTTACTCTTTTTGATGCCATCATAAATGGATTTGTTTTCTTACTTTTTGCATGGTTCATTGCAAGAACAGGAATACAACTAACTTTTGTGCATTGATGTCATGTCCTGAAACCTTGCTTTCACAAGCTGTTAGTTTTGTGTGTGTGTGTGTGTGTATGTGTATTCTTTAGGGTTTTAAAAAATATATATATAATCAAGTAATCTGTGAAGAGCTAAGCTGAATGTCTTTTGTATAACTGACCTGGCTAAAGCTTCCAGTAGCACGCTGAACAGACCAAAGCTGACTTCCCTATCTTGCTCCTGATCTATTGAGATGCTCATGTAGGGTTTCCCCAACCCCTTCAAATGATTAATAGGATGTATTACTTTATTTTCAAATGTTAAGCCATCCTTACATTTTGTGGACAAACATTTGCTCATGATATAGAATTCTTTTAATATTCTGCTAAATTTGATTTGCTGACACTTAGAAATTTTTTTCTTTTTCATCTATATTCATAAGGGATATTGATCTGTACTTACTTTGTGATATCTTTATTTTAGTATCAGGGTAATACTGGCTTCCTAGGATGAATCAGGCAGTAATTCCGTCTGGAAGACTTTGAGAATTGGTGTTAATTCTTCTTTAAAGGTTTGGTAGAATTCAGAGACACCATCTGGCTTTGGCAGTTTCTTTGCTGGAGGTTTTTAGTAGAATTGATTCAGTCTCTTGTTCCAGGCCTATTCAGATTTTCCACTTCTTCTTGAGTCAGTTGTGGTAGTTTGTGTGTTTCTAGGAGTTTTTCTATTTCATCCCTGCCTAATTTTTTGGCATGCAATTGTACACGGTCTTCCATTCTCTTATGATACATTTTAGTCTATAAGGTTAGTAGTAATACCCAGTTTCATTTCTTGTTTTAGTAATCTGAGCTCTTTTTCCTGTCAGCCTAGCTATAAATGTTTATCAATTTTATCGATATTTTCAAAGAACCAAATTTTGGCTTCATTTTCTCTATTGTTATCCTATTCTTTATTTCACTCATCTCCACTCTAGTCTTTATTATTTCCTTCCTTCTGCCTTCAAAATGGTAACTAACTAGGGAAATAAAAGTCAAAACTGAGATACCACCTCACACCCAGTGGGGTGGCTACAATTAAAAAACAAAGCATTGACAAGTATGGAGAAACTGCAACCCTTTGTACTACTGGTGGGAATGTAAAATGGTACTGCTTCTGTGGGAAACATGGCAGCCCCTTGAAAGACAGAATCACCTTTTGGTCTGGCTATTCTGCCTCTGGGTACATACCCCAAAGAACTGAAAGCAGGGCCCTGGAGAAAACTGTATATGCATGATCACAGCATTATTCACAATAGCCACATGTCCATCCATGGATAAATGGGTCAGCAAAATACGACATATACATACCATGGGAATATTATTCAACCCAAAAAAGTATGGGGGGAGGGTACAGCTTAGTGCTAGAGTGCAGGCTTAGCATGTACAAGGTCCTGGGTTCAATCCCCAGTACCTCCATTACAAAATAAATAAACCTAATTACCACTACCCCACCCAAAGAATTAAAATGTGCAAAATCAATAGGAGTTATTAAAAAAAAAAAAAAAGAAGGCAGTATGACATATGCTACAGCATGGATGAACCTTGAGGACATTATATTAAGTGAAACAAGCCAGTCACAAAAAGACGTTAAGCACATGGCTCCACTTACATGAAGTGCTCAGAGTAGTCCGACTCACTGAGTCAGAAACCAGAACTGTGGCTGCAGGGTCTTGGGGGCAGGAGGGAATGGGGAGTTTTTGATTAATAGGTATAGAGTTCCAGTTTTACAAGATGAAAACCAGTTCTGGAGATGGAGAGTGGTGACAGCAGTACAACATTATACATGTATTTAATACCACTGAACCCTACACTTGAAACTAGTTAAGATGGTAAATCATATGTTATACATATTTTACAATGAAAAAATTGCTGTCCCCACTCCCTGTTGTTTTTGTCACATATACATGTGTGCCTATCAACGCAGATAGCACTGAGCACTTCCTGTAAGTGGAACCATGTACTTATGGTTACTGTTTTATGCAGCGGTCTTATAAATCATGTAAGAAAAAAGCAGTTACAAACAAAACATACATTAACATTGACTCTTACACTTACTGGCATTCTTTATCTCCTTGTGTGGATCTGAGTTACTGCCTAGTGTCCTTACATTTCAACTCTTTAGCATTTCTTGTAGGGAAGGTCTGCTCTCTGTTTTTGTTTATTAAGAATGTCTCAATTCCATCTCATTTTTAAAGGAGTTTTTCCAGACAAGTCTTAGTTAAGACTCCCTTCTCTAAGGCTCCTTTGAGGCCGGAGACCCTCAGAAATAGCATGGTGCAATACCAGTCATGTTTATTAAGCATCTGTTTTTCCAGAATAAATGGCAATAAAGGTGTGTTGCTGGGGACCACAGTAGGCCCTGATATAAATGGGATTCCTTATTTAATTAAAAATTAGGGTATTTTTCTTTTCAGACGTCTAGTTGTTAGAGATAAAGAACCAAATGTTCTGTTGGTAGTTGACAAATTTCTTTTACTTTTTTTTGTATTCACATGATTGTAAAAAAGCTAACAATGCCAGTGGCCACTTCGGTAAAAACACACAGTGTTCAAACCTAAGGAGGATCACATTCTCTGGACAGGCTTTATCCCCAGGATATCGAAGCCCTTGGCCATGACAGCAGCCACTGCTTCACACAGCAGCAAACGCCATGTGTTCACCTTCAGGACTTCTCCTGACAAGACAGAAACCAGAAGGCGGTAGTTAATTTTTCTCTTTGCAAATCGCTATTAAGTTATGTGTTACTTCTGGAATTCACTGAGAAGGGACAGCCCTACTCAGAGATGTTTGGGGCTTTAACTAGAATCATCTTTACCTTAAACTATGAGGAGAGACCATCTAAGAGATAAAGGTGTTCAGTTCAGGAAATCTGTTTTTAACTGATAATAAAAGAAATACAAGGCATGCACTGATTAGATTATAATTTTATCTTTCGTTTTGAAATTTGGAGTTCTTTCCTAAGCCTCATGGTCTAAACTAACTATGAACTTTAACACCATAATGGTCAGATTTTTCCCTAACGATGTTTTAGTCCTTAGGCATGACTAAAACGCCTGCTTGCCCTGTAACACATTAATTCAGCCTACTTCATTAACTATGTAACATGAGAGAGCAAAAAGCCTAAGCAAAGGTATTTTTCCCCCCAAGGGTAGTTTTCATTATCAAGAACCCCAAAGACTCACTCTGGGACCCTCAGTCACACTGCTTCTGTCAGAAACATCCTGTTACTAGGGGCCTTCCAATTTTCTATGGCACCTTTAATTCCAGCCCACGTGCCCAAGGGTGGGAAAACTGGTCTGTTCCAGAATGGGAAGAACTCCATTTAGGCTTTTATTAGCGCTAGCTCAATTTCGTGTGTCATATATGATATGGATTACTGGGTAATCGTTGGGAGGAAATGTAGGGGGAGGGTGTTTCCATAAATAAAACAAACTGAAAGTCACCCACATTCAACGCAAATAAATGACACGTCGGTGCCCAATCCCCAGTATGACTACTGGATGAGCCACTTACCAGTTTGTCGATCCTTCTCCACACAATAGCAGCTATCGTAGAATTCTGTGAAAGTAGTTGCCAACTCATAGATATAATCACAGAGTGTGTGGAGAAGTAAGTCATCTAAAATCTTCTGCAGGACCTCAGGGAACCGCAAAATGCACCGGCCTAGCTTCCACTCCTTCTCGTGGTCCAAAATGATCTTGGTCTCTCGGGCAGCTTTCCGGAGCATTTCTTCATCAATACTGGCCAGACGTGCAATAGACCTGAAATATTAGGCAACAGCCATCAATTCCCCTTTGCTATGCTCTTCTCCATTGAAAACATGTAACAAGAAATGACTGACAGAGGGGGGAGGTTATAGTTATAGCTCAATGGTTGTGCATGTGCTTAGTATGCACAGGGGCCTGGGTTCAATCCCCAGTACCTCCATTTAAAACAAAGTAGTAATGTCTGAAGTTTGTGTTGCTTACTGTACAGGAACCATACCACAATAAAAGTATTACAATAAAAATACAAGGTCATGATCAGTGCGTTAAGTCTTAAAATCTGGTAGTAAGAGGACTCTAACTCCCCAAATTTATCCTACCATTTTGACAATTCTAGTTCACCTGCCTTCCCATAGTAATTTTAGAAACAGTAAGAATGTCGCTACCTCTAGATTTTTTTTGTGGATGTTCTTTATAGGCTTAAGGAAGCTCCCTTCTATTCTCAGTTGGCTGAAAATTTTTATCATGAATGATGCTATATTTTGTTAAATGATTTTTCTGCATCGATTGACATGAGCATTTTTTTTTCAGGTTGTTAATATGGTAGATAAAATTGACTGATCTGCAAATATTGAATCAGGCTTAGACTCCCTGGAAAAATCTTGTTTGATAATCATGTATTATTTTTACATACTGCGAGATTTGCTCTGCTAATATTTTGTTGAGTTTTTGTGTTTATGTACATGAGGGATTTTTTTTGGTATTATCTTTGTCTGGTTTTCCTTTCAGATTAATACCTGCCTCATAATACAAGAACTGTTCATTTCTCTGTCGGCTAGAGAAGACTGTCTAGAATTGGTATTATTTCTCCTTAATGTGTTTGGTAGAATTCACCAGTGTATCTGTCTGGACCTGGAGGCGCCTTCCTTTTTTTGTGTGTGTGTATACAAGCATACATCTGTATTTTCAGCATGCTATTTGTATCTGTTTTACTAAAGAGTTACTATAGTCAACAGAAGAAAAGTCAATAGATACATCAGAACTGTAATGTGTATCTTAAAATTTACATGGAAGGTAGAAAATGGAAACTTCTTTTTCGAGAAGTTTTAAGATGTAAATTTATTTATAATTTAATTATAATTTAATTTATATTATAATTAGTAATTATAACAAAAGACAGTGGGTTATCTATGTCATGTTGGGTGAGTTTTGGTGCTTGTGGTTTCTGAGGAATAAGTCAGTTTCAACTAAGTCACAGAATGCATGTTCTACAGAACAGAGCCCTTTACCACCCTTTTAACAAACACTTGTGAGCTCTGTAATGCTGCCTGTTTTCATTCCTGATTAGTAAATTACATTTTTTTGTCTTGATAAAGATGTATCAACTTTATTGATCTTAAAAAAAAAAAAAAGAGCTTTTGTCTGATTTTATTGTTTTTCTGCTTTAAAATTTCATTGATTTCTGCCCTTTTTTACATTCTTTCTTCTCCTTGTTTGGGTGCATTTTTCTTTTCTTTTTTTTAGTTGCTTAAGATGGGAACTTAGATTACTGATTTGAGATCTTCCTTTTCTAATTTTTAAATAGTTCATACTGTGAATTCTTCTCTACGAACTACTTTAACTACACATCTGACAAATTTTGATAAACTGTATTTTTATTTTTGCTCAGTTCAAAATATTGCTTTAATTACTCCAGGACTACTTCTTTGACCATGACCATGGATTGTTTAGAAGCACAGTGTTTAATTTTCAACTGTTTAGATGGTCACCTATAAACTTTGCTATTAAGTTCTAGTTTAATTTATTATGATGAAAGAACAAACTTTGTGTGATTTCAAGTATTTTGAATTTTTCAGTTTTTTGTACCCCAAGATATGCACTATCTTGGTGGATGTTCTGTGTCCACTTGAATATGTATTCTGTTATTGGTTAGACAGTTCTATGAATGTAAAAATAATAATAGTAAAACTAAAATAAATAAACCTAGTTACCCCCCCACCAAAAAAAAGACATAACTGATTAAGACTAGAAGTTATCATCCTTTGATTAAAAATAAAAACAACGCTGTCCCCACAATCACCTTATTCTGGTGAAGGCGTACAGCAAGTAAGCGGCTGTATTTCCTCTGTCATCCAGCATTTTGTCAAAGGAGAAGATGTAGTCATTCAACCGGTTATGGGAAAGATCAGCATATTTGATGCAGCCATAAGCAACAGATGTCTGAGCAGCTTTCAGTTCCTCCGTGGTTAAGACCTTTGGGAAAAACACGTAACTCGTAAGTTAACTGATCACTGCTTTGCCCTGCTGTCTCACAGGCAAAAGCTGGCGGTAAGGAACATCTAATGGTGCTCTTTAACCAGTAAACCTTAGTCAACATCGACACTGAGGTAGAAAAATGTGGACCAATCTACAAAGAGAATAATGAAAATACAATTTATCAGCTCTGCGTAACAAAGAATGTTTCCACAAGAAACCTGATTTGTAAATTATGACATGTCATCTTTTGTGGGGGGAGGGGGCAATTTTTTTTTTTTTAATTTTGATGGAGGTACTGGGGATTGAACCCAGGACTTCGTGCATGCTAAGTACACACTGTACCACTGAACTATACCCTCCCCCCTCAATGACGTGTCAGCTTGAACACTTTTTCCCCAGTGTATTTATTCAGCAGATGTGAGACTGAAAGCACCAATTATTAGTTTCTGTCTGCTTCGTTCCATAAAGATTCTGAGGTAGCTTCCAGGAAACACAGTAAAATAAAAACAGAAAATTAGGGTGAGGTAATTAATTGGAATCAAAACAGGGTTTCAAGAGTTGGAGGAAGAAATCATATATACTGTTTTGCTAAATCTGGTCATGTGTTCTGAAGCACTATTAGGCCACAGTAAGTAGGTAAGGACTTCTGTGCTGGACATGATGCAGTAGCTTGAAGTAGACTAACCCTTCCACCACCAGCAACCATTTAAAAGCTGAAGAAATCGTATGAAACAACACTTTGAAGCCACCAAAGAGCACCAACACAGGCAGAGACTGAGGGGCTACAACGTCTGGGAGCACAGACACGTCTGAGCTCCACGCCCACCTGGCTTCTCCCGGGGGGGGCATTATGCCAAATCACTGTGTGGTGGCTGGGGTGGGGGGTGGGGGGCAGACAAACCCCAAGCAGTAAAAAGTGGTTTTAACTGAGGTAAGAAGGCAGAGTTGAGAATGTGGGCTTGCCAAAAAAGCGAGGACACAATCATCAAGAAGAGGGAAACTCGGGAGTGAAAAATTCTCCCATCGCTGGTTCAAAGCAGTGACAGGTGAACTGAGGTAACTATGCCACATTAATAAAGGAGGAAGAGGCCGTGGTTTTTGTAATGATAGCCAAGAACTGCTTTCACAATAAATACTCAACAATTCATGAAACAAACTGTGCAAAAGAATCTGAGTAATATAAGCCTGTCATAATTGGACTGACCACCTTTACTCCTTCCCAGGTCTCGCAATAAAAACAACAATGAAAAACCACACAACAAGGCGTGGTACACAATACACAAGTAAGTCCTTGGACTACCTTGTCTCTTTCCTTTTCCTTCAACTTGTCCATGGAGCGTTTTAGTCCTTCTTCCAGAAGGTCTATGAGGCGCACTGTTTCACCTGATCGTGTTTTAAACTTCTTCCTAATAAAATTAAACCATTTCAATTAAATTTCGAAACAGAGCTTCCAACTTAGACATCTTTGAAAATGAAGGTTTGACACTGCTTTATTTAGCAGACAACCAGGGAGGATGAAAAAAGAAAGCAGGCACTTTCAAGTGTCTTTCATCTGTAGCCCTCAACTCTCAAAGCGTTCTGTGCTTTAGGCTCCTAACAGCATTCTCTACATGTTCACCTTCAGTAAGTTCCCTCAAAGGGAAAGGAGGAGGACATTTGTTAATTTGTTCATTTCCCTGAACACACACAGCATCTTGAGCTACTTCATGCGGTTTTCAGAAACATTACCTGTATTTGTGTGATGGCAGTGTTTAAGGCTATGTCACCAAATCTAAAATGCCACAGATTTTAAGAGATACGGTGATCAAAACACTAAGCGACCCTAAGACACTATTAAATGTAGTATGTTAAAAATTTCTCTACATTCTCCCTAAAAGGCTACATTCTCTGACAGTGATAAGACACAGGTACAAAAGACTCAGCTGGGTACACCATTACAGCATATGTAGACCAAAGAAAATTGTATCAAATGAAATATAGCCTCTTTCAAAAAAAAAATCTGGGGGTCAGGCATGTCATTACCATCTTTAGAGTTGCCAGACTTACTTGTCTTCCCCTAGCACCACACCAAATCCAGCGTGAAACACTCGAGTCACCTCAGGATCATACCAACCAATCATCTGAGCGGCACCAAATATTGTCTGAAAGTGTAAAGACTACAAAGAAACAGAAAGAGAAAGTTACTTGCTAAACTTGCTAATTTAAAAAAATGATTCAAAGTTCTGCTTAGGAAAAAAGATAAAATTCAACTTACAAACCTTGTAAGTACAGTTACAAAAGCTCTTTTTTATTCCTTATAAATGAGAAAAGTAACACCTTTTCCAGTTTATGGAGGCAAGCTGGAAAGCTGGAAGTATTCAAGTTTGGCCAAATCCAAACCCTATTCTTTCTCTTATAAAATTTATAGGGTGTGTGTGTGTGTTGTGAGGGGGAGGTTTTCAATCCCCAGTACCTCCATTAAATTAAAAAAAAAAAAAAAAAACAACAACAACAACAACGAAACAAATTTGTAGGGTCGTCTAGTGCCAAATGGCTCACCATACTGTCTCACCTCCAATCAGACAATGTAGAACATATACAAATCTACAAACTCACCTGTCCACTGTCCACCACATAAATAATCATATCTGCTTTCTCCTCAAATAGTCTTTGTTTAATAGCAGCCAGGTCAGATGTGTCATAGGTATAACCTCCATCTGATTTTACTACGGTTAGAGGTACGGAACATCCTGGAACAAACACAACCTTTCTGCCATCATCCACTTGCACAAATCCTAGATGGGAAAAAAAGAAAACTTTATATATTAAACCTCATTTATAGTAACGTCAAAATGGGACAATCTGAGTATTAGGTAAATAACAAATAAAGGCAAATAACTTAAAAATATAAACGATATTAAACCACATTTATAATAATGCTAAAACAACATAGTTGTCACACCTGGAAGATGTTAAGAAACTCATTTATTATTCTGAAAATTGATAAAGAAAATAATCAAGCATGCTATTCAACCAGAGGAACTCACACCGCCTGAGGCAGAGTTCAACTTGCTACGGCAGCAATTCCAAGAGAAAGAAAGAGTTCATGTTTTTTATTGGCGTCCCAACTGGACTCTTTCTGTTTGTTTCTCAATAAACAAGAAAAGGGAGTGAAAGTAGGGAGAGAAACCTGAGTTGCAGAACATAAAATATGTATTAAACAAACGTAATGTAAAGACTTTTAAAACAAATACTCATGACTGAAAAAGAGTATCAATCAACTTAGGAAATTTGAACTCCGACTCATTATTTAATGATACTAAGAAACTATTAATTGTCATGAAGTGATTTGAGGGTGGGATGAAGGGCCTGTTGTTTCAGAGACAAACCAAAACAGTTACAGATGAAAACATTCGATGTAAGCAGTGTATATAGGAAGGTACAGACATAATAAAGTTGGCCTCTATCTATTTAACCTGGGTAACAAGCGCATGCAGTTGGGGGGGTCACTGTAATATTCCCTCCAGCTTTTGCTTGTTTGAAAATGTGTACGATACAGTTAAAAAAAAAAGGCAGAGTGCTTACCTCTATCTTCAAATTCTTTTACAACATCATTCATCCTGTCTTGATAGAAAGATTCTCCCCTCTCTATTAAAGAGATGTCCAATGCCTCATAGATCTTATTAAATTCTAGGGGGAAAAAGTTACCAAATAAAGAAAATGTATAATTTAAACAAATATGAAACATGCATCTTATCTTAAAAAAAGTTTATTACTTAACTGAAACATTTGGAAGGAAATTAATTACACTAAAACATATGATACAGAATATTATACATACTGCCATTTCGAAATTGTGGAAAGAATATAACAAGATACATATCAAAATTATTAACAGTGGGTGGGAATACAGATAATTTATTTCCTTTTTTCCTGTCTACATTTATTTTTTTCCTACAAGGAGCAAATACCTCTTGTGTAATTAAAAAAAAAATTACTCTTAGAAACTGTAAATGAGAAGGAAAAAAGAAAAGCCTTTTCTATCTGTAGATCAAATGTTTCCTGAATTTTCTTATGGTTTTCCCTAATTTGTACTGTTTATTGGTCTGTCTAGCCAGGCATTAGTGACACACGATTACCTACAGGTGCACTGTACACATTCTACTGCCAAGTGCAGCAAAACAGCCATCGTTTGCCTTTTCCAAAGATCAACTGCCTATTCTTGTCCATTTATCGTTCAAAGTGACCCCTCAAATTACATTGTCCAGTCTGAAAACTGAGAATTGTCTTACGATGACAAATAAATGTGGAGAACCACAGGACTCTGCATGACACTCAACTTAAACATTCGATTGCATCCTGTTGCCTACTTCCCCTCATTTTAGCCCTACACATTTCTGGATGGACTTATTCCTAAGTATTTTAAAGCTCTGGATGCTACTGTGAATAGCACCTTTTCTCTTTCTTTTCTACTTTCTTTCTTAACTAAATTTTCCTGGCTTTTAAGAAAGTTAAATTTTGCACCTGACTATCTTTATAAACTTTTTTTATAGTTACAATTTCAGAAAATATTTAAGGAAAAAAAAATCTGCTACTCCCTGAAATTTAACAAGTCATTCAAGGTCAATTATGAATACTCAAGAAACTATATGTAGTAGTTATTTGATGGATGAATGAACAAAGCCCAGAAGCTCACCTTGGCGGGAGACATCACAGATAAGGTTCCAAGCTTTCATGATGTCTGGGTTTTTACTCTGGAGCAAAACTACACACTGATACGCTCGCTTCTTAAATTCCTCCTCAGTATCAAATCTCTTCTTGGATTCCTGCATTTAAAAAGAAGGTAAGGTTTGTAAAGAGTCAGCCCCATATTACTAGATTAAAAAATTTGTTCATTTCTCAAACAAAAACAAAAAACACCCAAAAAACAAAAGCCCAGACCAAGCCCCCCAAAAAACCAGAGTCAGGAAGTAAAAGTTTAGAACATCAGAACAACAGAACAAGTGCTCTATCTCAACAATCAAGAGTATTGCTAAGAATGTGCCCTCCAAAACCCTATTACTTCTTCCGAAATAATGTTTCTTGAAAATATGAAATTTTCACAATACTAACTCTACCTTTCCAATTCACAGAAGCCTATTTCACAAATATGCTTGTTCCAGAGGAGTAATAATGAACAGCTAACAGATGGGCTGAATTTTCTGGGCTCTAATTACCATTTCGGATGTGGTTCTGGATGAGCAATTTTTTTTTAATGAAAAATAAAACTGTTTTAATTGTTTTCTGTTTTGTATCGTAGTACAGTCAGTTGACAATGTTTTGTCAATTTCTGATGTAGTTTTCTATTTTGAAAGCAACACATGCTTACTGAAAATTAAATTATTGTTAATCCCACTCCAAAACCAGCAATAACATTTTGATATAAATTCTAGACATTTCTTTGCAAACTCACATCTATGTTTTAATGAAAACTGGAAATATACGGCTTTTCTTTTACCTTGGTTTTAAAATTTAACAATGTGTTATAAACATTTTAATATGTTAATAGATGTATATTACTGTTAATATACTACTAGTATATAATATATATAATTAATATATATTAATAGATGCACAATATCATACATTAATAGACTGCATTAATAGATTTGCATTATATTCCGTGCACAGAATTCCAACAGATTATAACATTAGTTACCTCACCCATCTGATACCAATAAACAATTTTCCATTTTTTTAATTAGAAAATACATACCAAAAATTCAAAAAAACTCCAAAAACCCCAAAACAACGAAACAAAACCCCCTCAAAGTTCTTGGGACGCTGACTATCAAAGGAAAATACTTTTAAAAAGAAAAAAACCTACATGTGTGAAGTCATTTACAGAATAGACTAAAGCTCCCCAGAAACGGTGCGGGGAGAATCCAACAGGGTGCAATGTAAACTTCAGCCCACACAGCCGAGCCAGTGTGCAGTCACACAGTAACATGACAGAGTTCAATACAATGTTAGGTGGGCACAGTACAAGAATGATGACCCTGTAACCACAAACGATATAAACATTTGTATAAGGAGTAAAGGAGTCAAAGAATATTTACCACAGTGACTGATTTTAAATTACTGTTAATGGTAAAATTTGTCTTTTCAAAACTATTTATATATACTTAATAATGCTTTCAAACTATAAAAATCAGGGTAACAACAGCATCAAGAACTTTTAAATACTAAAATGTATTCTGATGAACAAACTCCTAAGTTCACTCAAGACTAGGCGATGTGATAGAATTAAATGTCTAACATACACCAATAAAGAAAGCAAACATGACGTGTTAAGGGACAGGGAGTTAAGTGACTTTTATTTAACCCCATAGTAGCTTCAAATATCATTTTAAACTCCCTGAGGAAAATGAATAATTATGATAAATGATAAACATACAAATAATAGAACAATAAATGGCATCAAACCTTATAAAAAGCCTGGAGATCCCCAATAGGAGGTGAAACTGTCAGGTAATCTGGAAATTTATCTTGCAGGTGAGCAATAAGCATGCCAAACTGGGTCCCCCAATCTCCTATGTGGTTTAGTCTATACAAAACACAAAACATAAAATCACTTAAAAATAATAAACATGGTTAGAGTAGAAGAATTACATTCCATTAGGAACCACTAACATTTAAGTGTCAGTACATCACATTTAGTAGTGTCTTATAAATTATCTTAGTGTAATTTAGACAATAGTTCTCAAATGTCAATGGAGACATTATTCAAAATGTCAATCCAACCATCTCTCACTCCTCACTGCTTTCATCTAATCTCAAACCACCAGGTCATCTCTTAACTGGATTATTAAAACAGTTTTCTAATTCATTACTATAGTTCTCCTTTCTTTGCCTGAGCTTCATAGAAACTAGAGTTATCTTTAATTAGATTACATGCCCTGCTAACTAATACTCTCCAATAGCTTCCCATTGCACTTAAGAATAAAATCCCAATTTCCTACCCTGGCCTACCAAGCCCAGCACAATCTGTCTTTTGCTTCCCTCTCCCACTAGAATATATACCCCTAGTACAGAAGGCACTCAAGAAATATTTGTGGAACAAATGGGGAAGCTTTCCCCCTGGTTCCACATCACCCTCCAACAAGTCAAAGAGTCATTAATCCAGAGGAGGGGCCAAGGACATAATTTAAATGCCTAATGGGTAATTATGAAGCAGAACCACGCTTATGAATCACTGACTTAGTCAAAGATTCTTTCTCAAGTGACATTTTCCCTCTTCTACAGACTCTCCAAAGAAAGGCAAGAGTACATACCGTAGCACGTTATAGCCTGCAAACTCAAAGAGGCGGGACATGCTCTCTCCTATGATGGTGGACCTGAGATGGCCCACGTGCATCTCTTTAGCTATGTTGGGAGAAGAAAAGTCAACTATAACCTGGGATAGATAATAAAAAGATTTTTTTTAAGGGGTATAAATATTTTATCCTGTTAACACATTCATTAATAAAATTAAACAATAAACTCAAGACAAACAGTAGCTTGGACTGTAATTCCAACTGTGTTAGGCTTTCTGATAAAACTTGTCCATTATTCACTGACAAAGAATCAAATCCATTTAAACAAGTTATCTATTCCCTTTTTCAGAGAGAATTTATAAGTATCAGGGGAACTCATGGAATGAAATGAAAAGAAAAATCACACAGGAAGGAAGACCCAGGGGAAAGGCTACTTCACGGCTATGTTCATGATATCAAAACATTAACGATTAAATCTCAATATAAAAAGGGAAAGCCATGCCTCGTTACAGCTAACACCATTCTAATGTATTATTCTAGCAACAGAAAATTGTACGTGTACCTTTTTGTTCTCTCCAATGGCAGGCAGTTGAACACCATTCACCAAGAGATTGGTCAACTGTTCTGATACAAAGCTCTTTCTTAAGTGAACATTAATAAAACCTAAAAAACAGAGAAGAGAAAAAAAATCAGGCAGCCTCCAATCTTGAGGACTGCTCACTCCCAAAGACTTTCTCAATTTCACTTATGTTGGCTCCAGAGTCCTAATCTGGCTCTGGCAAAACTTTTCAGGTTTCCCACACCACTTGGGACACTGGCTTCAGTTCTCCTGTAAGCTTCCTGTTTCAGCATCTATTTCAAACCTTTGCCACTCTCCTGAAAACTTCCTACTTAATTCAGGACCCCTTCTCTCTTAGAAAATGATCTGTTCACCTCTTAACAGAAAATAAGTGACCTTTTCACCACAGAATATCTGTCATTATCTCCTTTTTGCTGATGAAAAACTGAGTCACGGGGAGATAAAGTAACTCATTCAAGACCAGGTGGCTAAGTCTAGACTAAAATCTCACTCAGATTCCTAACTCTCAGTCCACAGTGCTTTTACGATCTTGTTCAGTATACAAGTTTTCACACTATGCTCATATTTTAAATGGTTTTCTTCTCCTATATCAAAATGACTCAGCATTAATACAACCACTTAAGGAAGATAACAGTATGTCATACCAGGACCAGCAATTTCAACTTTGTCCATATACTCATTGTCTGGGAGGTGTTTGATAATGTTTTCAGCAATTTCTCTTGGATTCACTTTCTGTTCCTTGGTTCTGAGCATCTATAACACATAAAACGATTCATTATACAACAGGTTTCAGCAAGTTACTTGGAAACGCACATCTGGCAAAGCAAGAGATGCATCTGACATAAAACCCATCAAAAGGCAGAAGAAGAGACCAGTGACCTTGTGAAGGATAAAGCATCAAGAATCCACAGCGCCAGGAAGAATACACAAGTGCCAAAAGCACAGGGTCTCCATTTGAAAATGAGTTGTCACAACCACCTAGAACTTTTTAATGAAGACTTTCAAAGTCTTTAGTTATAATGCCTGTTTCTGGGGTATTTACAATTCTGATTTTCAAATCATAAAGTAATTCTGACTTGAGAAATAAATAGCACCCTTATAAACTTAACCCCAATGCAGACACAAAAAAATTATTTAGAAAATATCTGGTCTCTTTAGATTAACCCTTTCAATTCAGCGATGAAAAGAAAGCAAAAAGTCCCAAACCAGGGGCAATAAACAAACATACTAGACAATATAGCTATCAAAAATGAGGAACTCCTCTGACTGAACATGAAATACACAAGCCCACCTCAAAGACCCATCTCCATCAAATATCTGATGGAAATGCTGGTTCTAAATGGCTAACTTTTAATCCCTCGATAGTAACACAGCAATCCGGGACACAAAAGGAGGGAAGTGCTAAAACAGAACAATACCAACTATTACCCTTAAATATTGAGAATATATTATACATAATTTAAATATTCAAATTCGTGCTTTTTAAAAATTAAAAACACACGTTCCCTTTTCTCAAGTTTTTCAGAACTGTGGAAAATGTTTTCACGGAGGATACAACAATTTGCTATTATTTATGTAAACGGTAATACTTACAATGCTTAAGAAAATCAAATCACCAAGAATGCTGGTAATAATGATGCTAATAATGATATAACACCAATAATAATACCACAGTCACCTGAGAGATGCCCATAGCACTGTTACACTGATAGTCCCCAAACTTGGGCTGTTGACTTGGTGTCACTATTAGGGGAGGATTTTCCAAGTCTGGATAGGCAGCCTTAATGGCACAACCAAAGACCTCTTGTAAGCAACTATTGATGTTAATCATATTTTTAGTTGGTCTGCTCCTTTCTGCTTGAAGACTCTGTAAGAAAAGAATGGAAATGTTAATAAATTCTAAATTATCACACAAAAATTCCCCAAATATTTCAAGAAACTTTCAAATGTCTTGAGAAGAACCAAAAGATAACTAACACACACTCATAGTGTACCACTCTCATATCTGGGATATGCTGAGAAACACAACAGGGCAAGTCTATCCCACAGCATCTAAGACATAAGTGTGAAATGCCTCCAAGTACTTTCTACAGTTACTTTTTATCAGAATAGAAACCGGGACCAGGGAGTAAAAAGGGCTGACTGAATATTCCCAACTTCTCTAAAGCACTGAGAAAACAGTATAAAATCAATCCTAAATAACTTCATAGCAACTGCTGGAAGTGAAAGCTCTATGGACAAAAGCAATAGAAACATATTCTCTCCGTTAAAATGTATGAAGGGGGAGGGTATAGTTCAAGTGGTGGAGCGCATGCTTAGCATACGCAGGGTCCTGGGTTCAATCCCCAGTACCGCCTCTATAAATAGACCTAATTACATACCCCCCCCAAAATAAATAAATAGAAATAAAATGTATGACACAGGTCAAAAATACTGTTAATACTAATATATTAGAATAACAGGTTGTTTTGTCTCACTGCTAAATAATCTCATGTTGGACCATCCTACCTATTCCTGTTTCTTTGAAGTGTAGCATATTCACTTAAGATGGTGTCCAATTACCTCTATTACTGCACTTTTCATGTCTTCTCTGAATTATCTGTGTCTACCACTAGGCTTCTGATTGCAAGGAAAGCGTCTTATTCTCGGCTCTATCCCTGGCACCTACCATTGTACCTGCCACGTAGCAGGTCAAGAAATGATGACTGAGCACATACGCTCTTAATAGAACACAAATGAAAATGCTACCCGCACAATAATCACAATTTTAAATTGGTCAAATGTCAACGATGTGCTCTATGAATGGCAACAACAACGAAAGCTATTACCTGAGTAGTACTGAATGAACTGAGTACTACTGAGTGTCAAGAACTAAGTCAAAACAACAAGGTCCTACTGGATAGCACAGGGAACTATATTCAATACCCTGTAATGGCCTATCATGAAAAAGAATATGAAAAGGGGTATATATATATATATATATATATATATATATATATATATATATATGTGTGTGTGTGTGTGTGTGTGTGTATAAATGAATCACTATGCTGTACACCAGAAATTAACACAACACTGTAAATTGATTATAGTTCAATTAAAAAAAAAAAAAGAACAAGTGCTTTATTTATGTGCATTATCTTACTTCGTCTACACAACAGAAACTGAGTTTGTGACCATTACCATTTCCATGTGGGCCAGAGATTAAGTAACTCGCCAAGCATAACAAAGGCTAACCGGCAAGGTCAGGATTCAAGCTCAGTACTGCTGGAGCGGAGAACTCAAGCTCTGTGCTTCCTCATCACCCTCTCTGCCATACGCAAGAAATTCTACTATTCTTAAACTCACTAAAAAAACTGGTTTTTTAGTTAATCAATAATTGACTCCCTGTAGTGACACACTCAGAAAAGAGGAAGATACGCTTTTCACAATCTAAAGACTTCTAGTAACAAATACTAAAGTTATTTAGATATGTTCCCAAGACCTAAAACCTATTACAGATAAATCTCAATCTTTGTATTTTCAAAGGGAAGGGGTACCAGCACATACGTATGGATGTGTGTGTTTTTGTGTGTACATATGTACACACAAACATATGAATCCAATGTACTTGATTTCTGCACCATGCAACTGAGTATTTGATTATTATTAAACACTTTCCCCCAAACTGTTTCATATGTGCACGTCTTTTCTCCCTCAAAATGGTAAGTTCCATGAGGTTAAAAATATTACATATGGTAAAAGCACCTCTGCTATAACGCAATATAAGCAATCTGAAACACTTTACATTATGTAAAAAATTACCTTTTAAAAAAAGTTTATGAGAAAATTAGCATCAGAAGCAGATCATTCAAAATCTACGATTCTGTAACAAGAGTACCATCATATAGCAATCTTAACATTGCCACTGTTGAGAAATATCTAATTCTTAGTAAGTACTAAATAAATATAAGAGTTAATCTTGAAAAAGGAAAACAAGGACAGCTCAATGGGAGGGAGCATACGGAAGGGTTGAAGCTGCTGAGTTAATGAAACCGGCAGTAAAAGGCCTCAGAGACAGCCATCCAACGTGGGGTTCTAAGTCAGAGCATGAGGCCAAAGTGAGCCTGAGGAAGGCGGGGATCAGTGGGCATCCCACACAGTCCTTCATTCTTCTGTGGTGTGCTGTCTCCTGTCGTTTGTGTACCTCGTGTTCAGTGCTGTTACTCAGCAGGGTGAAGTGCCTTCGAGAGAACCAATGCGCCCACCACATTTCACTGACAGAATTCTCCTATTTACACGTTAGAATGAATTTCCATTATGAAAACATGTATTAGAATGCACTGTACTTCCTTTTGTATCTTTCCCCTCTTAGCCTCTGGCACATATTAGACACTTAATAATACTTGTGAATTGAAATAAATACATTAGGGAAATGAGTATAAATGAGTGCATAATAAATGAGGTAACCAGAAAGGTGAGACATCTGGGGGGGAAATTCCACTGAAAAGGAATCTTGTGATTTTAGAAGACTCAAAGATGAAGCTATTTCAAGCAGAACAGATCACAGCAAATACAGACTTGATGGGAGTGGGGCAGGCAGAGCCTCAGATGAATAAATGGGGTCAGCTTTGGAAAAATGGTATAATGCCAGTGCAGCCTGGCTGAAAGTAGCACGCACACAGGAGGACAATTACGGGGTGAGGTCACCCTCTAGGATGTGTCATTAGCAGACCTGAAAGGCAGGCTGAAAAATTAAAACCCCAACTGAAGCAAGCTCCACTTTTTGACAAAACTGATGAACGCTGTTAGATTATTAAGTCATTAAAAAATGACAGGACAGCATAAGCTTCATGGAAAAAATCGCTCTGAAATACTAGGTAAAAAAAAAAAATCACAAACATGACATTGTAAAATATAAAAATAAAATTGTACAATAAAACCAATTTAGGGCAGAAAAGGGCTATAGGTGTATTTGAAAATATTTCACTCTGACAGAGGCGATTATTTAAGACTGAGCTGGCCAAAACACGTAGCATGATGAAACATTTCAAACGGCCCTGGAAGGACACCAGCAACTTCTCCATTACTTGTCCAATAACTTAGTCCTAACTTGTCTAATGCAAGGAAAAAGGACAGGGTTTCTTTACCCCTTTTCCAAATTCCTCAGGGTATACTTTCAGAATCTTCGATAACAATCATTTAGAAAAAGACATAACAATTCAAATTGTAGAATGAAACCAGAACTCAGAGGACCCACCTTTTGAAGGATATTCAGGCGATACTTTAATTTTAAATTTTCTTCCCGCAACTGCTCCAAACTTGAAGAAGCTTCTAAACAGTTGCAGTTTTTCAACCGATCGATTTCAGCAGTCAGAAACTTAATCTCTTTCTCCTGCGAAAGAAAAGCCACTTTGCTCAGTCCACCCTGATTGATGGCTCCTGTGATGTGGTATGTTGTCCCATAAACTTACTGCCTCATTTCCCCTCCTCTCCACCTGGGCATAGCACAGGTGATGGGCGGGATGGACTTTTCCTTTAATCGGTGAATTTTCTTCCTAGAGGTTTTTGATAACTTTAGGATATTACCTTTAATAAGAAAAAATTAAGCATGTGTGTTGAGGGAGAGGAACAGGAGTGTTAAGCATGCAGTGAGATAAGCCTCAGATCACTGGTTTCTTTCTTTGGCTCAAGTGCCTGCCCGTTTTGCCCTTTCTGAGACAAAAGGATTTTCCCATTTTTCCCTCTCTTTTCGGCGTCTTAGGTCCTAGACCAGAACTTTCACTCTAACACCTGAAACTAAAGACATGCCAATTCAAAAGAAAACAAAGCTTCCACCCTAACTGCATTGCTAAAGGAGAGATTCCTCTCTGGAAATGTCAGAATGTTTACCTGGACGTAACTACAGCCCAAAAATATTGACATAAATGAGCATACATTATGTTCCAGGCACTGAGCTAAACACTTTTTATAAATTACCTCTATTATTCTTATCACAGCCCAGTGAGAGGGTACATCCCCATACTGACAAAGACCATATGACTCAGAAAAGTAAAGAACTTGCCAATTTACTAGACCAACTTGCGACTGATTGAGCATAAATAAGTTTCTTTGACGAGAGTACTTAAACTACTTTCCCATCACCCCTCCCACCGCTCCCTGCCGGGGCCTAGAGGGTAATGGAACTGTCACTGACAAGCTACGACAGTTCTTTCCCCACGAATACTGAAGGCGAGAGGGCAAACTCCTGTCTGATAATGAACCACTCCATACGGGCTTTTCAGGATTCCTCTGGCTCAGTATCATGGAGAGAACGGTGGCTGAGCTGCAAACAGGACCCAGGGCTCCCGCTTTTAGCCCACTTTCCTCTCTGCCTGTCCCCAGAGAGTGCGCGTGTGTTCGGGGGAGGACTGGCACTGGTCGAGGGGCGGTACTCAACACGCCAGGCTCCAGCCCCCCGGGAGATGGTGGCTTGGGGAGGCCAGGGAGAGCGGGGGGGGGGGGCCCTCCACCCCGCTTAACGACAGTGTCACTCAGGGCTGGGAACCACGGGTTCTTCCTCTCCCACCTCCGGGAGAACGCTCCTGGGGTGGGGCATGAGCTTCCGCGGCAGCTCCGGCCCGGGTCTCGGGACACCGCTGCCCGTGTCGGCGTGGAGCAGGCCGATCCTCGCCTCGCTGCCGCCGCCCCTTCGCTGCCCCGCCGGGAGCTGGGGCCTGGTCCCTCCCCTCCAAACTTTCCCACCGGTCCCATGCGGCCCTACCTGCTGTAGCAGCCGCGCGGAGCAATGAGCAACTAACCCGTCCATCCTCTCGTCAGCGCCTTCGCGACCAAGTCACAGGAAGCGGAAACGCAAGCCCCGTCCGGAAGCAGAACCTCTTCCGTTCCCGCTCCGCTCCGCCCCGCCCCGCGGTCTCCTGGCTGACTGGGTGTCAACGCCTCTGCTGCCCCCTAGTGGAATCCAGGAGACACTGCGGGGAGAACCCACGGGGAATTTTCTGCCAGGTTGGGGGGCTGTACCCTTTGTAGTCTGATGTTGGGGGAGGGGAGGGGGTTTGAGGGGAATGGGACCAGAGCTGCTCTGTAACTGAACTGACTTGGACAGAGGCACTTACTTAAAGCCTCTGTCTCTCAAGGGCTTCAGTTCACTCCTCCGTCAAATGGGAACAAAACTAACAAAATCCATTCATTTATTCAATAGCATTTATTATGCACATTAATGTAATGTCGGCACTATTCCAGGAGCTGGAATACAAGCTGGAAACAAGTCAGACAAGGTCCCCGCTTTCATGGAGGTTACATTTTAGAGTGAATAGATATACTAGATGAAATCGTAAATAACAATCTCAGTTAAAGTGCCAGGAAGATAAAGAGATAGTGACTTGGATCAGGGAAGACATCTCTGAGCAGGTACTGATGCAGGAAAAATGTGGGGTGAGAGGACGGCCAGGTCTCAGTTTAGTTCCTGGGATGCGCCCCACCAAGGGTGGGTCCTTGGCTTCACGCAGGAAAGAATTCAAGAGGAAGGCACAGTTGAGTAAAGGTGGATTTATTCAGAGAGATACATACTCCATAGACAGAGTGCAGGCTGTTTCAGAAGGCAAGAGAAAGGCCATGAGGTGTGGGGGTTGGGTGGTCGGTTTAAAGTCAAAATAGTTACACACTCCATAGACAGGAGTGCCGGGCTGCATTGCTCAGAAGGGAGAGTGGCCACAAGGCGTGGTGTTGCTAGCTTGGTAACTTCACATGCTAACAAGTGACAGGATTATTCTAACTACTTTGGGGAAGGAGGTGGGACTCCCAGGAATTGGGCCATCACCCATCCTTTGACCTTTTATGGTCAGCCTTAAAACTGTCCTAGCACCTGTGGGAGTGTTTAGCATGCTACTGTATTTCAATGAACGTATATTGAAGCTCAAGGTCTCCTGGGAGTTGAACCTTCCACCATCTTGCTGCTAACTGCTGTGTCACTCTTTTAATGGCCATGCCCCGCCCCCTTCCCTCCTGTCTCAGTACCACTGGAGATAAAATTCTAAACAGCTAACCTAGGATGCAAGTTCTCAGGAGACAAGGACCTTAACTGTCTTTTTGACTCTTCCCTATGCCCCCAGTCCTTAGAGCAATGGTCTCTAAACTTTTTTGCTTCTATGGCTCATAAAAGAATTTTTAAAATGCATACCCTAGTGTAGCCTTTTTAAAAGTTGACATCTGAAAGCTCTTGCCACAAATTTAAATAGCGGTAATGAACGATTTTCTGGCATGCTGTTTCTTTTTAAGTGCTCTTAATGTATTTTCATCAAAACTGCGGAGCTGCAAATTTAGCTCATCCAATTTATGGGAAATATTTGCCATATTAATTAATTGGCAAAGCCAGTTCTCTTTGTCAAGTCAAATAATTCATATCATAGTTACTTAATTTTTTTTTATTCTTAAAGTTTGCCTTTATTTTTATTTTTCAACCAAACACAAGTGTTAATATATGTCCCTGTGACACCTTTTTATTTCTCTAAGGAGGATGGAGGGAAGGATGATGAGTTGGTGGATGGATAAATCAAGGGACAGACAGGTGTTCACCTTCAAAATAAAGCAGGAAAAAGGGCCATCTTCCCAGTAAGTTTCCTTTGCTTGGTGCTGAGTTTCCCTCAGAAGTTGTTTGAATTGTAGGAGAGGTCATGAGAGTGGGGCCTGATCTAATATGTTCAGTGTCCTTTCTCAAATCAACTCGTAACGGGAAGGCTGACGATCACTACACAGCAGCATGTAAATGTGACACTCCTGTTTTAAACTACACAAAAAATAATGATGTAACTATCAAAAAATAGCTGGTGTTGCCGAGGAGAAAGGGGAAAGTATGTGTCACAATCTCATCTTTATGGGAGGGAGTGGACGGATCTTGCCTGCTGACGTTGAATGAGGACTAAAGGTCAACTATTTAAGAGGAAACCACCAGATTAACAATTATCAATTGTAGATTCCAGAGGCTGGGAGTGTCTTATTTTATATCTTATGTCTTTCTGCGGCACTTGAGATTTTTTTTTTAACCATGTGCATTAATTATATAGTAATTGAAAACAAATTCTAAATTGACAAGAATGGGGCACCAAGCTCCCGTACTGAGGCTCTAGGTGAGGGCAGGCCCCCGTTCTTATCCTCCTGCACACAATGCAAACTGCCCTAAGCACAGAGTGACTCCCAGAGCTGGTGGGGAGGCCACCCAGGGTCCTACGGTCCCTGGTCCTCATCATTCCCACTTGTCCAACATCTGGGCCCAGTGTCACACCAGCCTGGGTCTCGATACTAAGGCATTTTACTGCTTGTAAAAGCAAGAGACTGTTAGCAATAGAAATGTCCATCAATTAGTTCATGGTACATTCATTCAGTGGAATACTACACGGCTGTTAAAGGGGTGAAATAGCTTACAGATACCAAGAACCATTCTAGATATATTAACTCAATCTTTACCAAATATGCTTCCATCATCACTATTTTTGCCATTTCTTTGTGCCACTGTGTTAATTATGTGATCTTTGTTCTTTAAATTGATTCATTTTTAAAACTTAAAATACTTCTCCTCTTCCTAAGCAGTAATATAGCTGTGAATTCATGAGTCTGATGGCCCTGTCAAAATAAATATATGATTATAATTGTTTAAAGCTTCATGTAGGTACTCCCTAACATTTTCTTCTATACTTTGGGAAATGCTGCATCAAATCATTGGTTGTCAAGACAGCTTATCAAGGGGGTTGGCAATTTCCCAGGTTCGTGTTGTTACTTAGCAGGACTGGAATTAGAACTTTGGTCTTAGACTGATTCATTCCCTGAACAATTGTTTGAGGGTCTGCCCTGTCCTCAGGGACTGCTCTGGCCTTTGGGCTAAAATGGTGTACAAGACAGGTATGATGCTTGCCCTTCTGGTTCCAACATCATCTGCCTGATCAGAGAACCAAAACCAAAAACTCAAATATGCAAATGCAGGTGGTAAAACATACTATAATTCCAAGCTTACATCATTTTACTTCTGATTAGCTTCATGTCCATTTATGGTTAGTTGTAAATGTGTGACTTACCACGTTCTCCTAAATGAATGTACTCAGTCCCAAGTGCCCTGGGGGAAGCCTTATTAGTGGTGTAGGACAAACTTTTAAGTTCAGTTATTTCCAGAAGCATCTAGAATATAACAAGAATATACTTTCTCCTAGAATATAACAACTTCCCCACTATTCATTCATTAACAGCTTACGTCTGCTCAGTGCCTAACGTGTATTATCTCCTTGAATCTGCACACCACTTAACGAAGCCGACAAACATGCTGAGAAGAAATGACCAAGAGGCACTTTTACAGTTTTACGTGGAGCTCTGACAATGCACTTTAAAAATGTAGGCAGCAATTTATCTACAGACACTGTCATACATGTGTGAAAGGATGGATGGACAAAGAGAGCAATGAGACACTGTAAAAGCAAGAGAATGGCGACAACATAAATGTCCCTCAATTAACTTACGGTACAGCAGCCATCAGGCGGAATACTACATGGGTGTTAAAAAGAATGAAACAGCTTACACATATCTTATTAAGTGAAAAAAGGCAAGGTGCATGGCGCTTTCTAGAGTCTACACTTTCAAGTGGAAAAAAAAGAATGTGCATGTAAGATTGTATATGCATTGGCTACCTCTGGAAAGACTTGGAGGAAACTGTCAATAAACAGGGTATCTTTGGGGAAGGAACTAGCTGGTGGGGACAGAAGTGTGAAGGAGACTTATTTGTCACTGTAGGGCGATGTCTTAAGAGCACCCTCTGGGCTTAGTCCCAGTTCTACCACTTACCAGCTGTGTGAGGTTGGATAAGTAACTTAACCTCTCTGGGCCAGTTTCCTCAACTGTAAAATAGGAATGATCGTGATACTATCTACCTCAGAGGGCTGTTGTGAGGTTAAATGAGTTAAAAATAAGTAAACCTTTGAATAGTGCCTGGGTCTGTGGTAGTGGAAGGATTTGCTACCAAAGTCTTGAGTGCCCTTTGGACTTTGTGCAGTAGGTATTAGCTATTAAAATAATAAAACTAATTGTTAAAAGGGAGGATTGATTTCAGGGTGAAAAAAAAATCGAACTTCGCCTCAAAGAATGTAAACGTGTGTGTTTGCACGCATGCGCACACGTGCACTGGGAATCCCCATCACTTCTGCTTCTTTATGTTGCAGGGTGACGCGTGTGTGTGTTTGGGAGGGTGCGCTGAGCCTGATCGGAGAGGTGTCTGCATCCTGGCATCCCCATGACAGCCTTCAGGACCTTCCTTGCTTCCTGATTAGGAATGACAAAGGAGAAGAGGCCACGCACGCCTCTGGGGCAGACTTTTTATCCCATTCTGCAGGTGTTTATTACGGACCCACTCTGCACCACATCCAACAGAAAGCAAAGTAAGGAAGGTCCCTGCGTTTAAGATCTTATGTTCTAGAGGGAAGAGGCAGGTGAGGGGGATGTAACAAGATCATGCAGAGAGGAACAGTGCTCTGAAGCAAACAAAGCAGGTTACTGTGTCAGAGTGACATGTGGGAGGGTCAGTGGATGGGGTGGCCCAGGGTCAGGGTGGAGAGGCTCTCCAAGGGGGTGAGGCTTGAGCTGAGATCTGAATAGTGATGAAGAGAGGGCTGTAAGAAGGCAGGAGGAAGACACAGTGGAAGAGTGTATCAGGCAGAAGGAACCAGAGGTGCAAAGGCCCTGTGGTGTGGCTGGAGTCTGGTTAGCAGAGGGACAGTTCACTGGACAGATCTTACCTGTTAGCTTTCTTGGGAGGGAGAAGGCACCAAGACTGTCAATGTGCGTATGGCAAAAGATTTAGTTAAAAAGGCAACCACTGGCTTAGTGAATGGGACAAACAGACCCAGTGAAGTTTACTGAGTGTTTCTTTTCAGACTAGTCTCCTGGTCCCCTCACTGTTCTCCATACCCCCACGCAGAGAAACCACAGGATTTCATGACTTCATTCTTCAAAACCCAATGTTCAAAGTCCCCTTAAGTAGGGCCCCACATGACATGGTAACCCCAGGAAACAGAAACTGGAGCTAAAAGACAATAGAAATTCTCAAGTCCAAAGGTGGGATTTGCATCCCAGATCTGGCCATGCATTATTTGAGTGACCTTGAGAAGGTTATTTCACATTTCTGAGCTTTTGTTTTTTGAAGATTCTGGAGAAGACATACTCATGATTTCAAGTGGAAATTCCTTTATTTATTCTTCAGTTTCTTGCCAGGCAACCAACAGGATGTATTGGTGGTTGGCCAGTGAACTGTTTTTTTGTAGAGAATTCAATGCCATGGCTGACAGAGGGCCATCTGCCTTCCACAGAGGTGGTCTGTTCCTCCCCGCAAATTCTCCCTCAGCTAAAGCAACACGAGGAGAGACACTTCTCTGGCTGGAGCCTTTCCCTCACACAAGGAGCGCGCTTAGAGCTCTGCTTCTTAGAACTTGCCTTGTCAAGAAGGGGGCTCTACTCGCTCCGTCACCCCTCCCTCAGTGGTCCTTGGGGGCCTGGAGAGGGTCATGCATTTTAGTGCCCCCAATGGGACTTTCTAGTAGGACGTGGGGCCTCACCACTTTGCCTCTGCTTGGGCCTCATTCATACCATACCCCTGGGTCCCTCAAACTACAGCGTGCAGAAGACTGACAGCGGGAACGTGGATCAAAGCAGGTCTTGGGGCCATCCTTGTTGGGGAGGGGTCCAGGGGTCCGTGTTTTTAACAAGCTGCCCCAGGTGATTCGGACATGGCTGGTAGCACAACATACTCTGAGCAGAGCTGCACAGGCTACCGTCAGGGGGAAGGGAGACATTCACCACTTGTTTGTTAAAGGCTGACCTGGGATTGTCGGCGAAGGCTCCAGCTGAGCTGTCCTTTTCACTCAATGAGCAAACGAGTGGACCAAAGGAAAAAAAAAAACCAAACCATTGGCTGCACTGGGGATGGGAGGGGTGGGAATGACTGGGAAGAGGGTTGGTCAAGAATCAGGGAAACACAGACAAAGTGAGGTGGTGGGGGAGAAACAGAGAGAGAGGAAGTTCGTTCAGAAAGGCCACTTTATTGATGGAGATAAGACTGAAAGGCGCTCTCCACAGCCCTCCCTCACTTGCTTCGGTGGCTTCACTGGGCATCTGAGACCCGCGGGGGCTGCCTGTCGCCAGCATGGGCTGGGCCATGGCCCAGTCATCCCCACGCTGCCCGCCCCAGGTCAGGCGGCCACATACAAACACGTCACAGCTCATGAAGATTTGTGGGTGCACCTCAGAATCCCCCAAAAGGTTCCCGTGCATTTTTTTTAATATTGTACAAAATATGTTAAGTAGGAAAGGTCAGCTGTGCTGTGACATCGGCAGGACGTCCTTTGAGGATTACCGTCCCCCAAACATTACTTCTTATTGCAGTGAAACCTCTAGAAGGTAGAGCTGTACAAAAAAAAAAAAAAAAACTAAACAATTTTATTTTAAGAAGAGCAGTAACTTAACACTGCTTTAGTTCTTTTAAACTTTCTTTCTCAAAAATACATTCCTAAATATACAAACTATACAATCTTGTTGTTGTAATGCTGGTTTTCTGTTTTTTTTTGTATATGTGTTTTTGTTTTTGTTTTTTTAATAATAATAGAACCCAAACTAAAAAATCGGTTCGTCTTCAAACCAACAAGAGTGCTGGAGGACTTGTGACTCGGTACCTTCATATAACACCACATAAATAACTTTAGCCACAGTCTAGGTTCACAGCATGGTCAGTGGAACAAAGGAAATACTTTTCTGGCGATTAGACGTCGTCCGCAGAGAGGGTTGGGATATTCATCCGAGGCCGGGTGAAAAAGGCCATCTTCTCCCTGTGAAAGAGGCCAGCCCTTTAGAGCTGGGTTTTCAACCCCACTTTACAGATGTTACAGGCAGAATCCCTCTCTGTCATGGGGCCATCCTGGGCACGGTAGGATGTTTAAGGGCACCCCTGGTCTCTACTCACCAGAGGCCAGGAGTGCTCTCCCTCCCCTTCCTCCAGTTGTGACAATCAAAAATGACCCTAGACATTGCCAAATGTCCCCAGGATCCCCAGATCATCCCTGGTTGAGATCCTCTGCTTAAGGGGACATCAGCAGAACCAGCCATCTTCAGTTCTAATCAGAGGCCTCTGGAGTCTAAAAGGGCCCTTGGGCCACACGCACTGTTTGGCTTAGATTCCCAATTGGCTAAAACCTAAGGGATGTCAATGTGGTTATAAAGATTACAGTCTAGTTTACATGTTCATATTCCACCAAGGAATTTTTTTTTTTGCACATACACAATTATGAGTATCTTTTCTGAGAGGACATCACAAGACGAAATGCAAAGCCCTCTGTGAACGGGAGGCCCCCCGCCACTTGGCATGGGGGGCCCTCCTGTGACACGCCTGGGTCCGGTGCCGTAAGAAGGCATCGCCGTGAGATCCCGGCAGGCAGCAGGCAGGGCTGGGGAGGCCCAGCAAGCATCCGTCACCCTCAGGCTTATTTATCATGCAGCCAATCCTCCGCAATTACTGGGGATGGAAACGCTAAGAGGCAAAGCCAGAGCAGGTGGCTCATTCATTAAACAAGAGGATCGGACAAATTAGCTTGAGTTGTGTGGGGACTGATAAAGACGGGCGAGGGACAGCACCGCAGACCGCCGGGGATGGCTTGGCCGAGGGTGAGCACCTGCTACAGTGGGGCATGTGAGGCGGGGAGCAGGGACACCAAGAAAAGCAGGCAGGCTGGGCAGGCTGGCTGTGAGGAGAAAGGCGGGTTGGCCAGGCACCCGCTTGCTGACCTGAAGGACTGCACCTCCGGGGGCTCCTTACAGCTCTGGCCACGAAGCCTGTGCACGTCCTTGGCGGCCGTCCTCATCATCTTGTCTGTCTGAAGCTCGCCCTTGTGCTCTGCTCGGTCCATCTGTAGGGCAAAGTGAGGTAGTGGGGAGTCTTTAGGAGGTCAGCCAAGGAAAACTTTCTAGCACAAACGAGGAGTCCACTGTGAAAAGTCTGGGGGTCACCGAACAGGCAGCCTCACTCTTCTTGTCCCACCGCAGGATCCTCTTGATTGTGAATGATGAGGGGAAGTGACCCTACTATCTGTCAGAAACGACAGGTTTCTGGGGCCAGGGGACTGAATACCTGTGGGGACCTGTCGGCAGAAAGGAGACGAGGGCTGCCTGGTGAAACATGTGCTAAGTCTCTAACCCTGAGGGCCACTGCGGAAGGTAAAGTTTACAACGACCTCTATGTTATAGAGAGGATGCTAAGGCTTTCGCACGTTAAGAAACTTCTTTCGTGTCAAACGACTAAGATACGGTGGAAACCCAGTTCCCTGTCATGAAGTTTTGTTCAAGGTTTTTAGGTATGTTACACCTCTTCCTCCTGATGCAAAACCTATAGAAGCACTTTTGAGAACAAACCAGAGAGCCTTAAAGTATCTATGCATTATAACCTTAAAAACACTGCATGAAGACAGAATTTTGGTCAATGAAGCTACCATTTAAGTAGCTCTTTAATAGTTCATTATCAGACAATCATAGATGTACTTTTTTTTTTTAATATTTGAAAGGTCAGGTTTTCTTACTTGGTGCTTTCTTAAGGCAGGGCACCTATGTACTTATTTTCTTACCTCTTTTTGCCTTTGCTACTAGGAAGCTCCAAAATAAATGTAATAGACAACTACCATTGGATTAAGGATATATTTCTTTCTTTCTTTTCCTTAAAACTTTCTCCAATTCTCTATTTTCCCTTAATGCTCTTATTATAACTCTATTACAAGTATATTTGATATAAGTAATAAATAAGAAGGAAATAAAATGTTTCTGGAACTTCTGAATTACCAGAGTCAACTGAAAGCTCCCACATTAGTCCAGATCTAAGAAGCCCAGCACCACCTTCCTGCTCTATCACCACCTGCACTGAGAACTGGAAATTCAGCTAATGGCCCTCCCAACAATCCAGGCAGGCGCCCTCTGTAAGGTTCTCTTGCACTGTTTGGCTGTGTGCAAGAAAACTAGCAAAAGTCTGTCATTCCCGGCCTGGGCAGCAGTCCCGGCAGCTATTACAGGAATGAGTCAGACGGTCTCCGTGTGTTTTCTCTGTGGTGTTTACTTCTTCACTATAGTCTGGGACCTGCTAGCTCAAGAGCCACACTGGTGTCAAAGTCAAATTTTTACTCATCCAATTATTTTAAATGTAGCTCAAACAAGCAGATTTTGTAGCCATTTAGAATCTGCCGGCTTTGCATGCCCCACGAAGCTGCACCCAACAACTGCTAGCTTTAGACAAGATAAACCCCAGGCTATAAAAGACCCCAAAATGCTGTTGCTTTGGAGTTCTCCAATCCAGAGACTCCTCATGGTGCTCTGAGTGACATCATCTGGATACACAGGCCCCCTCTCCCCTGGGGGGGTCCCCTGCCCTCCTCCCCTCTAGGTCGTGGCCCCAGAACAGTTGCCCTTGGGAGGTCTCAGGCAGTGAAGGACTTCCCTCACAGGCAACCTTGTGAAAGCATCGTGCGCCATGGCCATTTTGTGGTTCTTTTTCTTTGAGCAATGCTGGGATCCCTCAAACTAACTACACTAGGGCAGAGACATAAGCAGACTTCTAGTTCCCAGCATCTCCATCAGGACAAAGCCCTGCCAGGAGCTGCTCCTCTCCCCTTTGGAGATGCCTGCTCTGCGGGATGGCAGGGTCGGGCACTGGGGCAGGTCAGTGTTCTGTATTTACTCTGCTAAAATGTGTGCCCCAGCACAGATTAGGTACCCAATATGTTGGATGAAGGACTGCCCGGAGGAATAAATGTGTTAATAATAAGGCTCTGCACAGTTAAAACACGGGACTGCAGCGAAAGGACGTGGCAGCCGGTGCAAGACTTAATAAAGTTCCCTACCAGGCGGAGGGATTCCTGCATCCCTTTGCTGAGGTCTGTGCGGGGTCCCAGGAACGCTCTCAGGGGGGTCACAGGACTTCAGGACCCCTTCAAAGCCCTGGCCACCCTCCATGGCAGCTCCGGGCCCTCTGCACCTGCGGAGAGCGACCTCCCTTCTCTCGGCGCCGCTCACCCGCTTCTCCAGCATCCTCAGCAGCAGGCGGAAGCGCTCATCCTCGCGCAGCCACTGCGGGAGCTCCTTCTCCCCGTGACTCTTGGCTTGCTCCAGCTGCTCCTTGAGCTCCTTCAGCACCGAGATCTCCTGAGTCAGCTGGCTATGCCAGGTCCTGGTCGCTTGCAGGTCCAACTCGAGGTCCAGTGAGGTGCGGAGCAGGCGCTCAGCGCGCAGGGATTTGACGGACGAAGGCTGCGAGGGGTGGATCGGACGGTTGTGACCCGTTACTACAGGGCCGGGTCCAGTGGGCCCACATGACCCCTCCTCTGACACTTCAGATGCCCTCCTTCATTCAGCCGCAGGCTTCCACTCCCTCAAAAATGGGGCTTGCCTCCTCCCTCGAGTCTGTCTTGATTTCTCCTATGTCTACAACTCACGCGATTGAGCATTTTCATGCCCCAGGCACGATGCTGGACGCCTTACTTTTGCTACCTCAGTTCATTTTCACAACCCTATGAGGTCCCGACTGTTACCCTCTGCAAGAACCAGGCTCCCAGAGGTTAAGTCACACAGATTATAAGTAGTCAAGTTGCGATTCCCCCGCCTCCACCCAAGCACCTGCTCCAGAACCACCCCCACCAGCCCCCAACTCCCTCCACGGTGCTGTTTCCTCACTGTGTCCTCAGCATTGACACTCTCCTTTACTGGGTTCTCCTCACCATCCTGCTCTGAAGGTGTTTCCTCAATGCAGGCGGGTTCCGCCTGGAGAGGGGAAGGCCTGTCTTCTTGGCTTTGTGTTCCTGTGATGGACGACTATTGTTACTGCCTGTCCAGCATCCATTTCTCTAGCCTCAGAGTGACAGCACCCTCATCTTCCCTGGGGGAGCCACACCTCCTCCGTGCTCAATTCCATCTAGTTCACGTGGGGCTTCAGGGCTAGGAAATGTGACCTGTACCTGGCCACACAGGATCTCAGTGATGGCTTCTGGGTGAGTATATCACCTAAGCCCAGCCAGTAACACTCAGTTCTGGCACTTCTGCTGAGCTGCTGGGGAAAAGGCAGCGTGTTTAGGCAGAGGTTGCTAAGCCAGCAAGATGCAAACCTAGAACGGATCATGGTCATCTTTACCAGCATATTGGACAGCCCTGTTTAAGAATTAAGCCATCTGTTTCTAGAACATTTTACTATTCGACCTTTCCACACTAGTGTGTGAGGGTATGCCAGTTTTTCTCAATGTTTTTTAGTTTTTTACTTGTTTCAACTGGTGTTTCTCTGGTTATTGTCCTGGTTGGTCAGTGTGATTTGCCACTTCTTTTGTGAATTGTCTTTTTAAATCCTCTTTTTGTTACTGTTGGGATGTATCCTCTTTATTACTTACACTTTAATGTACTTTAATGCAAATTGTATATTACTACTTGTAGATCACTAATTAAATATATATGACTAATTAAAAAAAAAGATTAAGCCATCTGGAGGTAGCAGTGCCATGAGAGGGGGAGTGAGGCTTGATGACACTGTTTCAGTTCCTAGCTCAATGCATGCCTGAAGTTAGTCCAATATCTTAGAGTTTTCCATTAAATGAGCCAATACAGTCTCTCTTTCACTTTCAAGCTGTATTTGAGTTGAGTTCTTCAGTAATCTCTATGTAAAAGATATCGATCAAATACAATCAACTCTCCTTCTATCTGAAAACACTAATGATTGAAAAAGGATAACTAAGTGACTAGGAGACAGGATTCTAAGGTAGCCGCTAAGATTCCTATCTCCTAACACACATGTCCTGCATAATCCCCTCCCCTTCAATGTGGGGGCGGATATGATGGGATATCACCTCTATGATTAGGTAGCTAATCAGCTGAATTTGAGTTAAGCAAAAGGGAGATTATCCTGGGTGGGCCCGACCTAATCAGGTGAGCCCTTAAATGATGAATTGGGCACTTCCTGGAAAAAGATCTCCTGTTGCCTTGAAGAAGCAATGCATGTTGTGGAGAGAACCATACAGCAAGGGCCTGAGAGGACCACTAGCAGCTGTGAGCAGCCCCTGGCCTGCAGCAAGCAAGAAAACACAAGGGAAATGAACCCTACCAACCTGAGGGAGCGTGGAACATGAATCTTCCCCTAATTAAACCCGTAGATGGAAATGCAGTCAGTCAATGCCTAGATTTCAGCCTGAAAAGACCCTGAGCACAGGATCCAGCTAACCTGTGCCTGAACTCCTACCCATGGAAACTGTGAAATAATGAATTTGTATTATTTCAAGCTGCTAAATTTGAGGTAATTTGTTACGCAGCAACAGAAAACCAACATAACGCCCAATAAAGGGATTTGAGAAGTGGTACATAAGCTATGACTATGAGACTTATCCTTACTTAAGGCTGGCAAGCATCCTTTTAGGAAGATGAAACAGCTCAGTGCAGAAGTTCTATGATGCTCTTCCAGAGTGACCACTGTCTGGTCTGTGCTTATAAATGAGCAGGGCCAGGAAATCCAGCCAAGTGATGTCTGTGACTGGAGGTCTTGGAGCAACAAATGAAGATTCTTTTGCTTTGCTCTGACCGATGTCCAGTCTTAGCAACTTGCCTGGACAGGCCGAAGCAGAGAGAGGTATAGCTCGGACAGCAAGTGGAGGAAAGACTCCAGTGCCCGAGGGCCCTGGCCCAGCCCCTGGGCTCCTCTGTTCCTCAGAATATAGTTAGGACCTGATGGAAACGGGTCAGACCCACCATCAGGGGTTCCCTTGGCAAGTCAGCCCCTTGGCTGAGGGGAAGAGGAGGTGGACATGCGGGAACTTAGGTGGGGCCTGTGAGTTGTAGGATGTGCCAGGGAGCAAGCGGGAGCTTCTGCAGTACGTTTTCGCTGGGAGTGGGTCATGGAACACCAGCCCCAGAATGCTCCAAGGAGCTTATCAAAATGCAGTTTCTAGGCTCACCCCAGCTGCCTGGATGAGACCACCTGGGAGTGTGGCCTCAGAACCTGCATCATCTATACGCTCCCAAGGAGACTCCCAGCGCTCCGGAGAGTGCGGCACCAGCCAGCCACAGCAGACGGGGTTGGGGTCGGGGGGCCAGAGGGGACTGCTGGCCATCCTTGGCACTTGAGGCGTGTCCACATTCTCCCACAGTCTGCACTCTCTTCTATCTGCATTGCTTCCTTTCTCCTGCTCTCTCTAGTTCTTTCTGGACACGTGTAGGGGAGGGGTGGTGATGGGCACAGGTCCCCCTCCGGGTGCTGGCTGTCAGCAGCAGGCCTGTGGGAGAGGCGGGGGGCCCGCCCCTGCTTGGGGCTGTCAGCACACTCCCCTTTCTCTGCACATTCTCTTTCACGTTGCTCTCTCTACTTCTCTGACATTCTGACTCCTGGGTTTCTTCTAGTTCGGCAAACTCACCAGAACCGTTGTTAAGTCTGTGTTGAAAGCCCAAAGTGAGGAGGGCCCCTCTGTACCTCCTGCAGCCCTGCCTAGTGAAAGTTCCTATCAGGAGTCGGGACTCTGCCTAACGCTGCCCACCCGGGTCCCTCTGGCAAGTCCCCATGAGGAGGGGCGAGATTGCTCTGCGGGGACAGCTTGTGGCCTCTCCCCTTGTGTTTCCAGCTGGACTGGGAGGTGCCCATTCGCACCTCCCTGCTTCTGGTCGGTGTTCAGGGGGGCACCCGGCGTCTCTGCCAGCAGGGAGGGCTGTCAGAACCTTCAACTGCTCAGCCAGCCAGCCAGACGATGAGCAGAGTCCTGCGTGAGGCAGGGTCCCATCGGTGACTGATGTCGTGGGCTGGTTAATTCTTAGTGACTCTGATTTCCACCCAAGAAGACGAGGCCCAGTGTGCACGCTCCTGATCTAACCTATTCATCATAATAACAAGGTTACATTTATCCTCTGGCACTCTTCCCAGTCTACCCAGGCCTTATGGTTTACCAACTTCTGTTTGCAAATACTGTCATGCTTGCAAAGTGACTTTTTTCAAACCAGTGGCTGAGAAGAAATGGTCAGACGTCAGGAGATGTGTGTGCAGGACACACCAGGCTTGGGGAAACGAGGCGGGAGCAGGTGCACACATAGCTCCCAGGTGACTGTCTTACCCGCTTCATCCGGACGCTGCGCCGCTCCAAGGAATTTCGAACAAAAGGAGGCTTCTTGGATAGGGTGGAGCTGTCACTGTCACTCCGGTTCAGCTGCAAGAGAAAAGTAGTGGGAAGCTAATTAAGGTCTGAGTGCATTGGTCAGGCACCTAGGTTTCCATGCACCTTCCTCTTCTCTCTAGGTGAACACTGCTGAGCGCACACTGAAGGATGCATGCTGTTACGTACTCAACATCCCATATCTCCTGTAATCCTTCCAGCAACCCCAGGGCGGGGAGCATCACTGCCTTACAAACGAGGAGATGGAGACTTGGGGTTATAGAACCTGACAAGGCTGGTGAGCCAGTAGCCACACAGAGGGGTTGACACCAGGCAGTGTGACTCCAGGATACAGTGACGCCCTTGACCTACCACGTTAAGGCCTATTTGCATCAACTCTTCCCTGTCACCCATGGAGCCTGCCCTTATGGCTCAAATGGAGCCCCTGTCAAGGCTGACAGATACATGAAGAAGCAGCCCAGAGGCAAAGCCTCAGGGACCGTATCCTTGGAGAAGATGGAGCAGACGTGCTCTGTGAGGGCGGTGTTGGTCACAGCACCCCCTCCTCAGCATCCCTTCAATCGCTCAGTTATCTGGACTCTCCCCAGAGGGCTAACATTCCTCCTCTACGGCCAGACATCAGGGCTCTGCTGACAGTGCATGCCCCTGGTGGAGGAGCGGAGAGCAAGGTTAGGGAGGGTGGCACGTCCCAGGACGTGCGAGGCGGCGCCGTCTTTCTGGAGTCGTATTTCCAAGTCAGTGGGATTGCCACGGGCTGATGCTAGAGTCTGTTTGTTCTGGCAGCTGGCAGCTCACTGCGGCGCGTCTCTTCCGAGAATCTGTCCACGTCGTCGCTTTTGTGGTTATTAATCATTATTAGTGATCATGATATTGATAGTCCTGCTACGCTGACAAACACAGCAGCCCCAGGGATGTCACGGATCAAACAGCTGCCACTCTAGGCAGAGTCTCAGCCGGGAGGAGACACAGACAAGAGCAACAATAGTAACAGCCACGTGGCCGGAGCCCCTACGAGGTGCCACGGGCTTCATCCTTTGTCGGGCAGTTTCTTCTAATCTTCAAACGATCCTAATGGAAGGAACTGAGGTCTGGAGACACTAAGACACTTTTACAAGCCACACTGCTGGGAAGCATCAGAATAAGATGCTCCAGGTCCAGTCTGTCTGACTCCAAGGCCACGTCCAGAGCTCCCATGACCTCTCGCAGCGGCAGGAGTCTAGTGGAGGAGGCGTCCATGCTGCCCCAAGGCAGTGGGGGGTCCAGCCGGGGCCCCGTTCCACGGCGGCACTCTCGATGTCCTCCCCTGACCGTCTCTGTGGCATGGTTTTGGCTGTGGTCTAGTTGGCCTTGTTCCTGCCTCATTTCTGAGGCTGGTTTTACAGCCTTCTGATGAACTACTCAATTTCCTTTCTAAAAACTTCCTCCCTGCATATATTGATCACAGTCTGTTTCTGTTGCTTGCTGTTAAGAACCCTGACTGGTAGAGGACTTGGTACTAGGGAGTTGAGTGCTATGAACCACAGACTGGAAGGCATGGAGCTGGCTGGGTCCTAGAGGCAGGATGCAGCACAGCACAGACACCAATATTCCCTGTTGGAAATATGATAAGGCTCATTCTGTGCGTGAAAAACAGGGATACACTGTTACCTGTTGTATCTTGGGAGACAGACTGCCTGTCTACAGAGTTTTAATGGAAATGATAGGAAAAAAAAAATCAAGATGTTGCACTGTTGGCTACTTCTCGTGGCCTTGAGTAATAGTCTACAGGAAGCAGATGAGCTGGGGCTGAAGTGTAGTTAGAAAGCAAAGAAGGAAAAATATATGGCTTTGCCAAGAAAGGCCCTTTCTGCCTGCGGCATGGGGTCCGTAGACTGCGAATTTCTTAATCTGCAGCCCAGCAGGGTTGGAACCTGGTCCAGGTAATAGAACATGGGAAAGGTCCAGTACAGTGCTGGGTGCGTTACAGGTGCTTAATAAATGGGACCGGAGCTCTCTGTTATTCAAGGATGCCCATCCTGGAAAAGGCCACTTAAAGTGAATCCATCTACACAAGGGACCAGAATTTTATAGCAAATATTGAGGGGGAAAGTCCGACTTTTTAGTTAGAAAAGAGAAACATTTTATAGAAGTGATATTCCGTGTCTTCCATGTGGCAAAATTACAACTGCATCCTAATCCTGATGAAAAAGGACAAATCAAACTCTCATTCTTTTTAGTGTGGTTTTGCTAACCAGTAAGATCCTTCCCTTTGTGTTTGATTCCACTGCACGTTTATAAAGGCGGTAGTTTTGCCAAAAAAAAAAAAAAAAAAAAAACCAGATTATCCATTACCCTAAGGGCTTTTCTAAATCCTTCAAATTATTCACATTTGAAACACGGAGAGGATTTTCCTCCTCCTCAGCTCTGCACTGGCTTAACTGCAGGATTCTTCACTTGCGATTCAGGAATTCCCTCATGTTAAAACCACATTCAGGGACTGCAGGAAACCCTGCGCCGTCCGCCAAGATACACAGCTACGTTGCATGTGCTCATGTTGACTTTTCAGATGCTTAGAACCTCAACCCTGCTAGCTGGAGGTCTGACACAGAAGGGAGGGGTTTATGTTATTTCTGGGAGGGACTGCGGGGAATGCTTTTGTGGGGACTAATTTGATAGGTAGCCAGGAAATTAGTGAAACTGTCATGTTATGAAAAAATTAGCTCCTCTAATTAATTATTAATCGTCAGACTTGGATACTGAATATTAGATATTGAAACCACCATATCCCATCTCCCTCTCAAATGCCAGTAGGCAGGTGGGTGGCAGGTTGATGATGGGGGTGCCTCCCTTGTGACGACTCACTGGAACACTAGGCAGGAGGGTTCTGTTTATGCTTTTTGTTACTGCTCACGGGTTCTGCATGGCAGAGGGCAAGGAAGGATGCTGACACGTCATTTGAGCCTCAGTTACAGGGTCCGGTTCTGCAGCCCCAGCAACCAGCATGACTCCTCAGATATGGGAAGGGCACAAACCCTCCGTTCCCGGAGGGCTGGCAGAGAGAGGGGTAGATTCATTGGAGAGCCAACCACGGGTACGTGGGAGCCAAGCCTACTTCAGGGCTTTGAAATCCAGCAGGGTCTGCAAGAGCAGGTCGGCAACAGAATTAGGTTAAAGAGGACCAGGTGGAGGCCAGAGTGAACTTGAGGGCACCCTCCCCTCCACTCAGCCCAGGGCAGCGGCCCCCACTGCTCAGCTCCAGCCAATTGTCGCCAAGACAGAATGTGTATCTCGTGGTGCCAGACAGTCCTTTTTTTTTTCCCCCAAGAGAAACTGGAATTTCATCTTCATTTTTATTTTATTTTTACTTGAATTTCCTAAGTTTTCAATGGTATCAAAAAGTTCGATTAAAAAAACCCTTAAACCAGTGACTAAATAATCCTGGTCTGCTGCTCTTGTGCAACCCCAGGCTGCACGCTGGACTCGCCCTGGAGGAGGAAGAATGTCCGTCAGGGACGGTGAGGGTCAGTCTGATTCCAGCAAGCGGTGTGGAAGGGCAGGGTGTGAGCACGGAGTGGAGATGGGTCGGAAGTAGGAAAAACACTGGCCATGCACTGGTTACCAAGCCTTTCCCACACTGTAGCGAATTTTGTCCTTAAAACACCCCCATGGAGTCAGTCTATTAACTCCACGAGGAACGTGAGGCTCAGAGGCGTTAAGGTGCCCGAGGACGCCAGGCAGCGTGTGCGTAACTGGGATGCGCGCCCAGAACCCTGGGCTCCCGGCTACTCCGAGGGAAGCGGTGCTCTGGGCGGAGGGGATGGCGCCCGTGGCTGCTTACCCGGCACACGTACTGGCTCTGAGGTCCCGGGGAGAAGGTCTTGGAGCGGATGATGGTGCTCCCTCGAAGAAACGGCCCTGGGGCTGGCGTGCCCACCCGCCGATCCTTGGGCCGCACGACCGTGGGAGAGGGGGCCGGGGTCTCTGTGTTGGTCTCTTTGTCCACCTGAGGAAGAAGCCACAGCTCTGAGGCCACCTGCCGGGTCCGCAGTGCCAGCCACCCAGCCCGAGACTCACGGGGCAGACTCCCCAGCTGCTCCCCATTCCTGTCACCTGGCCTTTGGCCCTCAGACACAGCCGGGGGTTTTTGAGGCCCCAGCCCAGCCAGGACGGCACCCAAGGCCCTGAGTACCAGTCCCCAGTCCTCCCTGACACCTGTAGGTTGGGGCTGTGGGAGATACTGAGTCCCGCACAAGCTCATGTGAGCAGTGGAGGTACCTCCAGCATGGATGTTCTGGACTGCACACCCTCGAGACTTGGGCGTCAACCACATTCTGACAAAGCCACACCCAGAGCCTCGCCACCCCAGCCGAGAACTGCTAATGTCTCCTTGCAGCTGTGGGGGCAACCCGCCAAGCTCGTTTGTAAGCTAGGTGACCAGGTTGTCTATTGTCCTTTTACAGCAGTTACCAGCAGAGATAAACAAAAACACCCAAATGAAGGGCCTTGGTGAGTCTAAACAGTGCCTTTGTGCAATTTTGAAAAAGGCACCCCCCTCTGGCTGGAGAAACTGCAGAAAGATCTCCCCTTGGTGTGGAACAGTTAGAAGGCAGGCCTGGGGGTTTCTTCCAGCTCCCCCACCTCCCCGGGTCAGGCACCTTTGTGCAGTGCACAACCTGCAACTCTACCCTCACCAGCCCTGCTCAAACACAATGGGGTGCTCTACTTCCAGGAGGCCTGATAGTGGAAAGAACACGAGATCTCTTGGAGCATGAAGCCTGTTCTAACAGGTCACCCCAGTGCAGCAGGGAAACAGGAGGCGAGAGGAACTTGACTAGACACCCCCTCCTTTCCCATCGCATGTCCAACAGACCTAAGCAGAGAAGTCCATTTAGAACCCATCTGCAAGGACGGTATTCCTGTGTCCATTTTAGAGATGAGAAAGTGAAGGCCTGAGAGGGATGGAGTCATCCGCCTAGGGTGGAGCAGAGCCAGCATCTGAACCCAGACCCTTCTCCTATATAGCTTGAGGTCTGCCCAGAGAAACGGGAACTGCACAAGGCAGGAGAGATGGGGGGGCCAGTCAGCCTCGCAAAACTGCCTTACTGTCGCCGAAATGACCCCGATTCCAGGCAGGGACACTCCTGCATGACCTTTTGCAGGTCACCCCACTCTGATGCTAGGACTTAATGCCAAGCCTTTTCTGACTGCTTGGGCTCAAGGATTGAGGGCTGTTTCCCCAAGACAGCCCTCCCCATGTCCCTGGCCCTCCTTACTTTTACCGCCGGGCATTCGTCCATATCTGGTGAGACTTTCTCAGCAAAAACGTCCTCCTCTTCCCCCTCCTCCTCCTCGTCCTCATCCTCGTCCACTGCTGCCTCGTTCTCACTCGTCTCCTCCTCGTACCTCCTGTGATGACAAGGCACCTGGTTACCCACAGCGCCCACTCTGATCTGCTCACCTGCCTTTACGTGCATCCAGGGCAGGGCTTCCAAACATTGTCAGGACTGAGGACACATCTTTTAAAAAACATCCATTTCAGGGAGGTACAATTTACATACACCAAAATGCATTTCCAGTGTGTATAGTTTGATGAGTTTTGAACAATGTGTTCCCCTGGGAAAGCGTGACCACACTCAAGATCTAGAATGCTCCATCACCCGGAAGGGCTCCCTTGTACCTCTTCCCAGTTACCCTCTCCCCACCCCCAGCCCACCACTGACCAGCGTTCTGTCCCTACAGATTAAATGAGATTGTTCCTGCATTTCATAGAAATGGAATCAGACAGGATGTGCTCTTTTGTCTCTGGCTTCATTCTCTCAGCATAATGTCTCTGAGATTTGTCCATGGCGGTGCATGTTACCCATCGTTCACTCCTTCCTACTGTTGAGTAATATTGCATTGGATGGAGACACTGCACTGTGTTTAGCTGTGTATCAGGTGATAAACATTTGGTTTGTTTCCATTTCTTAGCAAGTACGAATAAAGCTTCTATTGACATTCACCTACAAGTCTGTGGAGACACAGGATTTCATTTCTCTTGGACACTGTATTCGTTTGCTGGGGCTGCCATTAACATAATACCACAGACTGGGTGGCTCAAACGACAGAAGTTTATTTCTCACTGTTCTGGGGGCTAAAAGTCCAAGGTCAAAGTGTTGCAGGTTTGGTGTCCTCTTGAGGGCTCTCTGTTGGTGGCTTGCAGATGGCCACCTTCTTGCTTTGCCCTCATATGGTTTTTTTTCCTCTGTGTGTGCATCCCTGGGGTCTCTCTGTGTGTCCAAATTTCCTCTTCTTCCAAGGACACCAGTCATATCGGATTAGGGCCCACCCTAACACTAACTGCCCCATGTTAACTGGATCAGCTCTTTAAAGACCCTGTCTTCAAATACAGTCACATCCTGAGGTCCTGAGGTCAGAGCTTCAATATATGAATTTTGGGAGAAAAGAATTCAGACTGTTTTATATATATATATATATTTATCTCAAAGTAGAATTGCTGGGTCATACAATAAGTTTATCCTTTTAAGAAACTGATAAACTGGTCTTCCAACATGGTTGTGCCGTTTTACGTTCCCACCAGAAATGCTATGAGAATTCCAGTTCCTCATCTACACTTGGCACTGCCAGTCTTTAAATTTAGTCATTCAGCCGGGTGTGTATTCATATCTCCTTGCGGCCTTAATGTGCACTTTCCTGTTGAGAATATTTTCCTGCATTTTTTGGCCATTCATATTTTCTTTTGCAAGGTGTCTGCTAGGATTTTTAGCCCATTTAAAAACTGGGTTGTCTCTTTATTACTGAGTTGTAAGAGTTCATGATATAGTCTAGATATCAATCCTTTGCAAATATTTTCTCCACGTCTGTGGCTTGCCTTTTTCTTTTCCAAATGGTGTCTTCCCAAGAACGGAAGCTTTTGGTTGTGATAATGTCCAGTTCATCAGTTTTTCTCTTTAATGGTTTGTGCTTTTTGTGTTGTACCTAAGACATCTTTCCCCATCCCCAAATTGCAAAGACTTTCTCCTGTAATTTCTTTTAGGAGTTTTCCAGTTTCAACTTTTATATTTAGCTCTATGATCCATTTCAGATTAAAATTTGTACATGGTGCTCAAAGACTACTTTTTTCTATACAGATATCCAGTGGGGTTCCAGCATCATTTGTTGAAGAAACGTTATTTTTGATGACACTCTTCATAACCATCCTTTCCCCTCGGACTTCAGGGTTGGAAGGAGTTGGTGTGACCAGGGGCTGCATTTATTAATCAGTCATTGATCTCTATTCCCATCTTTACTTTCTAAAGACATACATAACCGCCAGGCTTCTGATCAGCAGGAGACAGTACTGCCATACTGAGCTGAAGGAATTCCAGCCCAAAGCAGAGAATCTGACATCTAGTTAGTTGGCTCAGGGAGACTGTGGGTAAACATCAAATCTCCCTTAGGATTTCCCCAACAGGGAGAACAGATCTTGGCTCTCTGTCTATCCCCAGCCCAGTGATGAAAACCTTCCTCGCACTTAGATGGGGGCTCTTGCTATGGAGGGGCCTCTGCCCGCCCTCCTTTGCTCCCTCAGCCTCTTGGTCCACGTGGAGAAGAGCCTTTAAACGTGGGCACTCGCGGGGAGTGCCCCGTGAGGATTCTGCAGATGCCACGTGAATCAGCAGTGATGGGGGGGCTTGGGGAGCTCCAGGTGCCGTGCTGAGGCCTTACAACCACGCCGAAAGCGACTCTCGGCTCCGTTTTACAGATTCAAAAGCTGAGGACCAGACAGTGGACGGGGCTTGTCCAGTGTCACCGGCCGCTAGGCGGGACAGCCAGGTTTCCAACCCGAGTTTCTCCAGCTCTGCTAAGCGCTCAACCGCAAGGGAAGTCTCTTCTTTTGTGACTGAGAAGCTGATCTAAATATTTTCCAGGAAGAAAAAAAAAAAAACTCCATTGTAAAGAGAAAAATATCTTTTCACCATTTGGCAAAGTGGCCAAAATAATAATAATAAATAAAAATAATACATATGTATGTGATAATATCAAGTGCTGATGAGGGTTTGGGAAAAAGGCACATACCCCTGTGGGGAGTGTTAATTAGAGCAGCCAATTTACTCTCTGAAGTCAGTTTAGCAGTATTTGCTAAAATAAAACCAGTACATATTCTTTATGAAGTCCCGCTGTTTGATGATGTTGACTGTCAGGTTGTCGGTGTGGGGGTAACTCTCGATCCCTGCTGGTGAGAGCTTTTACTAAAAGTACACTCTTATCTGAGAATGATTCTGTAAGGCCTAATAAAATATAAAACACACATGCCCTGGGACCCAGCAAAGCACTTCTCAGCCTCTGTCCTCGACACACACACACATAAGCTGCCAAGGATGCAAAGGCAAGGGTTATCACTTTAGCAGTGTTTGTGATGATATTCTCCTATATTTCCTAATGCTCTAAGAGTTTCGTTTTGCCTGTGGATTTTAAAAAAGATCCAGTCCTCTGAGTAAATGCACTAAAGAAACCTAAACAAATAAAAGGAGGGAGTTACAAAGGCACCCCCCCTCCCTTGGGTCTTGGGTGCAGGGGAGATGGGAGTCAGTCTTTGGAGCCCTCCATACTGGACTCCAGGGCTGAGCCGGCACCACAGAGCTAGTTAACATTCCGGGACCAAAGGAAGCCTCCAGGCTGGGGGGAGGGACTGCAGATGGATTCACCCCAGGGATTCCCAGCCCTCTTTGTAAGTCAGTGTCTAGGGAAGTTTGAATGGCAAAGGGTAGGGGAGAGGGGGCCACAAAGGGAGAGAGAACAGAAGGCGGTTGCTAGGAGATGATGTGAAAAGTCTCAGCACAAGCTTGGAATCTGGCGGAAACCACTGATCTTGTGCCAGGGTTTGGGCAGACAGGTCCTGGGCCTATTTCCGGCACCAGACCTCTGCAGTGCGCCAGAGAGAGGGAAAGAGAGGGAGATGGAGGGAGAGAGAAGTAGAGAGGAGGGAAGAGGGAGGCAGGAAAGAAGGGAGAGAGGGAGAGAGGGAGAGAGAGGGAGAGAGAGGAGGAGGCGGGAGGGAGGGAAAGGGAAACAGAGTGGGGAGAGAGAGACAGGAAGGGACAGAGAGGGAAAGAGAGAAATTGAGACGATTTAGAGAAAACCCTAAAACAAACGAACATACAAAAATTCAGGAACACTGCCCTATTCTTTATCAACATGGAGGAATAAACAGTAAAAGAATAATAGAGGGGGTCACCCGGGGGCCAAATCCAATCTCCTGCCAGTTTTTAGACAGTCCAAGGTGCAGGCTACGAATGGCTTTTATATTTTTAAATGGCTGAAAAAAAAATCAAAAAGAGAATGACTTGTCATGACATGTGCAAATTATGTGCAATTCAGATTTCGGTGTCCATAAACCAAGTTTCAGGGACAGAGTCCCGGTGGGCGGTGTGTGCACCATCCGCGGCCGCCTTCACACGGCGACAGCAGCGCTGAGTGGATGGGACAGAATCTGCACGGCCCCAAAAGCAGGCATTTTCTACCCGGCCCTTTGCAGAACACATGCGCTAAGGAAAGACCCCTTCCGAGGCCAAAGGTATACTTTGGAGCTGGAACAGAGTAACACAGAAGAGCCACTGAGTACTTCCTGTAGGTCTGGGTCTGTGTTAAGTGCTTACCATGCATATTTTTTTCAGTCTCCAAAATACCCCAGGTGTGGAGGCTATTCCTTACATCTGTATCTCACAGATGGGGAAACAAGGGTTGGAGTCAGGTTCCCAAACCAGGCTTCATGTTAGAAGCACCCAGGAAGCGTTTACACCTCCTGATGCTCAGGGCTCACCCAGACCTAGGATCCCACAGGGAGTTGGCTGAGCGAGACTCCAAGCCCGCATCTGTCTGAATTCAGAGCACACGCATTCCAGTCCAAAGACATTTCCTCCTAAGTGTCGAGGTTCAGAGGCTGGGCTCCCCTCACAGCAGGTCGTCGGCAACGCTCCTCCACGTCTCCCTGGTAAGAATGTCTACTGTCGCTTGAGCACCTACCATGAGCTTTGCACAACTTCCTCACTGGCTTTTCCCTCAGTCCCTTCGGATCACCCCGCACAGTCAGTGGGATGTCCCCACTTCTCAGCGGAGGATCAGACCAGGTCAGAAGGACTTGCCTGACAGTGTTTGCTCCTAAGGGGCAGGGCAGCGAGTGGGAGGAAGCATGGTGCGGGCTTCCGGGCAGCTGGTGATGGTCTGCCCCTCGATTTGGGTGCTGCATTCACGGGGAGTTTGGTTTCTGAAAATCCACTGAGCTGATGTGAAGTTTTCCGTATGTATGTTATGTTGCAATAAAAAGTTAAAAAATGCTCTGCCTAAGGTTACACAGAAAAGCTAGGATTTGAACCCTAGTCTGCATCACTGTTTCCTGAAGTGTGTGATGCGGGCCTTCTGTACTGCAGAGCGCGATCATACAGTGAGAAGGCTGTGTCCCGCTCACTTCCCCTTCAGACCTGCTTCCATCATGGAGGGAGTCTCTCTTGGGCAGCAGCATGTCTTGAATTCTGCTGAAACCCTCACCAACCTGCCTTTTTAACAACAGGAGAAAAGACCTTAGCTTTAGAACCTTGGCAAGCAATGCACCCAGCTCGACTTTAACACTCTTTTTGTATTTTCATTACATTTAATCTTCCACAGTTACCTTCTAAGGCAGCTTTGACTCATGGACTAATCCATTCCTACTTTCTTCCTGAGTCACAGAATTCTGATTTTTGTACCAACTAAGAGGACTCACTTTCCAGTTTCCCTTGCAGTCAGGTGGGCCAAGTAGTAAGCTCGGCCAATGAAAAGCAAATAGAAATTGCTGGGTGGGGCTTGCAGGAGTGCTCCTTGGGTTAAAGGCACGCAGGCACACTCTGTTGTCTCTCCTCTTTCCTGATGCCTGACTGATGGCTGGTGACTCGGCAGCCATTCTGGGCTTAGCAGCCTTGATGATGGGGGTCACGCAGTAAGGACAGCAAAGCAGAATGAGAGAAAGAGCCTGGGTTCCCAGTAATATTACAGGGCTGACAGATGAGCCTTGGTTTCTCTTCTCCCGTTCTTCTTTTTAAGTAATAAAGAAATAAATCTCTGTCTTATTTAAGTCTATTATTTCTGCTTTCTATTCCCAGCAGTCAAATGCAATTCCTTACTGAGGAATCTTCGATTTTTAGCAGATTGTATTTATTTTCCAGTTTTAGTGTCATAAAGCTTCTTAATTTTTTTTTTTAAAAACCAAAATAAATGTAAGTGCATCAAGACAAACACTCACAGGAGAACACTCCTCTTGGTTGCCCTGGTGTTTGGGGATCTCATCCCTGGGCCCAGGTCCAAGCCACATCAGTTCCCAGGGGAGCCCTCACTTACCAGCTGTCTTCCAGGGTCTGTGTGCTGTTCCTTCCCTCCTGCCTCTTCTCCAGCTCCACAGCTGTCTGTTCCAACAGAGCAGACACGGCATCCTGCGGAGACAAAGACATGCGTCCATCTGGGCACTGTGGACATAGCCCCACCTGGCAGGAATCAGAGCGACTGACCCTCCCAGTGAATGGAGGGTAAAATCGAAGACCAGAATCAGTCTTGCCGTAAAGTCACATAAATTGGAAATACGGTCCTTAGTTCTTCTAACTGACCATTCCCCTGAGAACAACCTCTGTATGCATGGGTAGAGTTTGGAAGCCAGCTAAGTTTAGTGTTTGAGTGAGACAGAATTACAGGTCTCCGGATGTAAGGAGATCATAGCGTTGTAAAGGGAAACCATCCCATAAACCATCAGCAACAAGACAATCTGAGGACTGTGAGAGAGATAAGTACTGGGTGTTTGGGAACAGAGGAATGGTGGCAAAGCTAGCCTGGGGAGGTTGCATTCAGGGAAGGCTTCCTGGAGGAAGAGCATTTATCCTGAATGGTGTCTACAGTGAGGAAGCCTGTGTGAATTGAGGAAATTAACCTCTCTGGGACTCAGTTCCTTCTAATAACTACTCCACCTCAGATGCCCAGCCATCTCCAATTCTGGGAGAGGCTCTTCCTTCCATCCAGCCAGGTGCTGCATTTGCAGAAGGGCATGGAGCTGTGGCCTGGCTCACCGTGCTTTCAGGCCCCGGGGTGGCAGCCAAAGCTCCTGCTGACTTGGGCTCCCTGCTCTGTTTCTTCAAGTACTTGTAGCTCAGGAGGTTGTACCAGCGAGTCGACCTCTCCCCAGACCGGCAGACCTCAGCCAGGCTGATCTGGGCACCTCCCTGTTGAGGACGGGAGAAAACGAGAGCATAAGTGGGGGGGGGGGGGGGTGACAAGGTGTTCAGGGAACTTGGCTTCTGGGTGAGGTATGGAAAACACCTCTCCAGGTGAGGTGGAAGCTTCCGGGAAGGAAGAAAGGGCCAGGTGTTAATCATTTCCAATAACTCACTCACTAATGCATTTGTGCATTGACTTGTGTGGGTTCTTTACATATTTGGGATACTAACCCCTTATCAGATACATGATTTGCAAACATTCTCTCCCATTCAGTAGGCTGCCTTTTCATTTTGTGGATGATTCCCTTGGCTGTGCAGAAGCTTTTTCGTTTGATATAGTTCCACTTGTTCATTTTTGCTTTTGGGTGTCAGAGTCAAAAAAGTCATTACCAAGAATGATGTCAAGGAAAAAGATTTTGAACAACACCAAGCTCCAGCCACAGGGGCTAGAGGAATAAAATATAAGATATCTATACAGTGGAATATTATATACCTATGTATAAAAAAAATAAGGAAGCTCTCTAGGTACTGATGGGGAGAGTTCTCCAGGCTATATTATTAAGAGAAAAGAGAGAATAGTGTGGAATCAAATACACAGTGCAGTACTTTTTGTCCAAGAAATGGAGAGAGGGTAAGTATATAGACATATATATCCTCTCTCTATATATGTATTTGCACCATATTTGAGGTGCAAGGGAGAGTGAACATGATCACATAATCACATATGCAGCAAGAGATAAGAAATACAAAGAAAAACCAGTCCAAGTGGCTACCTATCTAGGAGAGGTGGGAGGGGCGAGGGGAGTAGTATTCCCCCTCAGTAAAACTTTTCATACAGTTTCTCTGACTAATGTAAATAGATCTGTTAAGATGAAAACAAATTACCACCAATTCACCTAACTGAATATAGCCCCAGAGAGAGAGGATTTATTTCAAGTGACTTAATATTTTTACTGTATGTTTAGCATTCACCCTTTGTGGAAAGAACTACGAAATAATTTGAATTACTCCTCAGAGGTCTTAACATTTCAACACACCCCCTTTTGCAGAGTCCAGACTAGGTTTGGGGTCTAGTACACTCACTGTCCCCACACGCAGGGGGCGCTATGCCAGTGGGTGGTGGAGACACCAGGAGCCTGCGTGTGACCAGGGTCCGTGGCCATGCAATGGCTCAGGATGGGGCCTGGGATGAGGAGGGAACTCTTCAATCCACCTGGGATCCTTTCTTCCAGTTTCTCCCCATCTCAGGATGTACCGGGGCCTGGCAGGGGCTGTGTGAAGCCATTGTGTGGCTAAAGGTGACCTCTAGGAGAAGAGTGGTGAGTAGGTGGAGAAAACAAGGCAAGTTAACTCCTATCTGCAGAGTCATTTCAGGAGCTAAATACCTGGCACATTTTAGGCACCTAGATAAATTTAAATATACACAAATACGTTTATATATCACTCATTGGTTTATTTAATAAGTGTTCTTTGAGCCCTTCGCAGACTCCTGGGGAGACAGACAAATACAATGTACATCACAGTTGAGAATATGTCAGGCCATGTTTGAGGGGCAATGGGGAATGAATATAATGATGGCTTTCAGGGGCGATGCTGCCATTGGATTATGCTAATTTCAACAAGATTCACTGTCTATTTTGGGCTGGCTGGTAGGTGTGCATATGGTCTACCTTGGTAAACTGGATGCCTATGTTGATGGCATTTACGCATTTTTTTTCATTCATTCATTCAACAAACACACATTCGCCCAGTAGACTCTACGTGCCAGGCATTGTTCTGGGGGCTGAGGATACAGGAGGACTGAAGGCAGAGGAAAAATCCCTGCCTTCATGAGTGTACAGGCCAGTCTGGAGGAATCAGATAATCAATAAGAAAATTCTGTATTCTGCTTTGCAGAGTCTAAGATGCCATCAGTTATAAAGTGTACTATTATTTCATGCACAACTAAGAAAGAAAAATAGTTGCCAATTAAACTATGACCTGCCACCCTGTGTACATTGCATCTTGATTTCACAGATGAGCAAATGTGAAAATCACATGCACCTTAATATCTATGATGTAGAGAAACGTTGGGTCAGGGAAAGAGCTGCAGAGGAAATCACACAGGGAAAGGGGACAGGAGGGGATGAGAGAGGGGAGGGGACAATGTCATTATAAATAGGGTGGAAGGAGGTCCTCACAGAGAAGGTGACATCTGGGTCAAGATCAGAAGGAGGCAAGGCAGTGAGATTTGCCCATTAATAGCTGCGAAGAGAAAGTTCTGTTCAGCAGTGCAAAGGGCTGGACGAGGGGGCGTGCTGGTGTAGTCAAGGGGCACAAGGAGGCTGGAGGAAGAGTCCCGGGGACAGACCGAGAGATAACAAGGAGCAGATCCTGGAGGACCTGGGGGGCCAGGCCGAGGCCCGGGTGTTGACTCTAGGTGCAGACAGAGGCACGCCTTTAGTCATCCAAACCCATAATCCAGGTAGAAGAGGGCGATGGTGATGTGTGACAAAGCTGGACTCTGTGTTTGAATCCAGACTTGTCCACCTACTCGCTGGGTGACCTGGGCCAGTTATTGAGCCTTTCTGGGCCTGGAGAAGTGGAGATAATTCTTACGTTGCTTCCTAGGGCTGAGCTGAGCATTAAATGAGATACGGCACGCAGAGTTCTTAGCCCAGCACTGGACACACAGACACTGCTCAGGATGGGTACTATTGTCCTTGCCTGGCTGGTGAAATGGCTCAAAATAGACCAGAGATTCCACAAAGCCGGCAGTGCGGGGAGACCCTGTGTGGGAGCTGACAGCCCTTCTTCTCGTGTGTCACTTTCTTGCCTCCTCCAGCCACAAAACACGACAGCCTGACACTCTGCGTCCCCACGGGATCCGGGAAAGTAGGCTTCCCGTTGGCCACGGATGGAGACAAGCCACGGCGGGATGAGCGCTTTGGCTGCTGCCATGGCAACCAGCAACGGCCAGGCTTCAATTAGGAGGGAGGAATAAAAGGCATCCAATTAGGAGAAGAAAACAGGACTGAGCCTCTCCTCATTTTGGAACGCTCGGGGCTGAGGACACGCTTCACTGGAGGAGCCCAGGCTGGGAAAAGCTTTCCGCTCCAGCCTTCAGCATCCACCCACCTGCTTGCCAAATGCTTCAGTCACCTTCCCTTCCACCTGTGGGCTCCAGCGAGCACCGTGCTGGCACAGAGAAAGCACCCAGGGGGGCTGACTCGGGTGGGCTTCAGAGGTGGACCTGCCTGGGTCCTAACTCTGCTCCTGCCACTTCCCCACTGTGACCTTGGGACAGTCGCACCCCAATCTTCTCACTGGTATAACAGTACCCATTTTATAAGGCTGTAGTGAGGATCCATAGAAAGAATATGGGCAAGGAGATGAGCTCACCATATAAACGGCATCCAATAAACGTATGTTATTGCATTACCGTTGGTAATAATAACAACAATAACCACGTACATGGCGATGATGCTGTTATGTGCCCAGCTGAGCAGCACAGGGATGGGGAGTGACTTCCGGCGAGACCTACTGTGTGCAGACACTTCATTGCTTTACATCCTTGCTGTGGGGACCAGCAGCACGGGCAACTGGTGTGCACGTGAACGTTCGAGAAGCACTGCTTCAGCGCTTCACATGGTCCTCAGAGGACCATCTGGGAGGTAGCCAGTGTTGGCTGGATTTACAGATGAGGAAACTGAGACAGAATTAAAGAGTCTCAGGCCACACGGTGGGGAAGGGCAGGGCTGGGGACTCAGCCTCAGGCACCAGGGATGTGGCCCTGCAATTCCACAGCAGAAAAAGGAGCTCCCCACTCCCCACTCCTAGTAAATCTGGGAATGCTGTCCACCTGGAAGAGCCCCGGCCCAGAACCCAGGATAATCTGTGTTTTCTCCAAGCCTTCTTCCTGAAGGGTCAGGTGGACCAATCCCCAGAAGGACAGAAGGCTGGACAGACAGACAGACACAGTCCTCACCAGGCACTCCTCCAAATGGCTCTTGTCGGTGGCACAGACATCGACTCTTAAGGTCTTCTGGTGAAGGGCTGGATAGGACATGGACACCCAGAACACCTCGTTAAACAGCAGCGTGTCCGAGGCGTCCAGGGGTCGGGTCCGGAACAGGCAGGTGGTGCTTTCGGAGCAGGGAAGGATAGCCGCACGAATGTTCCTACAGGGACAGAGATGCAGGAGAGCCTGGGTCAGGTCGGGTCAGCTTAGGTGTTGGGCTGACCAGTTGCTGCAAATCCCCAAGGAGACAGCAGCGGGCCAGGGTCTGCGATTTCTCTGTCGTTATGCGGTCGTTCATGAGGGAAGCACAAAGGGCCCCAAGGATAACACGCTGCTCTTCCTCCTGAATCCCCCGGTCCTTAGACCCTCAAAGCACGGGCACCCGAGGCCCGTGGTGCGTAAACTTCTGTGTGTAGGAGGATCAGCGAGGCTGCTGGGTCACACTGAGGGACCCTCACACCACTGCTGGTAGGAAGGCAAAATGCTGCAACCCCTGCGGAGGGGTAGATGCCAGTCCTAACAAAATTACACATGCGTTTACCCTTTGACCCGGACAGCTGGCTTCTGAGCATCCTTCCACCAACACCGCTGCACAGTACCAATGAGACACGGAGAAGGTGGTTTATCCCGGCACTGTATGTAACAGCAAAAGACTGCACACAACCCCAGTGTCCAGTGTTCCTTCTGTTTTGCCCACTCTCTGGCCTGCCTCCCTCCTTCCCATGTGTTGCACCCACAGATGCTGGCTGGGGTGCAGATCACAGAAATAGATGCTCCTGCTGCTACACTCAAGGCCTACATTCTAGTAAAGGAGAAACATGTAGGCAGGTAAGCTCAATGAAACACAACCCGGGCTGCAGTGGGCAGAGCCGGCGGGCAGACCGGCAGGTCTTCGCTATATTATCAGCCGCCAGTAACACCCCTCACACTCTGCCCACAGAAGCACAGTGATGCGAGTCGGCTCTTGAGAACAGCAGACCTGGCTCTTTCTGCACGGAATACTCAAGCTCGGAGCCAATGAAAGGGGCCGTGATCTTCCTTTTGAGGCTTCAAGCTCAAAGGCAGGAGTTTGCCACCCCATTCTTAGTGCTGGCACCTGGCAGGGGCTCAGGACGCACACGTCGAAGCTGTCTAGAGCGCTCCTCTCCAGAGTGAGCGTGTTTGCCACTGTGCCCGCATCCATGCAGCCCTGAACCTGCAGCGCAGTCATACGCCCTAAACACCCACTGTGGGTTTCCTGGGGCCCGCGGCTGAAGCAGGACAGAGCAGGAGAGCGTCCCCCGGGATGGCCGCAGACAGGGGAGAGGGTAACACACACCCCGTCAGCTGCATACTCACACTTTCTGGTCTTGGTGCGGCAACAGTGCAGAAAGGTTGCTCAGCTGCATGATTAATATTGCAAATTGCTTATTCTTCTCGTCATACCTGAAATGCAAAGGGGCACATGGAGCACCGATCAGGAACCCTTATCTCTCCCTCCCTTAAGAATCACAGACGTGGCTGCTGGCAGCTCTGGGGACCGTGGTGAGCTGGAGAGGACAGTGTTTGCTGCCATGCAGGGAGAGCTGTCAGAATTTTTAAAGAAAGCCAGAGGTTGTATGAAATTTTCTGATATTTAAATGTTGGCAATTAATTCCCATTTAGGAAAAAAAAATATTGAGGCCATCCCGCATCAAGAGAAGACAAAAACAAGAAATCTGGGGCTGACTTTGGTCCAGATGAGATGATAAGACAAAAGCCACAGCAATAAGGACCAAACAGACCAAGAGGAAGGAGGTCTCGGTCCCCGCTGGCTGTGCCGCTGGACAGCGCAGTGAGTTGGGGCAAGTTACAAGGTCTTCAAGCCTTGTTTTTTCTCTTTTGTGAAATGGGGAGCTGGGAGGCAGAGAAGAGTCACCCACAGGGAGCCCCACAGCTGTCAGGGGGTCCTGCTGGCTCCCTAGGCAGCCCTGAAGGTCAATGCTGCAGATGAGGAAGAGCCCCTACATAGACCACGCCCCTCTGTCCCCGCCCTCCCTGCCACTCACTTCAGGGCGATCTGAACCCGGGCTGCACCCACGACTTCTGATTCGTCACTGTCGAAAGCAGCGGCTTCTGAAGCACCCAGTCTGGAAGACAACACGGGATAGCAAAAGGCTCAGGCCTCCATGCAGTGACCTGGGGCCAAAGGCATTTTCCAGAGACGGGGTTCTCTCTGGGCGGGTGTGGCCAGATCCTCAGGGAGGAAGGTCTGGGTCTGCTCAGCCTCCCTGAGGACCCTGCCTGCCCACCACTGCTCTGGGTCCCTCTAGCAGAGGCTGCTCTCTATCCAGCACTCGCTCCCCTAGCCATACACCCTTGACGGTGACCTTGGAACTAGCAGTCTCCCAGATGGGAAGCGCCTCCAGCCCCGGGAGGAATAGAGCTGTCTGCATCTTCACCTCCCTCCCATGGGTCCCTCCTGCATACCTAGGGGGCCCGGGCTCTGCGTATTCAGAGTTCCCGGGGCTCGGGGACCCACCTCTGCACAGAAGCCTCATACACACCACTGTCCCCGGCCACGGATTCATCCGACACAGCAGCCGAGACACAGGCCAGTTTCAGGCTGCACCCCTGGGCCATATTCACCACTGAGGGAGAGAGGGAAAAAGGCAGGACGGCAAGGCGGGGTTTAGAAATGAAGATATTGTTGTCACGACACATACTTTTGATCCCCCTACTATCCCAAGATGGTCCTGGCAAAATCCAACCACCTCTGAACGTGACAGCCAGGTCCTACCTAGTTTGGGGGTGAAAGGGTAGCATTTGATTCTGTCTTTAACATCCAAGATTTCAAAGCCCAAATCACCTGGGTTCAAATCTCAGCTTCACCTACTGCATGACACTGGGACACAGATTTCATCTCTCAAGTCCCAGATTCCTCATCTGCAAAGTGGGGCTAATAATGCCCACCTTTTAGGGCTATTGGGAGACTCCATGAGACGTTATAGAGAAATCCTTAGTATAGAGAATGGCGCAGGGGAAGTGCTCTAGAGAAGTCAGTGCCGCTAGCCTGTTACTACACCATTTCCATCACTATGGTGGTGCCTTCTAGATCGACCCCTACACACCTTGGGCAAAATAACAGCCCCTGGACCCTTGGGAGGGGCAAGAGGGGGAGAAAGGGAAGGATTTAAGTACTGGCTTTCCAACTCGGCCCATTCCACTCCTAGCTCAGCTCATCTCCCCCGCCCTTGATGCAGCCCCTCAGGAGTCTCTGGCTTGGAGCTCAGACCTAGCATTCAGCCCGTGCTGCACATTCCCGCCTTCCCTAATGGATGCCGATGGTGTGCCAGGTCCATTGCCAAGTTCAGAGCTACCAAGATGAACGGGACAGTTCCTGACCTCCGCACAGCAGGGGAAGGACGGATTCGGGTGCTTCAGCCTCACAGCCAGCACTTCTGAGCACCTGCTCTGTGCCAGGCAAGGGCGTGTGCAGACTGAGGAAGAAGCTGGGGGCAGTGCAGGCTGGGGAAGGGATGGGGACCATGAGCCTGGGAGAAGCCAAGGGGCCACCTGGGTGTGGCTTTCCCAGCCCGTGTCCCACATCTGTGGCTGCAGCCCTGGGGACCTCCTGCCTTCAGATCCATCCCTCTCCACCCTCCACTAAACCACTTAAGGAGATTAATTTGTCTGCTGACTGCACAATGGCACTAATCGCATAACCTGCTTAGTGTCTGAGCTCAGCCTGGCATCGCTTGCGGTGGGGAAGGCTTCTGGAGACGGCGTGAAGAAATCCCGACCTGAGACGTGAGCGGTCTCGGGTCTCCCAGGACACTGTGGGGGAGGGCGGGGGGGTCGCTCCCTGCACCCGGCTGGGGTCCCAGCGCCCCTGAGCCAGCTTATGGAAGCCCTTAGACAGGGAGCGCCGGGAATGCTTCCTGAGCCTCGTTAGAGGTTCCACCTGCACCCCCTCCTCTCTAGAGAACAATTTTCTCAAGTTTGCCACCTGCTGTAGTAGGAAGCCTGTTTTTATTTTTGTTTGAGAGTGCTCGGCAAGACTCTCTTCCCGATGAGGGAGCCCCAGGGATCTCTCGGCTCCTCTTCTAAGGAAATCGCTGGCGCTCATCCAGAGGAGCTTTTAATTAACCAGGAAATCTCGGCATTCCCCATTTGCTCCCACCGGCCCTCGCACACAAATGAACGGATAGCTCTGGGCACAGCAGTGGCCCTCCTGCCCATTCCTGGAGCCTCAAGGCTGAGATGGGTCGAACTTCTAGCTGGCCTCACGGAATCCACGGCTCAGTGCGGGCTCCGGGCAGGTGGTCCTGGAGCCAGTCCTGACTCTTCTGCTTCTCAGCAGTGACACTGTCCTTGGACAAGTCACTTACCCTTGCTGTGTCTCACTCCTCTCGTCTGAGGATAAAAATAGCACCCACCTCACACAGTTGTGGGACTGGCAGGAGTAAGTATGCATAGGAGGGCCTGTATCTTGCACACCTGGACTCAATTAATCACCTAGCTCAGTCCAGATCATCACACCAGACAGGTGTGGTGGGGCCAGCGAGCACCAGGAATGTCAGGAATAAATACACAGAGCCGCTTCATGTCCTGAGAGGAGTGTGACAATAAAGAGGTTGGGTTCTGGGGGCAGAAAAACCCAGATTCCAATCCTCACTTCCCCACTTGTTGGCTGGGAGACCTAGGGCAGGTGATAGCAGCTCTCTGAACCTCTGTTTCCTCATCTGTGAAATCAGTATAATAGAAAAAACCTATTTCACCACAGAAAGCACACTGCCCACCACATAATGCACCCCAGTCAGTTAAAAAAAATTTTTTTTTTGTTCTTTTGGAGGGGGAAGGTAATTAGGTTTTATTTTTTGATTAATTAATTTTATTTTTTAAATGGAGGTACTGGGGAATAAACCCAGGACCTTGTGCATGCAAAACATGTGTTCCACCACTGAGCTATACCCTCCCGCCACCAATAAATATTAATAGCACAACTTATTATGCGATTGCTGCTAAAGATAAAGATTTTCCTCCTAATAAATCTTAGCTGTCATCATCCACATCCTCTCCCATTTTGAAGCTTCCGACCTGAATCTCAGTCCATGCCATAATGTTCTTTCTGACCCTGTGCAGAATGGGAGTCACATATCCATCCCTGGCTTCAGTCACGCAGATCTGTGCCACAATTAGGATAAACTGCAAACTCCTGACCGTAGCCCCGCAGGCTGACGGGACCTGTACCCTGCCTGATGCAAGGCACCCCGGCCCCTCTTGCAGACCCTTGCTCCAGCCTCAGAGAGTCTGCTCTTGCTTCTCCCAAGGCTGGCTCCTTCTCACCGTTCAAGCCTCCGTTCAAGTGTTGCCTTCCTTCACCACTCAGTCTGAACTGGCAGCCCCAACCTGAAAAGCTCCACCACACCCCCCGTTTTATTTTTTTCCTGGTGCTTTTATCGGTTTGGTTGTACAGTTCTGTCTGTGCCTTCATTGCATGTAGGCTTCCTGGGAACCGGGACCTTGTCATCCTCCACACTGTATCCTTGTGACTAACCCACATGGCATATCTGTTCAATGAACAAATGAATGAATCCACGTACACCCCTTAGCACAGGACCCGGCATTTCATTTCAGTATCTGTTGAATGAATCCACCATGGAAAAATCCTTAGCTCAGGACCCAGAACATAGTAAACACGTAATAAATTCCTACTGAATGAATAGGTAAATCGATATACCACGTAAAGAGCTGGCACACAGAAAGCAGTAAAAGTTGCCCGTAGTTATGATAATTGTCATTGGGGTCTGGGACTCAGACCATCCTCCTCCCTCCTCGAGCCTCCCGCCCTCGGACATGGTGCCCTCTACCTTGGCCCGACTGCTTGCCCTCCGGTCCTGGTTCCTCCAGCCGGTACCTCTCCCGGGTGCTGCTTCCAAGGCTCAGTTCGCCGAGAGTGGCACTCAGCTCGGGGTCTTCAAACTCCAGATTGCTCAGGAAGGTGTCTCCAGCCAGGAGGGGGTCAGCGATGAGAGGGGAGCAGGGCGGGGAGGGGGACGAGAGCGAGGAGCGGGGGGACAAGGAGGTCATGGACTTCGGGGTGCCGGACACGGAGCGCAGAGCCTGCAGGCGGCCGCCCGCCTCTGCCTTCTGGGTCTTGGCCACCTCGTCCTCGTGGATGGTGGTGATGCAGCCCGAGGGCCGGAAGCCCGTGGCCCCCTCCAGGAGCAGGAATTCCACCTTGCTCTGCAGTTCCGAGTCCAGCTGCTCGAAGGGGTCATAGTAGAGGTCAGTGAAGCTGGCTGAGGTGGAGGAGTCCAGGCTGGAGGCAGCCAGGGAGCCCCGGCTGGACGTGAGGGATCCAGGGCTGCTGCCCGAGGACAGGCTCTGCATGCTGCCCGAGAGGCTGGGCCGGGGGAGAAGGAGGGCGAAGACATAGAGTGGGTGGGCCGCTTGGCACATCCCACCTGGCGCATAGAAAAGCACCGCGGGCTCTGAGAACATATTATCTCTTTGGACCCTCTTGACAATCTCCAGCATCCCCATTTCGCTAAAGACGATATCCCGAGGCCACGTTGTCAGGAGGCGGGGGGCAGAGCTGGGATTCCAACCCCAGCCAGCTGCCTTAAAAACCCACTTTTCCCTCTCTGTTTCTCACACCTCCACCAGCTGCATTCCATTTGTGCATTTTACTATATTTGAATTCAGCCCCAAATAATGCTTAACATTTTTCTTCAAATCAACTCATTTTTTACACGTTCACGTATTTATCTTAAAAGGAAACTTTACATCCTAAGTGTAATCTGAAAAGCAGTACCACTTACTACAAACTGAAGACAACTGTTAAAAATATCTGAAATATTCTACAATTCCAGCCACCGTGCCCACAGAGGCCCAGGCCCGAGGCCCGTTCTCTCCGTGGTGTGCAAGTTGGCTGGCGGGGATCAGAATGAGACACACGAGCACCTGACTGGGGCCCTTCTGTGTGCTGTCACAAGGACAGGATGCTGCGGTCTGGGGAGGGGAAGGACCCTGCCCCCGGCCACATCAGGCCCAGCCCAAGTCCCCTAGACCATCCATCTGCCTGCTGTTCCTCTAAGTGTGCATACTGAAGAGGACATGTGAAGGGCAGAGGCTGGGCTGGGCCACCTGGGGACGCCTGCATCTGGCCATGCCCCGGGGAATACCCACTGTGCCGCCTCCTGCTCACCTTTTCAGCTGGGAGTGCAGCGCTGCTACCTGCCTGGTGGCTTCCTCCAGCTCTCTCACCAGCTGGCTCCTCTTGCTGTTTAACTTTAACCTGAAGGGAGAGAAGACATGGGGGAGGAGGCTCAAGGGACCCAGCCTCCATCTCCCTGAAAGAGGAGTGGCAGGCGTGTACTCACGGCGATGTACACACGGACCGCTCCCACCCCAGCCCCCAACAGATGCGCGCAGACGTCCTGCAAGGCTTATACTATGATGTCTGGAGGGAGATGGCCTCCACGTCACATCCTACAATAACTGCTCTGTTCATCACCTGCTACACACCAGACGCCGAGTAGGAAGCGTGTGACATTGCCTTAATTCATTTGCGCAATAATTCTGCATCTTAAGAATTCTTTTTTTTTTTTATACCACTTTGTATATGAGAAAACTGAGGTTCTTAGAGTTAAATAGTTTACTTAAAGCTAGAGAATTAGTGGCAGAATTAGGATTCCACCAACCATCCCTCCCTGCGCTGTGCACAGGTATGCCGGGGAGAGAAATCAGCTGAAGGCCTGGTAGATGACCACACGTAGACAACCATCCACAAGCCAAGGAGACAGGTGCCAACACCTTGACCTTGGACCTCTGGTTTCCAGGACTGTGAGAAAACAGAATTCTCTTAAGTCACCCAGTGTGTGGTATTTTGGTTTGGCAGCCCTAACAAATGGATGCACCATCTCAGGGTAAAGTATATAAGGGAAAAAAGGCAGGGCCCAGGACCAAGCTATGAGTATTTACAGCATCCCGAGGCTGCATGGACCGGCAGGAGTCAGCAAAGGGGCTGGAGAGGATGGTTCCAGAGAAACTGGGGCAGAGCCAGGTGAGTGTGACAGAACTGGGGAGCAAAGACAGGCACCAAAGCCCACCACAGCCTGCAAGTTCCATCAAGCAGACCAGTGCCCTCACCCACTCAGGAGGGCTGCTGTCGCCTACCCACTGAATGAGTGGTTCTCAGCTTGTGGTCACAGGCCTCCCGCATCAGAGGGAGACATCCTTATTAAATGCACATTCCTGAGTCCTACTTACATGGACTGAATCAGAAAGCCTGGGGGCAGGGCCCAGGAACCTGTGTCTCTATTACCTATCCCAGGTGACGTTTAGGCCCTAAGGCTGAGGAGCTGCTGCACTGCAGGGGGACTGCAAGGTGGGAACTCCCCCAGCACGGAGCACGGTGCCCACCACACGGACGTGCTCAAGAAGTAACTGAATGGAGGACTTGCCCCCCCGTTGAAGGAGGGAAGGCTCATCCCCTCGGCTGAAAGACCCGAATGTCAGATCTCCCCTGGACCGATGCGTACCACTGTTGGCCTCTTGTCCCCTTATGCCATCCGGTTGGAGGGGGAATGACTGACCCACTACTCCCCGAGCACAGCCAACCCAGCCTGGGGTCTGGGAGAGAGAGTTCATTTCCATGGAACACCTAACCGGGCCATCTCTTCACCGACACACCCAGGCCTCCAACACAGGCCCTGCCATGAAGACCAGAGCTCGCTGGAGACACAACTGGAAAGTGATGAGGGACAGGTGGGGCTTGTTACTGGGGAACCAGCCTTGTGAAATTACAGAAGAGACCGCGGGAGCAGTGGACAGAGGGGCCTCAGCATGGTTCTTGGCCAGTTCAATCCCTGGCGCTGTTCTTCCAGAGTCCTACCCGGGGCTGGGGAGGTGAGGGCCAGGCAGGAGGCTGGCAGATGGAGCCTGAAATGAACAAAACCTTGATGCTTAATGGAACAGACAGGACTGTGAATCTGACCCTCCCTAAGAGCAAAACCTTGAAAGGGTGTGAGGTCTGGGGTCAAGGAGTGGCTGGGGTTCACCATTTTTGCTCTCGTTTTCCTTTCCTCTGGGAGAAGACCAGAGAAGCGTTTCCTGGGAGGAAATGCAGGTCCCCACTGGAGCCCCAAAATGAGGTGGAGGAAACTAGGAGCCGGGAGGCCTTGACTTCCTGAGCGCGGTGGGTGTAGCCACCAGCAACAACACGCAGGTGCCGAGGCCGCCTCCCGGGGGCGCTGGGCTTAGCGGGCCATATGGTATTTGTGTGCAGTGCCCGGCACATGCAGGGAGGCCAAGAACACATTAAGCGTGGAAACCGGCAGAGGATCCAGAAGGTGGGGATGGAATGCCCCCAAGCTGCAGCTCAGCACCTGGGGTGCTGGTGAAAAATGCAGGAGCCTGGGCTGTGTCTCAGGGCCTGGGGAATTGGTCCTGGAGGATAGAGGGGCAGGGAGTCCACACTCTAACAAGCACCCTGCGTGACCGCACGGCGGCTCTTGGGGGGTGGGTGGGGGCACAGGAAGGCAGGCGGAAGCAGGAGGTAGGACGGGGTGAGGGGAGTCAGGATGTCTGTGCCTCTAATTGATCTGTGATTGGGTTTTGGCAGGCCCTGCGGTGTGTGTGCCCTTCCTAGATGTGTCTATTCTTGTCCTTCCCAAAGTCACCTTGAACGGAGACGCTGCTGTGTGCAGGTGAGGAACACAATCCTCCCATTTTGAGAGAGAAAAGAGAGAAAGGAGCATGAGAAAGAGAGAAAGAGACCGAGAGAGAGGACAAGGGGGTCGGAGGGATGAACACAAGACAGACGAACAGGAGAGGCCAGAGGCAAACAGCTGAACACAGACGGAGACTGCTGGATGGGCTCTCTCCTCTCTCCCCTGCAGGAGGCTCAGAGCCATTAACACTGCCCGGTCGTTCCTGTGGCTCTCGCCTCTTCCCGCCCACGCGCCCCCTGGCTTCCCTCTGCACGTCCCCCAGAGGACCCTGCCCGCTGGGAACTTGAGTCACCTGCTTAGCATCTGCTGCGAAGTGGAGATGCTGGCTGCCCTGGACTGGCCGTGTGAACCCGCTGTTCCATGGGAGCAATGAGACCTTTGAAAGATGGGGCTGAAGGCAATAATAAAAGACTTCCTATGTGGGCAGCAGCCTAGGGTGAGCATGAGCTCTGGAGCTAGCCAGCCTGGGATGTAATCCCAGCTCTGCCACTCGGTGATGGTGGGCGAGCCTCAGTTTCCTCATCTACGAAATGGAATCTAGCCTCAGGGTTGCTGCGAGGTTTAAGTGAGATGATACTGGTAACAGAGGCTGGTACATAATGGTACCTTTGGCATGTAGTGTAGGGGTCTCTAAGAGAATATCCAATCCTAGTTTCAAGAAACCAAAATCATTATAGCAGGGAAGAGCCTCAGTTCATAATCTGGTCTAACCTCCGAGCTTCAGGCTACACAGGTGTTCAATGCAATTATCTTGTTTTTTTCCCCCCATTAGGCAACTGAAGTCCACGTTGGTCAATGCCTTGCTCAAGGTCAGTGGTGGCAGGGCATCTCTTTTGCCCTAACAAGGAGTAAGGCCACCATGAACCTGTTCTCTTCCACTGCTGGCTGTGAGCATGATAAACAGTGAAGGGTTTTCCAGTGATAGCCACAGGGCCTGGGAGCATGTCAGGGCCCCAGAGGACTGGTAGACAGATTAGGAGACTGGAGGCAGAGGCCTGGAAGGGTCTGTCCAGGATGACTAACCATTTTTTTTTTCAACTAACAACATAGGCATGATGGTTTCCAGACACAGGCCTTGTCCCCAGGGTGCAAAGCCTTAAGGAAAGAAGGACAGAGTCTTATTGCTAAAGGAGATTTCTAGAAGGTGCTTCCTGGGGTTGCAAAACAACAATGATTGAAGCCTGCTCCTCCTCCCACCTACCTGGTGGTGGGTAGGTGTTAACCAGCCACCCCTCCTCCCAGGGGAGGATAAAGGAGAGGAAAAAGACACGTCCCTGGTAGCAGTTTTGACAAGAGGCTTGGAGGGGAAAGATTCCCCACCATTGACCAGTCAGTGGACTCTCTGACGTGCTTACAAAAGGCCAGGCAGAGGCTGGTCAACTTGATCCAGGTGGCACCCTGCCATGTGCAAATGGGGCTTACTCAGTTGCTAGGGAGGGACTGCAAGCTCCCTGAAGGCATCTTAGGACCCATCATGGGGTGATGCAGAGAGAGCGGGGCCAGGCACCTAGGATGCCTGGCCTGCTGCCACTGGGGTGCAGGTAAGCTTACCTGCCTTATAAACTGGGTTTCTGCCTCTGATTTCACTGGAAAGAGGAATTCCCTTGCTCATTCCTGCCCCCAAACACACACACACACACACACACACACACACACACACACGTTTGAAAATCATTATCTTCAATTCTAGCTCCTTAAGGGTAGGGACCTTGCTCAATAAAGTCTGCTGCCAAAAAAAGGAAAAAAAAAGTCAAAATAACTGAACAGATTTTAAGGGTAGCAGGGTAGGAATCATGACTTATTGATTTCTGAAACCTCCATATTGCCCTGCATACAGAATATGTGCAACAAAATGTTTCTTAAGTGAATGAATGAATAAATAATAGGCTGATGGACTGAATGAATGAATGAGGGAAAAGTTGGGGACTGCAGGACTCAGGGTGGTGAGACACTGAAGGGAGTAAAGTCTGTTGTAAGGTCTAAACCCGTGGCTTTCAGGTTAAATCAAGCCCACAAATGAAGCTGACTCAGTCTTCATAGTATTAAAAATTCTTTTGGATTAGTTGCCAATATTAAAAAAAAAAATCTAAACACTCTTTTCTTGAAACGTGGGGAGCTCTGGCAGCCTGGGGCCTGCACTCCCACTTGCTGGGGGCTGGAGGCGGCACCTGCTTTAGACACGGTGGGGGGGCCTGTGCAGTCCAGTCCAACACGGCATTTATATCATCTCTCGACCCCTATAAGCATCTCAGTTTGCACCCCACCCACCCACCAGTGTTTTTCAAGCCGCAAATTACAACGCCTCAGTGTATGGCAAAATCGATTTAGTGGGTCATGACCAGCATGAAAAGAAATAATCTAAGAATATCAGAGGGCTATTACACATAGAAAGAGTCCGCACCGCCTTGTGAAACTTTTGTACGTTAGGTAATAATATAATGTGTCACTGTCACAAAGTTGGAGGACGCCTGCTCTACATCACATCTCAGGAGAAAAACGTCTGCAAGCCTGCGCATGCGCAGACGCTGGTAACGCGATTCCCCGGTGAAGTTCCGCGGTAAGTTGGTTTGCGAGCCATCTCCCCAGATTTGCTACTTTGGAAAGTGGTGAGATCTCTAAACAGAGTGTTCTTGGGGTGGAGCCCAGGCGCCCCAGGGTGTCCCCCTTTGCCATCCCCCCACGGGTAGCTGGGAGAGAGACCAGAAGCAGAGAGGGGAGGGCCCTGTGCCCCCCACCCCGCCCCCCATCCCCGGGCCCCGGCTCAGCCCCACCTCTCGGTCAGCGCCTTGCTCTGCGTGTCCCGGGCCGCCTGCAGGTCCTTCTCCAGCCGCTTCCGGGCCATCTCCAGCTGCTCCACCTCCCCCTGGGTCCACTTTCGGGGGCTGATGAAGCGCATCTCCTTCAGCAGCTCCTCCTTTTCATTGATGAGGATCAGCCGGTCCCTCTCCGAGTCCAGCACTCCAGGCCAGGCCTCACTGTCCAGCTTGGCCAGCTGGATCTTCAGGTTGGCGATCCTGCGGGGCCGAGAGGGTGAGCGTGACCGGTGCGCCCCGTGGCATTGCAGGAGCAGGCTGACAGACCGCGTTTCCAAGGTTACGTGGTCCAAGAAGCCACCGCATCCTCAGAGAGATTTTTGACAGCGACTGATCAGCATGTGATCTCATGGAACAGATTTTTATCTGACACACACATGTGGTGCCTACCACATGCCTCCCATGAGTAGGCTCTGCAGGGAGGGGCTAGAGGCTGTCCCCTTGCCCTAAGGGACACTAAGCCTGACAGAGCAGAGGTGGATTCTCACCAGGCAATAGCCTTCTACCACTAGCGTGGTGACCTTGGGCAAGTCCTTGGTCTCTCTGAAGGGCATATCAAAAGTTCCTTCCCTGTGGGGTTATGGTTGAAGGTTTTATGACATAATTCATCAAATGTCCAAGTGCAATACTGGGCACACAGCAAACAAGGACTCAGGGGATGTTTCTGCTGCTACTGTGGTTATTCCCTGGCTTAACCACATCTTGGGTGTATAATGCTGGGTGCACACCCTGAGTCTTATATATAAGAAAACAGCTATTCCTCCTTCCTAATTGGGGTGAAAATGAGCAATGATGTGTTCAGTGTGTCTGGCACCTAAGTGCTGAGCCAGTGGCCCTCATGGGTCCACCACAACGACAGCAAATACTGCTGTAGCTAACCTTGTATTCTCAGTCCAGAGGCGGGTGGTGGCACTGCATGAACCACCGCAGACTTGAGGTCAGGGGCCTTGGGTTGGAGTCATGGCTCTGACTTTCTTAAGAAATTATTGAGGTAACACAAGCTTCTAGCACAGTGCTTGGTACACTGCAGGCCTTGACAAATGTTACAGGAAGGCGTTGGGAGCCCTACCCCTTCGCTGCTTTGAGACTCAGTATTCCCATCTGTATGGTGGGAATAATAATGGTACCTGCGAGGCAGGAGGGCCAGATGAAAAAGTATCATTAAGAGCTCTTTAAACAATGCCAAGTGCTATCGAGACATTAGGTATGATTATCTTTGGATCAAATTAAGATTCCCATATTGCTAAGAGTACTGCCACAAATACTTCACAGCAATCGCGTGATCCGTTAGGATTTAGTCTTTGCAAAGTGCTTTTTAGCTGTCACGCCCTAGCCTCACCCCATCCCTAGAGGGTGGATGAGACCTGGTGGTTAACCCTCTTAGAGAGATGGCCAGGGAGGCTATGGCTCACCTAAGAGCGCGGGTCACAAGCACGGCCAATACTTATTGAGATCCCCGGCCTCTGGACCCTCAGTTCAATCCTGTCTGCAAACAATGTGGCCAAACTCTTATTTTATCAAAACACTGTTGGAGGCGAGACCTCCATGCTGCGTAGTGACAATTCCATACAGAGAAACACATCTACATTTGCTCCTTCCCTAGCCAAGTGTCTCGGCAGGGATTCTCAGAGTTAATTAATTTAAATTCCATATTCACATACACAGCAATGCATCAAGACTGGCTTTGGGATAACTTCGTAGCTGTTGTTCTCCGTCCAGCTGCTTTGAGGATAGAGTGGTGTGGCCAGACCTGGCAGGGGATCCGCTACACGTGGGATGATGAAGGGATGATTGATGCTTCCTTGGATGTGCTTTCCGGTGGTGCTGTCCCTACACCAGTGCTCCTCAAACTTTGAGCCTTAGGAGAAAACTACTACACTCACTCCTCAGAAATGCACACATGGCAGAATTTGGCATACAATGATCAGACCTTGCATGAGAGCCACCTGCCCTCCCTGCATCAAGACCGCAGCCTCTGCTTTCCCATTCAGCTGGCTGCTCTGTCCTGTACACTTACACTACCTTTGGGAGAAGGTGGATGCACAAAGCTAGATAAAGGCAGTTGAGCCAGGAACCCGTGTGATGAGAAGTTTAATGGCTCAACCCAAAAGGGAAGTGCTCAATTCTTTTGTTTCTCCATAACTGATCACCTAAGACAGGCATTACTGCAAGCTGGAACAGATCGAGGGTTCAGAGTGGTCCCCTTCAGCGGGGACAAGAAGTGGTTGACCAAGTGTAGAAGTTGTGCTGTTTTGCTGGACCTCTAGGGGGAGCTGAAACAGTGCACAGGGCGTATTTTTCCCCCCACCTGACCAGTATCCAATTTCTCCTTCTTTTGTTAACAATATTCCAAGTTTTCTTTGGGAAATCAGTCCTCTTGTACTTTCAAGTTACTTGGTTCCCACGAAGCTGACCTCAATCTCCTTCCCAGAGTCGGGCACATGACTCATGCTTAGACCTTCAGAGAATTCTAATTCCTCTCACACTGCAACAATGATTGCTTCTCTCAGAAAAGCCAGGGGGTCTCAAGCCCAAAGTTTGTTAAAACTATTGGGCAAGGTATATCCTCCTTCTGCTGGGGTTGCTAACCTGATAGTATATGAGCCTAGAATTGCCGGGGGTCATCTTCCCACTTGGATAGGGAAGCCCGTCCACACAAAGGCAAGCAGGGTGGAGAAAAGGAGTGAGACTGAATGTATGTAACATAATTTGAACCCCTGGATCCAGCTGTGCCTGAAGCTAGGATATCTCAGGACTTTAGAATTCAATAAGCCAACAAATTCTCTTTTTGGCTGCTTCTAGTGTCTATAGGATTCCTGCCATTGCTGCAAAGCGTTCTACTGCTCACACACTGTTGGCAGAGGGGCAGGGCTGGGCACTGCCACACTCTCCCTGGCCTGGCTTAGACTGTCCACGGGCTGGGCAACGTAGCCTAAGGAAGAATGCATGCAGTATGTTTGGCTTCATCCACCATCATTCCCTGAGGGTTCCTTCCCAGTGAGGCTGGCTCAGTGTATGGGAAGATCATGGATCGTCTATGGTTCAAATGTGGACTCTGCCACCCCCAAAAGGTCCTGAAACATCTTAGATCTTACCTTTCTCTTCTCCAACATGGAGATAATATGAGATAAGTTATGCTACAAGGTGCCTTTAAAGTTAAATGAGATGGTGCACGTACGAATGTGATAGTCCATTGTCTGGATCATTACAGAGGCTCTAAAAATGTCAGCTTTGATTACTGTTTTAATGTTATTTGTGTCAGTGGAACTCATCTGCTTAGGATTCTGTGAAGCCCCACGATATTTAAAGTCCCTGGGGTCAGCACAGTTTAAAAGCACAGCTTGCTCCCAGCGGGGCAGGGGACACTGAAGAGGGCAGTACCCATAGTCCTTTTAGCCTGTTGCTAAAACCCCGGCTATCCTCCTTCAAACCAAACTGCTTAGAGGATCATCGGAAAACCTTGATTTTAGAAACTGAGGCTGGCAAGTGGAAAGATGACTAGGCTTTGAGGTTTGAAGTGGGTTCAAAGCATAGTTCCACTCTTTATCCAGCCAAGTGTCCCTGGTTCAGCCATTTTCTCTCTGAGTTGCAAAAGAGGATTAAAGTATGAAGATTATAACTCGTACTCTCACAGTCATTACGAGGATTAAACAAGATGAGGTGTGTAAAAAGCCAGGCACACAGCAGACACTCTGCAACCCTAGTTCCTGTTGGAGCCACCCTGCCCACAGCCCCCAGTCTCTAATTACCTTCTCTTAGTCTCTTCATAGCGAAGGCGCAACCTGACCTTCTCCGCCAACTGATTGTTGCTGCTGGTGCCGAACTGGAGGAGAGAACAAGTCGGGAATTACACGGCTATCGTGGCCAATGCTGAGCTGGGTTTCAGGCACTCATGAGAGACTTGACAGCTTGTGTGGGAAGTAGCTAAAAATAGCCCCCAATTATTGAGCTGGCTGTGTGAATCTCAGGGAAGCTAGTTAGGGAAAAACACTTTCCTTCCTTCAGGCATGGGAAGAGCCCCCAAATCAGATATTTATCCCTTCTAGAAGAGAAGCCAAGAGCCCAGAATATCATCCTTCAGCCCCAAATGGCTTGGAGCCCATTCAAGCCACAGAAGCATGGAGGACAGCTGGTCAGGAGGGAGCAGGGGCAGTCAGTACATGAGAAAGCCATCCTCGGCGTGCTGGGAGGGGGTCCACCAAACACTCACGGAGCCGGCAGGGGCAAGTGAAGCACTGAGTGAGGGAGAAGAAGGTCCTTGAACTTGAAAGAAGGTACACAGTTCCTTCACAGATACTCTGGCCCACAGGTGGCTTGTAGCTGGACACCTGGGTGGTGCGGGGAAGGGGAGGGCAGCCCCCTTGGCCATGTCAGTCTATCAAGGGCAGCAAGAAGCTACAAGACTCATCCCATCAGACATGAATATAGTGTTTCCTGTTACAACTACAGAAACCAGACAGAACAGCAGGTAGCCATGGAGGCTGGCTCATTCAATGTCACCGGCTCTAGGAAAACAAAACTCTTCAAAGTTGCGGATTGCTGGGGGTCAGCGCTGCTCTAAGTCTTTCAGGAGCGATGCCTGGCCAGCACTTGCGCTGCTCATTACTGTGACTGGGCTGAGGTCTGAACTGGGAGGCAAGCAGCTGTCTGAAAGCTACATGCCTGGTTTGGGGATGAACAGGAGGGAAATATCCCCTGTTCTCCAGCTGGTAAAAAAACAACAGAATGGCGCTGCAAGTTATCACGAAGGAAACCAGGGAAAGACACCAGGTCCTTCAAACATGCTTTCTGTGCAGTATCTAGAGATGCGAGCACGGTAGCCAGGCAACGCTCAGGTCCATAGAGTCAGGGCTGGCTTTTCCTCCACCCCATCATCTCATGTCCTCTGGAGGGCCAGGAGTCTGTAAGAGCACGAAGCTCCGGAAGGCTGAGGCAGCAGCCAGGCCCAGAGCGAGCCACTGGTCAGCTCCTCAGGTGAGTAACAGGAAGGCCACTCCGTCCCTTGGGACCCCCAGCAGCACACACTGCCTACTCACACTTCCTGAGATGTCCGTCTGGGAGCTCACATCCAGGTACTGTTTCGGCAGCGGGAAACCCGAACTCTCCAGAGAGCTGCTGCTGGACCACAGGTCAGAGTGGGACCCTCGGTCGGTGCGGAAGCCGTCCTTCAGCATGGCGAGACTCTAAGCGGGGAGGGCAGGGTCAGCCGCACACCCTTTTGGGAGGGAGCTCTGGGGTCTGTCTCTCCCTTTGAATTTAGTAGGGAACCACACTCACCCCAGACATCCCACTTATCCTGTAAAGAGCTACTGGTGAGTGGGTACTCGAGTGGGTACTCATCTGAGCGCCAGGCACTGTGCCGGGCCCTTTATGAGGGAGAAATCAGTGAGGACGCTGGTTCTGGAACCCCTGCTCTGCTCCTTCCTAGCTGTGTGACCTGCTCTTATTGATGAACCTCTCTGTGCCTCACTTTTCTCTCCTGCAAAATGGAAATCGTCATGGGTCCTGTCTCACAGGGCTGTCGTACTGATTAATGAGATGACCAGCGTAGAGCGCCAGTTCAGTCAATACTCAGTAGCTGTCAGCTTTCCCTAATCTTAGTTAATCCTGATCACTGTCCTGAGAGGAACGACCTATGATTATCCCCATTTTACCCAGGAGGGAGCTGGTACGTGGAGAAGCTGGCAGCTAACAGAGCCAGGATGCGGTCCTGGTCTGTCCGACTTCAGACTTGGCAGTCTTAACTGCCGAGCGTGACCAGAACACGCCTCACTGTCCACCGATGCCTCGCCTCAGTGTGTTCACTGCGCCGCTGCCCTGGGCAGGAGCTCTGAAATGATTCCGTTTGTCATAGAGTATAAAGCGTCCTTCACCAAGTCATTTACAGTCTCTGACCTTGACTGCTGATCTGCTGATGGGAACGAAAACAGGGTATCTCAGTGGTCAGGGCAGTTCCTCTGAGCGCTGGGCGGGATTCACAGAGGTGAGGAACATGGGCTTCCAAGTCAGGTGAGCACGGTTTGAATCTCGGCTCTTCTACTTATGCCCTGAGCTGTGCAGTCTTTGTCTGTGTGATGGGGAGAAACTCGCGCTGATGTAAGAGGTGAGGCATGGTGCGTGCATAGCGCTTGGCGCGACTGGCTGACACGTTAAACCCTATCTATCGCCATTTGTTCAGATCCCATCACACGGCTGGAACACGCAACGAAATGCTTACAGAGAGGCTACATTTTGATGTCAAGGTTAGTGATGTTGAAACCACCTCCCTCCATTTGGTTCTGTGCTAGAGCTGGTGGGCGAGGACATGGCCTTTGGACTAGACCAGAGAAGAGGGCTCCTGTTCCCACCCTGCCATTTACACTAGCTGTGTGACCTTGGCCAAGGTACTTGGTGCTTCTGAACCTCCATTTCTTCCTCTATACCATGAGACTAAAAGCCAAGAGAACCAGTGAGGAGCACTCTGTGACCTGGCAGCGTATGGAAAGTGCATGAGCGCTGGCACAGAAGGGCGCTCAGGAGAAATGCTCACGTCACGCAGGTACCTTAATGAGGTCTTTCTTCTCCTTTTCTCCACAGGTGATGGCCCTTTTGATGGCTTTTGTTTCTCTTAAGACAGCCTGAGCCTCGTCCAGTTTGTAGCTGCCCTGAGCGTCAGACATTTTCTTATCGATTCTAGGAGAGTCAATGGGAAAGATCAAAGTTAGGGTGAGTGATGGTGTTTCCCCAGGGAAAAAGAACAGACCACAGTGCTCGGGTCCTGTAAGAAGTCCCCTCTCTGTCCCGCCTACCCTTTTCCCTCTAGGTCCTGCCTATTGGATAAGGCACAGAAGGTCCCTGTCAAATTGCAATTGTCTGCAGGGCTGCAGAAGCAATGCCATTCTTAAAGCCAACTCTTACAGGAAGTCTTCCCTGATTACCTCCCTGAGTCCTCCAGGCTGGGCTCGGTGTTCTCATAACACATTGCACGGAGCTGTGACACTGTACTCAGTACGCTGTGCTATAATTAATAATTAATGTGGCAGTGTCCTGGACTTGATATGACAGGCTTGAGTATATTTGAGTAGTTTTAGTATCTGGCATAGAACAGTCCGTCCTTTTTTTGTTTCTTTCCTTTTAACGTTTATTTATTGAGTGAAAGATTCTTTAGATTCTATAGAACTTTAAAAATTTCAAAAGCTTCAGACACATGATTTCATTTAATCCCATAATAATCTTTCCTCTGCCACCCCTAAATGGCCCCTCACCCCTCCCCTCTCCCCATGACAACCACTGGTCTGTTCTCTATGAGTCTGTTTCTTTTTTGTTTTATTCACTAGGTTGTTGTAATTTTAGATTCCACATATAAGTGATATCATACAGTATCTGTCTTTCTCTGTCTGACTTATTTCACTTAGCATAATGTCCTCCAAGTCCATCCATGCTGCTGCAAATGGCAATTTTTCATTTTTATGGCTGAGTAGTATTCCAGTGTGTGTGTGTGTGTGTGTACACACCACATCTTCTTTATCCATTTTTCTGTTGATGGACATTTAGGTTGCTTCCATATCTTGGCAATTATAAATAATGCTACTATGAACATTGGGGTGCATGTATCTTTTTGAATTAGTGTTTTTGTTTTTTTCAGATATATACCCAAGAGTGGACTGGCTGCGTCCTATGGCAGTCCTATTTTTAGTTTTTTTAGAAATTTCCATACTGTTTTCCACAGTGGCTGCACCAATTTACATTCCCACCAACAGGGTACATGGGTTCCCTTTTCTCCACATTCTCGCCAACATTTGTTATTTGCGTTCTTTTTGATGACAGCCATTCTGACCGGCGTCGGGTGTTTTCCCACTGTGGTTTTGATTTGCATTTCTCCAATGATTAGCGATGTTGAACATCTTTTCATGTCCGTGAATCTGGGTCTCTGGACCTCAGGATTCTTGGGGCTGGATCATTCTTCGTTGTGTCAGGACTGTCTCAGCTACTGCGGGATGTTCAGTAGCATTCCTGGTATCTAGAGACTAGCAGCATCCTGACCTTGAGCTGTGACAACCAAAAACGTCTCCATGCTTGACCTAATGTCCTTTGGGGGAGAGGAGCATAATCTTCCCTGGTGAGAACCACTGCCTTTCACAAGCATTTGTTGAGTTAACAGCCACTGAAGGCAAGGTGAGAAGGATGAAGGACTCCCAGCCCTACCACTTAGCAGAGTGCCCTTGGGCATGGCCCTGGAGCACACGGACCCTATTTCCTCCTCTGAGAAAACCTGGATCATGTCATCTGGCTGGCCCATGTTCATGCAGCTGTGAGGAATGTCAAATGGGGTAAGGATGGCACATCGGGGGAGGGGCTAGGAATCACCGAACAAATGCGAGGACTATAATCCATCCTGCAGAGCTTATCGGCTCATCCGCGCCCTACACACAGGTTCATTTTGATGGGCGAAGGTGGGGGGAGAAGTAAGTGAAGGTCATGGAGGTCAGACAGATCAGAGACGGTGCGGTCCAAGGCCTCTGGGGAAGGAGGGCTGTGCTGTGGGAAGGTTCTGAAGGCAGAGAGAAAGTTTCACTGCTTCACACTTTTATCAAAGGCTGGGGTGCGGTTTCAGTCCCCGGTGAAGAAAAGGAAGATTTACGGTCTGAGGGAACACCACAAACTCATTATTTCAGGATGAGAAACCACTCACGGGCATTCCTTTCTGATTTCCTGCTAGAGGCCACACTGTCCCGGGCTAAAAATAACCTGAGTGGGGAATCACAGGTCTTCCTCCAGGCCTCATGGTCTCCGCGTCGGAGCAGGCGTTCTCAGCTCGGCCCTCCTTCTCCCGTGATTTCAGCCTCCTCCGTGGAGGGAAAACAAAGCCCCAGTCATGTCTTCCACTAAAAATAGCCTGTCTATTCCTTTCAAGGACTTGAGTCTGGGCAAGCCTGCCAGGTCGGCTAAGACGGGTCTCAGATTCAGTTTGAAAAATCAGTCTAATGGGAGCGTTCCCGACGGAGGCTGGACCAAGATGCTCCCTGGAGGGGAGGATCCCCCCAGAGCGAGGGTCCAGGACCGAAGGTCGCCCTGCCCGAAAGGGGGAGGGGGTGCAGGGGAGACCCTGTTTGCTAGAACAAGCCTCGGGGCTGGGGGCTCTGGGGACGGGGCTGTACCCAGCTGTCCTCTGCCGACAGAGTGAGGATGGCTTTGAAATCCTCAGCAGGAAGAGACAGAAGCAGTCTGTCAGCCGGAGCTCGGGCTCCTCAGCCAGCCTCTACCTGATTGCTCTTGGGGGCCTTAGCAACCCAGGCTCCGGAATTTGGCTCCGGAGAGCAGCTCGGAGAGGGAACACTCCTGGGCTTGGGGAGCGGGGGAGGGGAACAAAGGGTTACCATTATGTACTCAGTGAATGAATCTTTTTTTTTTAAGGGAAAGAAAAGTTGTGTGGTTGGTGGGGAGGAGAGAGTGTTGGGGGGATGCTTGAATTTTAGGATTTCCAAATTACACAGCTGCACTTCGGAGACTCCCACACCCAGGAGCCACAGGGCAGCCACGGAGAAGCAGGGCAGAGGCTCTGACGGCAGCCTCTTGGTCTTGTCCGGACAACGCTCACCTGGGCAGGGTGGCCCTGGGGATGTGCCAGAAGATGCTGTCCTGCCCTCCTCCCACAGAGATGGCATGCCTAGTCTTTCCTATTTGCGAGGGCTCAAGGCAGCTGACGGGGTCAAATCCCAAGCTTTTGTCTCAATTTTTCTTTTCGGTCTCTTCTAAGAGGTGTTCGTTAATCTTCAGCAACCGTTTTTCTTTTCAAAACTGAGTTTGCTGATCAGGAACCAAACAAATGGGTGTTTCACCTTCCCCCATGTTCTGCAAAGAAAGGACACTAAGACGTGGCTGGATCACCCCCCAATGGACTCTGAAAAGGATCCCAAGGGAGAGGAAAGGGACCTCATGTTTTCTGGGTCTGGGGAGGGGGCTATCTGGGATGATGCCAGGAAGGCAGGTATTAGGGCATGAGCTTCAAAATCCAAGAGTCCCGGGGTCCAATCCCAGCTCTGACGCTCACTAGTTAGGTCATCATGGGCACATTTTCAGCCCCATGAGTGCCTGCGTCTGTAACATGAGGCTGAACAAAAACTGCTCTTAAGGGAGTAGAGACGAGGAAGCGTGGTGACAGGCGCACACTCAGCACAGCCTCTGGCCCGGGGCGGACGTGATGGAGTTCATCTGAGTTCCTTTCCAAGTCCAAGCCGGCAACCAGCTAGACGTCGCCACCCCCTTCAGCTCCCTGGGCTTGCCATGGGTTTACCAATTCAATGTTTTCAATCATTTATTTTTCAGATAAAGAAAACAGAAGCTCAAGGGGGTTAAGCCACTTTTCCATGTTCCCAGGGAACTGAGATTTGAACCTAGGCCATCTGCCTCTTGCGGCCACATTCCTAACCCTCGACGCCAAGGTGTGCATTAAAGCAGAAACCCTCCTCCACAGTGAACACGGGGCCCGGCTTCCGGCTGAGGAGCGTGGGCAGGCCCAGCGCTGTGGTCTTATCTGGGCCTGACATCACAGGCAGCCGGCCAGGCCGAGGGAGGAGGAGAAAAAGGAGGCTTGTCTTTGGGGTTTCAGCGTCAGCTTACCAAACGACAAGAATTTTCAATGCTGCTACAGAGTGACAAAGTGGTAAAACAGGTTTGTGGTGGCTCGGAGAATAATGGGAAGTGTTCTAACCAGAAGCTCCTGAGAATCACGGCGGGGGGTGGGGGGGGAGGAAGGGAGGGGAAGGGGAGGGAAGGGCACCTGCGCTGAGATGATGTGGGACTGAGTAGTCCTTAAACTATGTGCTTAGAACCCACTCTGCTACCCAGTGAAGGCCTGAGGCTGCTATTTGCTTTGCAGGAATTTTCTAAACTCACATCACTGCCCTCAACTGTCCTTGGCACCACTGAAGAGTGCCGAGAAGCATAAAGCATGCGCATCCCTTGTCCCAGTGAGATTAGAACTTGGTCTGAGAAACAGAAATTGGCATATACATACCTACGTATGTAAATAACATGTATCTATATAAACACAAAGCCATAACATATAATACAAAAATGTATCATACACAATCTGTAATACAAAGTCACACATTCTCGTACCTTGGGTTGTGGGGGAGTCACAGTGGCTTACCTGGGCAGTGGGGGTTTGGGGAGCAGGGAGATGTAAGAACCAACTGGACCCTTAACTAGTGGTCACAGTCCCCTCGAAGAACAGGGCTTGGAGACAGACATCCAGAGGTTTGGAGCTGTGACCACAGTGTGGTGGGAGTGGACTGAGGTCCAGAGAATTAAGAAAAGGTTTAGTCAGGGAGAGGGAAAAAGCAAGTGTCTACAGAAGCTGCTGCCTGTGCAGAGGTGGCTTCCCTGGGAATCTAAGTGGATCTCCCTTAGAACAGAGAAATCTACTGGCTGGCCTCCTTGGAGCTTCCAAGAGGGCTACCAGGCACCTCTAAAATGACTGTTCCCTGAGCCCATCAGAGGTACTGAATGTGATTCAACGCATAAGTCTCGGTGATATGTGTGGTTATTAATGGCAATAAGCTAATACTGTGAACACTTACTGCGGGGCTCAGGTTCCCCATTTATAAAATGGAGTGAGCTAACAGCGCATTCCGGATAGAGCTGTGACGATGTCACCCACGCAGAAACACTGAAAAGTGGGAGGGGAGGGTGTAGCTTAGTGGTAGAGGGTATGCTTAACATGCATGAGGTCCTGGGTTCCATCCCCAGTCCCACCATTAAAAAAATAAATAAACCTAATTATCTCCCCCCTACACAAATAAATAAACAAAGAAAAATTGAAAAAAAAAAACCCCAAAAAACAACACTGAAAGTGCTCCCTGAAACAGAGGAACTGCTCAGCAAAATCTTAGTATAATCAGGGAATGACAATTAACACGTCTTCTTTAAAAAAACAACAGGGCTGTATTTTGCTTGGCTTCAAGCCAGCTTCTAAAAGTGAAAATTACATTTGGTCCAAGTTCTGGAAACTCCTTAAGTCTCCCATAAAGCACAGGGTACACTCTTTTAGTAATTTGTTCGCTGCGGAGGAGGTCCTTGTTCCCTCAGCGGAGCGCACCAGCGAAAGCCGTTGCTCACTTTTAGGGGCCCTGGAACGGGCTGGTTTTGTTTGTGTGCGCATCAGATTCCCCCGGATCTACTGGAGGGGATGAGACAGGTGCACAAAAATGCCCAACAAGACCTGCCTCCATGACTGGCTGGCAAAACTCAACAGAATGGGACAGACTTTCAATGGCTTTGGATGTCCTCGTCGGAGGACGATGAGAGCTTTGTGGTCTGAAATGATTCTCCTTTGCTTTTTATAAACCACAATCCTTGGTGACAGGAGCTTTAGTAAGTGCCAGTGGAATCGAATAGAGAGCCCCATTTCTAGAAGGGTGGACAGAGACTGAAGGAGAGGGAGACAGAGAGGGCAGGAGGGGAGCACGGGTGGGGGGCAATCTCTGTGCTCTGCACTGCAGGGTGGACTTACTTCTGCAGGGTCTGAAAGCCACGCTCTTTGAACTGTAGCTCCTGCTGGAGATGAACCATCTCTCTCTTCAGCTTGTTAACCTGGACGGCAGAAGACCACGCACAGGGCCAGGTCAGAGGTGGACTGGAATTAAGCCCCAAGCTGCCTTCTCTTCGAAGGGGACCCGGAGTCCCCCATAGCCTCGGCAATGATGACTCAGGTCAACACCCCCTGGGCTCCTCTCACTGGTGTTGTCTTGGTCTCTGCGGCCGGTATCCCAGCCCAAGTGTCCTGCAGGTCACTCCTCGTCAGCACTTGCTCCAGAGAAACAGGAAGTGGACTGGAGCCGGCTGACCTGGGAGGGAGCTTGGCCTTCCCACTGCCTCGCTGGGTGGCCTCTCAAGCCATCTCACTTCTGAGAGCCTCCCCTCCCTGCTCTGACAGATGAGGATAATGGCCATTTCCTGGGTTGTGCATTACTTAAAGCAGGTAATGGGTATGGGGGCGCTGTGCGTGGAGGCGAGAGGTGATGCCCTAACTCGAGAGGTGAGACATGGCCTGGGAGCCAGCTTCAGCCTGCAGGAATGCTCTGCGTGCCTTGCAGTGTTATTAAATCCTTAAAAATTAGTTGCTAATAATTAAATATTGAGATATTTCTGACAGTAAGCCTAGATACACAGTTCTTTTCTAAAAATATTTGAAGACTTGCCAGTGCGGAGCCCACATTCCAGCATGGCCGTAAGAGCACAGGGCTGAAATTCCATGACCCCTTTAGATGGGGCACACCCCTCTAGGGTCCCCACTACTCCCTACTCTGCCTCACCCCCAGCCCCCGCCCCCCTTCCTTGTCTTCTTGCAGGCATCTCAACGTGCAGAACCTACTTGAACTTGCATTAAGCCAGCGTTCACAATACTAACTTCCCCTTGAGCAAGTCATTGAGCTGCTGGTCCTCAGTTTCCATTATCAGTAAAAGGGGACTAAAAATATCTATCCCCTAAGGCAGTCGCGAAGTAATTAAATACGACAATGTCGAATAAGCACCGGTGAGGAGGACAGCACCCCACAGTCAGAACTTTGGGGGCAGCCTTGAGTCCCCTGGGACCTTGGCAAGTTACTTAGACCCCCTGCTTCCCCAAAACCCCCTCCAAGCCTCTGTTAGCTCATCTTTAAAATGCAGGTATTGACAGGAGCTACTCCATGGGGTTGTGGAAAGGGCATGAGATAATAATACTCAAAAAGCGTTTAGTGCTACGCCTGGTAAATAATACAGCAATTGCTTGTAAGACGGTGGCTGCCGTTAACCGTTACTATTACTAAGACGATGGCTGTTACCACGTCTACTGTTAGTACTGATGCCACTGCCTGGGTGGAGCATTTACAGTGGTCTTGTGGGTGGACTAGTTGCCTAGGGTTGCTTAATGACCACCCCCCATCAATAGTATAAGCAAAGGGGACCTACCCGGGATTTTGCAGTGGCAATTTCAGCTTTCAGGATCTCAGGGTCATACTTAGAGCTGGATGATGAACCAGAGACCACTGCAATGAAAAAGAAAAAGAAAATTTCTGTAGAGGAAAACATATTTTGGTAAAGTTGGCTTATTTGGCCATCTAGAGCAAAGCTCATTTTATGTAGTTACTTATTTAAATTAATTCATTATTTTTTTCATGGAGGTACTGGGGACTGAACCCAGGACCTCGTGCATGCTAAGCACACGCTCTACCACTGAGCTGCAGATTCCCCTTATTTCGCCATCTAGGTAAACCCAGAAGGGAATGGCTATTAGGGAGAAACCTAAATGTCCAACAAAGGGGGATGTGTTAAAACAAACACGGTACACAGATAAAATAAGGACCATACAACTTAAGTGATTCAAAATGATGGTGCAGAAGAATACTGAACAAACCTTACTGTTACACGGAAACACTAATTTACAAAAGACTACAAAGAAAGAATAACTTAGATTCATAAAATATACACAGACAACAAATGTACACACACACAAAGGCATCTGGAAAAAGACTGGAAAGAAATTTACCAGAAAGCTAATACTGCTATCTAGAGATTTAGATGATGAATAATATTAATTTTCATCTTTGTATTTTTCCGTCTGCCGCATTTTCTAACACATATGTATTTTTAATCAGAAAACGATTGCTAAATATATCATTTATTTTACTTTACAATATTAATGTACATTTGAAAAGGAAAATAAATTCCCTGCAAAGCTATCACCCTAATACAGTTATCTTCCCTCCAAGTTACCTCCCAGTGTTTACCTACAGTTCTATCATGTGCAGACATACCTCAGAGATACTGTGGGTTTGGTTCCAGACCACCACAATAAAGCAATTATCACAATAAACAGATTACTGCAATAAAGCCAGACACACAAATTTTTTGGTTTCCCATCGCCAATAAAAGTTGTGTTTACACTCTACTGCCATCCATTACGTGTGCAATAGCATTATGCCTAAAAAATGTACATACCTTAATTAAAAATTACCTTCTTGCTAAAAAATACTAAGAGTCATCTGACAACGCAGGGTTGGCACAAACCTTCGATTTGTAAAAACTACAATATTTATGAAGTGCAATAACATGAGGTCTGCCTTTAGCTACAATCTTACTGCATTTACAAAACAGTATTTTTTTTATGGCTTAAAAAAGATTTTAAGGCTTACAAAAAGGGACACAACAGAGACATACGGTTAAAGTAAGGAAAATGAGACAGAGGCAAAACGAGAGGGCGGAAGCCAGCGGGGACAGGCGCGAAGTTAGGGCTCATCGCGTACCGTGAGGTCCCACTTCCTGACCAGCTGCCACAGACCTGGCGCCGAGCTTCCTAACTGCTGACATGAAGAGGGAAACGGGCCCCATGTAAGATTCATGTTGTCTTCAATGTAAACACAGCCCCGCTGTTTAGGAAAAGGTCATTCATTCTTGGTAAGGGGGCCAGAAAAGCCTTTCTCCCGAGTCCTTAATCCCACTGTCTGAGCACTTTCCTCGTCTCCCATTTCCATGTAACATCACCTGAACACCGTGTGTGTGTGTGTGTGTGTGTGTGTGTGTGTGTGTGTGTGTGTGTGTGCGCGCGTGCTCCACATGAAAACTGACAAGACATTTTGCACAGTCTTGCGTGTTAAGTGTGCAATGATGGGGATGGGGGTGGGGATGATGGGGATGGGGATGGAGATGATGGGGATGATGGTGATGATGGAGACTGGGCTTTACCAGAAGAGAGGAGTGGCAGGAACACCTGGGTGGGAAGGATCTCGCAGACCCTGCTGTGAGCATGGAACAGGGCCTCCAGACACGTTTCATTTCCAATTAGAAGCTTTCATTTCCTGTGCTGTACTTCCTGCTGGACTCAGGGATTTTGGGGAAGGACCTGGTTGGACACTCGGCTGGAGACATGACTTAAGCAAATTCCCCGGACAGGCACTTTTGGACAAAATGTTAAGGTACTTAACAATAGTTGTTACCCGCTGATAGTGAGTAAAAATGTGGTGAAAAGACAAGAAGAGTCATCAGTGAGGAAATAAGAAGGGAGGTGCCCGTTCTGTGAGCACCTGGTCCAACTAACCGCCCCGCTCATCCATGCACTGCCGGACTTGGGTCTGCACGTGGGGGAAGTGTTACGGGGAGCGTGTAGTGAGAGCCTGAGAAACATGGCAAGACCTGCCCCTAACAAGGAGAGGGTGGCCGTGGGGACCAGCACCGCCAGGGCAGCCTTGTGCAGTGCAGGAGCGTTCCTAGGGCACGCTCAGAAACCCTGGAGTGCAGGGGACCCAGAAAAGAACACTCTGCCAACTGGGCCACCAGGGGCTTGAATGATGAGCTCTGGAGAATCACTGTGAAATGCACTGTTGTTCCCGAAGCTGCCGAAACGGGATGTGACCTGTTTATTATTTAAGTAAACTTTTTGCCGAAGTAAAAAAGACATATGGAAAAGTGCACAAATTGTATGTGTGCAGCTTGACGAACTTTCACAAAAGAAGCACGCTCAAGTCACCAGCACCCCAGTCAAGAAACAGGTCATCAGCCTCCCTTCTGTGTCCATGTCCCCTTCACTAACCCCCCAACAAAATATTTTATGTTCAAACAGGACCTTAGAGACCACCTTTAAGGTCACATCTTTTTATAGGTTTTAAATTTTAGCTTTTATTCAAGTTATATATGAACAGTTGAACAGCCCCACAGGGTCCAAGATGTGCTATGAAAACAGAGGACTCCCCAGTCCACTTCTCCCACTCGCTAAAAAGGAACCACGTCAACCAGTTCCGCCAGTTTCCTGGGCGTCCACCTCTGTGTGTCTGATAACATGCATGTATCATTGTTTCTTGATTTTTTTTTTTTTTCTTTCAGTTTTAGGCCTGATTTACTGATTTCTCTCTCTGGAGGATGGAGTCTTAGCTTCACTCCCTCTCCCTACACCACGCAGCGCTCTCCCCTCCCCCCCGCTCCTCCTCCTCCTCGGAGATAACTCTGGCCAGAGCAATCAGTGTTAGCATTACTTTTACTCTGCAAACATTATTCAGGGCCGAGGCACGTAGCCAACTTTGCTTACTTTTTCTTTCCAGCACATTTTTTTATTTTGGGTTGTTTTTCCTGGAGTTAATCATTATCATTTTTATGCTTGCTTACTTTCTACAAATTTACCCCTGACTGAATCTCGCCCTCAGCCAGTTATCTAAACCTCCTGTCCCGGAGTTCCTCTCTTGGGCTCTGTCTCGCCAGGTGTGTGACAGCTCCGGCGTGTCCTCTCTGCACAGCTGGCATCCTGAGAGCCCCTCTGTGCCTCTCTCCTCTTTCCTAAGTACCACATCCTTCCCTCTGTGACCTCCTCCTCATTTTGGTAGAACATCGCTTCCAGGAGCTTCTGGAGAAAGGAGCCATGAAGGAAATAAGCTTTTTGAAAACATGCATGTCTAAAAATATCTTTATTCTCACCTACACCTGATTAAAGGTAGTTTTGCTGGATATAGAATTCTAGGTCGGACATGATTTTCCTTCCAAGTCTGAAGGCGCTGCTCCACCGTCTCTCAGGGTTCCAGTGTTACTGCGGTGAAGCCTGGAGCTATTCTGAGTTCTGATCATTTTTGTGTGACCTGGTTTTTCTCCCTGAAAGCTTTTAGGATCTTGAATCATTCCTAGTGTCTGAAGTTGGACAGTGGTATGTCTTGATGGGAGTTAACTTTTAATCCATTGTGTTGAGTGCTCACCGAGCCCTTTCAATCTAAAAATGCTCCTCCATCGGTCCTGGGAATTTTTTTCTGAATTATTTCACTGATCCTTCTTCCCCTGTTTCCTCTGTTCTATTTGGAGGATTTATTACTCAGATTTCTTGACCTGATGCTCTTTTTGGTTTTTTTTTTTTTTTTTTCTCTTATTTTCCATCTCTATGTATTTTTGCTCTGCTTTTTAGAAACTTGCCTGAGTTTTTAACCTTCCAGGCTTCCTGTGGATTTTTCATTTTTACTCTCATACTTTAATTCCCAAAGGCTCTTTTTGTTCTCTGAAGGCTCCTTTTCATAAAATGTAGCATCCTATTTTAGTTTCATGGTTGTACAGCTTCTCTCAATGCTTCCTTCTCCAGGCATACTCCCTGTTTCCTACAAGGCCTCCCCATCACCATGTGTTTGTTTTCATCACTGTTGTTTATGTTAAGGCTTTCCATGGACATCTGGAATCCCGGCTGTCTGCTCACACTTAAGAGTAGGGGCCCCCAAAGCCGCCTGGAGTGCAGCTCGTTGAGGATGGGTTACACGATGGACTGTGGATCACGTGGTACATAATTTGGCTGGACTGTCTCATCCAGGAACCCTCACTGTCAGTGTCTTCACATCTTTTCTCTTTACATCTCTTTTCTCTGAAAAAAGAAACAGACTCGGATTCTCTAGACTCTTCAACTATTCAGCCTCACAGGAGGTAGTAAGCAGCCTGACACCTGCCTGGGAACCAAGTGGTGCATGCGGGTGGGGGTCTCAATGTACAAGTCCATGTTCCCTCCATCACTGTTTTCAGTGTGGGGCACCTCAGCTTTGAACTTGTCTGTATCCTGTCATTCAGAGATTCTGTTTTACTCTCTCCAAAAAATACACCTCTAATTTTTTTGCCAGGGTGGGGATGGTCAGGTGCCTGGCTGGACCGATTTGGGGAGGAGATCTGGTGGTCTGTGTCTCAGAAACAACTTTCATCTGATCGTCTTGATTCGCGGCCTCCCCGGTTGACTCCTGCTCCCGGAGACAGCGCTGCCTCCAATTCCCAAGGCGTGCGCACAAGCTCCAGGTGGACCAGAGAATTGGTTTTTCTTACGACCAGCCGGTTTTCTTTTTCCTCAGGTCTATCAGACGGCTTGCCACCTGTCCGTCTGCTTTCCAGCCTCCACATTTTATTGCTGCTCTTTTTCTCCAAGGCTCCCTGTCCTTGTGCACGGATGCCTGAAAAACCTCTTATCTGATACTTTCTTAGTTTCAGGAATGAGTGAAAGCACGTAGGCGGTTCAAATGGCATTTTTAGCTGCAAGGTTCCCAGTGATTGATTTTTCAAATGGGAAACCAAGATCTAGAGAGAGGAAGGAGCATGGTGCGGTCCCAAAGAACCCAGTTCTCCTGAGTTCACATCTGTCAGAGGACGGGAGGACCCCAGTGTAGCCCCAAAACTTTTGAATTTGACTAGCTGACTTGGATCAAATTAAGAAAACTGTTTTTGAGGTCAGACACTCTGGGTATAAAAGCTAGTGCTACCAGTTTTTACCAGTGTGGCCTTTGGGAAGCTACTTTCCCTCTCTGGCCTCAGTTTTCTTATCTGTAGAATGGGAACAACACTATCTTGCAGGATCATGTGTATGTGTGTAGAGTGAGGTTACTTTAAACAAGCATATTTCCAGCATATTGCCCTGCAGAAATTTAAAAGATGTACATTAAATGTTAGTTCTCTTCTCCTTCCCCATGGACTTAGAGATTGCACCAGAGAGGACAGCAAAGTATCCAGCCCCAGGGCAGGGCCCCACCTGTATCCAGGCCCTACAGTAGCCAAGGCCAGGTGGCAAAACTCTCACAAGCCCCGGCAGGCCATCTGGGATATAGTGAGGCATGTGACCTCACTGGTCTGTCAACTTGCTGGAGAGCTTGCCGTGGAAGGCAAACCTGGCTTGTAAAATCCAAAGAAAGTCATGAGGCGGCTTGGGTCATGCGTCTTTAACTGGGATGCTCGGGCTGGGGGATGCGCCAATCCCACACTGGCTTGGATCTTAGCTCTAGGTATCTGAGATGATCCCTTCTTCAAAGTTCCACACGGTGGTGTCTTTGAGCCTGATGGAGCGCTCAGTAGCGTCGGAGGTCATGTGACAGGACTGCATCTGTCACTTCCTACCACTCACCATGCATTTATTCTCATTGGTTCCAGGGATCTGTTAAAAATCTTTGTCATTTCAATGCCAATGGATGAATAAATGAAATAAATACTGTTATTATTTATGGAGAGCTCAGGAACGTGACAAGCAATACTCCAAGTACTTTGTATTTCTTAACTAATTTAAACCCCTTAACCCCCCAGTGAAGGTGATACTATTATTGTGTCAATTTTTTAGATGAAGAATCTGAGGCAGAGAGAAATGGGATAACTCGTGCAAAGTTACACAGCTAGGGAACTGCCTATCCTGGACTTGGATGCCTGCAGTCCAGCCTGAGTCCACATTCTCAAAATGTTAAGAAATACATTTCCTGTCAAGAGAATCTTTATTGAGCCATTAATATGTTCTAAGGGAAATGTGCTGAGTGGCTTACCTAGACCAGTGGCCATTACCACTATCCATCTCCAGAACTTTTTCATCTTCCCAAACCGAAACTCCACCCATGAAACCAAGAACTCCCCACCTCCCCTGGCTGCTGAAGGGCTTTAAACAAGGAGCCAGGCAACTTGACTGGCATTCTGAGATGATTACAAGTGAATTAAAAGGAAATGGAATGAAAATGGCAGATGAATCACTGCAAAGCACAAGTAAGAGCAGGAAAAACAGTCGAAAGGGTGGTGGTTTAAACAAGGAGTGGAGATGAAAGGCGACAGGTAGATCCGAGAAGCACCGAGAGGCAACACAGGCAGGACTCTGGGGCCATTCGCTCCTCCCTGCAGTCTTGTCCGCGGTGGGGGTGCTGGTGGCGGGAGGTACTCACAGCTGACCTGGGAGCCCAGCTTGTGCTCCCAGACGGCATGCAGCTGCTGGTACTCCTGCTGCGCGAGCTCCAGGCGCTGCTGCTTCACCTGGTAGATCTCCTTCTGTGCGCTCAGGGCCTCCTGGGCCACCACCAGGTAGTCCTTCAGCATGTGCTCCTGCTCCCGCCGCCATTGTACCCGGGGGTCCTCAATCTGAGTGGTTTCTGCAACAGAACCCAGAGACCCTGGGTGAGCACTTCACAAATAACCTGCTGAGTTGGTAGCCTGTGGTATCCACTGCCAGAAAACAAAAAGCCGAACAGAGAAAATCACAACAAATGGGAATGGGTTAAACTTAACCTATTAAACAACAGAGACTTCATTTGGATTAAGCAAACACACACACACACACACACACACACACACACACACACACACACTCTCACACAAAAACCGGGATCAGTTTCCAAACCCAAAGTCAATCTTTCTGAGAACAGCCAAGAGAAGGACCAGATATGAGTTCTCATCTAGACAGAGAGGCTCAAGGACATTTTAGATGCTCAAGGTTATCCATTTTGGCAAAAAGTAAAGGAAAGTAAAATAAACATTTCACAGGATATGAATAAATACCCTGCTAGAAATGTAAATTAGAACAGCCTTCCTAGAGGGCTACCCGATCATGAAAATTAAGAGCTTTAAAATGTTAATACCCTTTGTCCAATGATTCCTCCTATAGTAATTTATTATAAAAGTAATAAATTCAGGCAGAGATGCATTTGTACAAAACAACAACAAGAATAATAGTAAGCACTTATTTAATGTTCATTCTATGCCAACCACTGTTTTAATTTCTTCATATCCATTAACTTCTTCAATTCTTACACTAACCCTATAAAGGAGATTATACTCTTATACAAGAGAAAGCTTAGACATAGAAAGGTTAAGTAAATTGTTCAAGGTCACAGAGGAAATAATGACTCAAAGAAGCATGCTATATTTACATAATACACTAAGACAGCCATTAAAAATTATGTCTCCAGAGAAAAATTTAAAAAACAGAAAGGTGCTTATGATATAAAAGTAAGTAAAATCACTAAGTGCAAAACTGTATAAATAATTTTGTATCTAACAAAATACACAAGCACATTCTCAAAAACTTTAGCAAATTATCAACAGTAGGTATGTCTGGGTGGTAGGATGCTTTCCTCTTCATTCCCTTTCATTTTTAAAAAAAAATTATGTGTACCATAAATATGTACAGTGATATTCTCAAAAAGGTAAAAAGACCAAAAAAAGGTTTTTAAAGGGCAGCTGGCAGTTGAGCAGACGTAGAAGAGGTCAGAACAATGTCAAAGAACAGATGCCTATTCAAGGTTAACTCCTCAGACATTTCCCAGCTGGTGGGTGGGGCTAGGGGTGACTGACAGCAGGAACTGTCTCATCACCGCCATATGGTAAATCCAGCCTGCGGATAAGTCTTGTTCAGCCTGAAGAACTTTATTAATTTTGAATTGATTACTGGTACGTGAAAACAAGGGGATTTATACACTAAAATCCTGGTCTCTGGCTCTTCCTGATCTTTCAGAAGATGTGGCCACCTTGGGTCCACAATTTCTCTGCTTCATTCATTTACATCATGTGTCTGGACCCTGGGAAATTTGAGCTCGTGACTCCTTCCGTAGGCCCTGTAGATCTCATTCCTCCTGAATAGGCCCAAATGAGCATTTCCAGTGAAAAAAAGAAGAGACGGGGAGACTCATCACAAAGGCAGCGGGGCCATGTCCTCGTATCTACCAATAGTCACTGTGTTACAAGGTGCAGGCTGCTCAACCTCTCTGAGTCTACGTCTCCAATTATTAAAGAGGATAATGGGCCCTGCCTCACTGCTTCCCAGGAAGCTGTAGAGGACTTAATACTCAGGTAAAGTGAAAAAACGAGCATAAAGCCAAAACTATTCACTGAGGGCAGTTTTTGAATTGCTGTGATGAGCAGTTCTTTAAGCTTTTCCTCTTCTGGTTTTCTGGGTAAAGAAAACAAGGTGTGAAGATTGCTGGCAGGGGCCACAAGGTTGCTTCCCACAAGGAAAGCTTTGCAACTCTTCAATCAAGCAAGAGGGAAGAACATTAGTAAGAGAAGGAAAAAAAAAAAAAGAGGGAGGAGAGAATTTATAAAGCTGGGCTGAAGGACTGTGGGGCCTGACTTCCCACCAGCAGATGTAGATTTCCTCGGGGTTCGGGGCTCCTGGGAACCCCTCAGGGGCCAGCCGAACTCCTCTGGCTAACATGGAAAAGAAATTTGGCCTGTCATGGCCAGACTGGAGATGTTTTTTTAAAGGATGTAATCTTTAAAAATTTGTATCTTTTGGAAAAATACTAAAAAATACAACAACAAAAAAAGTCTCACAATTCTACCACTGCAAATTCATAAGATGAGAAATGAGAGTTTCCATCTCTCCAATTGTACATCCTGGAGGAAACTGCCATTAGGAGTCTCGCACACTAACAGATAGTACCCTCTGATCATACACAAACTATACATACGTCTCTATATACACAAATATATTTTTAATGGAATGTGACCGTGTCATATATATTGGTCTGCAATTTGCTTTCACCTCCTAAGGGTACATCATGTTCATTTTTCTTTGTACGTACACAAAGATCTACCTCAAGTTTTATTCTTTTTTCTTATTTTATTACTGTTTTTATTTTTTACCTAACTCGGTCATTTAAGTGGCTGCATAGTACTCCATGGCATGATATTACGGTTCATTTATGCTAGGGTAGTAGTGGTTTCCCAGACCACTACTGGGAAATACATGGATGATTTTCTCTCCTTTTGTTATCACAATCAATGGTGCAGTGAGGATTCTTACAAGCGTACTTCCATGCACTTGTGCGATCAATCCTGTAACGTGGATTTCTTAAATGAGGAACTACCGGGTCAGCGGGTATACGTATTTTAAATTTTAGTAGACACTACCAAATTATCTTCCCAAAGGTTCTACCGATTTTCATTCTCACAAACAGCCTTAGGAGAGTGCCTTTTTTCCCAGCTTCTCAGCAAAATTGCTGTGTTGTTTTGTTTTTTTTTAAGTTGGTGCCTCATGCAGTATTTGGGGTTCTGGCAGTGTATTAGAATTAGCTGAGAAGCGTCAAAAAACAAAAAGCCCGAACGCTGTCCTCAGAACACTTACATCAGAATTTCTAAGAGTAGGGCCCAGGAATTGGTAGTTTTAAACTTTGCCAGAATCACCTGGGGAAGTTTTAAAATCCTGATTGATGCCCAGATCCCACCCCTGGACCAATTAAATCAGAAGGAGGCAATGGTTATCTGCAAAGCTCCCCAGATAATTCCAATGTGCCGCCAAAGGTGAGAACCACTGTGGAAGAGGTGACACATAGGAGGGCTGAGTGGTCACGGAAGCTGGCAGACAAGGCTGGCAGGTGTGATGCTGAGCTCCAGATAGAATCAGCAGCCAGAGGGCTGGCGGGAGTGCTGGGCCCTTGACAAATGCCTCGGGCACACCTGGATGGACCCTCCCCACGGTGCTCTGGGTTTAATCAGAGAATGGCGTCCTTCCTTCCATGAGGCCCTGCTTCTTGTAATATAAAAGGATGTGAAATCCTTAACTGAAGGCTGGCTTGGCTACCATTTTTGGTGGCCCCGGCTTGCTTCTGTAGTACAAACCAACACGGATGGATGGATGCACAGAAAGACAAACACAACACACCTCCCCACTAGAACACTGGTCTCCACCTGGCTGCACGTTGGAAATCACCCCAGGGATTTCCATTTGATCAGTCCACAGTATTAAGTGGGTATCAACACACTGTTTAAATACATCTTTTTAAAGGCATAATTTAAATACAATGAAGCACAATCATTTAAAGTGTTTTGTTGGATATGTTTTGACAAATGCATTCACCATAAATCACCACCTGCTATCAATATGTAAATATTTCCTTTTACCCTGCAACCCCGTACTCTTCCCCAGCCAGTCACCTCCACCCCCTCCTCCCTCCGGTTCTGTCTGTTTTAGAACAACATGTCATTGGAATCAAACAGCATGTGCTCTTTGGATCTCCTTCCTTTCACTCGGCACAGGCTTTGGAGACTCACTGATTTGTTACATCAGTTGTCCATTTTTTGTTGTTAATGCTGAATAATATTCTTCTGCACAAATACAGCATAATTCACTTTTTGATAAACTTTCAGGTTGTTTGCAGTTGGAGATTACTATGAATAAGGCTGTCATAAGCATGCACACACAAGTCTTAGCACAAGTCTCTACCTAGGGGTGGAGTTGCTGGCTTGTATATTAATTATATGTTGAATTTTATAAGAAACTGTCATACTGCTTTCCAGAATGGTTACTCTGATTTCCATCCTCACCGGGAGTGAATCAGAGTTCCAGTTCCTCCACTTCCTCACCAACCATTGATACTGTCCATCTTTCCCCTTTTAGGAGTTATAATTCCCTAATGACTAATTATGTAAAGCCTATTTGTATGTGTTTATTGGCTATTTATATGCCATCTTTTAAAATCTTTTGGGTTGTTGAGCTTCTTAGTATTAAGTTACAAGAGTTCTTTATATTTTATTGATAAGGCTCCACTGTCAGATGTATGTGTTGCAAATGTTTTCTCCTTATCTGCAGCTTGCTTTCTCAGTTTCCTAATGGCGTCTTTTGAGGAGCAGAGGTTTTAATTCAATGAAGCCCAATTTATCATTTTTTCTTTTATGCTTAGTGCTTCTTGTGTCTTGTCTAAAAAAACCTCTGCCTACCCTAAAACCTTGTAGATTTTCTTCTAAGTTTCCTTGTCGATGTTTTCTAGTCTTAGCTTTTATGTTTAGATCTATGGTCTGTTCTGAGTTTATTTTTACGTACGGTGTGAGGCTGGGGGTAGAAGGGGAGGTGTATTTTGTTTTTTTCCCTGTGGATATCAGTCGTATCAGCAACTGCTGAAGGACTGTCATTTGGGCACCGGGCTTCGTCAAAGCTCCCTAGGCGGTGCTAAGGAGCTGGATTACCTGCTGTTAGTCCTGAACCAGTCACACTCTGAGGGGGGTCCTCCCAAGCCCAGCCCCTTCTGCTGACACTCCCCTTCCTGAAGTCCATCTCACCAGAACAGAGAGCTTTGCACCTGGGTGGGTTCTTAGAGATCCCCTTGGCTGATTTATTTTTTAGTTCTTGTTTTTATTAAAACTAAGTGCATACATGGTTTACTCATTCGGCATGTTACAAACTTGCCTACGTAAAGCATCATTCCTCGAGCCCCTTCGCCCCCATGCTTCCCCTCCCCCAAAAGGCAGCTACTTCCAACGAACTTTACTTTGTTGAGCTGCTTGAGTGCCACCACTGTTGAAAACTAGTTCTCCATCCTCCCCCAGGCTCCAAACCCCCACCTACAAACACCGCACACCCTGCATACATCTTACACGTTCATCACACTTCACGCAGAGCTCACCCCACCGCCTCTACACACCACACGTGCGCACCCACGTGGCTAACACTGCTCAGTTCTCCCCGGGGCCTTAATGACAATTGACTGAAAAACAGCCGAACGTCTGGAGAGCGTCCAACCTTGTTCCCATGCAAAGGAATGCAACTGGAAAACGCGGGAGTGACAGTGTAAACCTATGATGAATTCGTCAAGAAGTAAAGACATGAAACTGGCTCCACGCTGATGAAGGCGTGAGGAAAGCAGCCCCCTTCCTGCTTGTGATAATACAAACTGCCACGATCTCTTTGAATCATTATCGAACCAGGAATATGCACCAGCAGTCTCACAGGTGTTCACAACCTTTCACTTAGAAAACCTCTATTTGGAACTATGACTCCAGGAAAGTGTCATAGAAGGAAAAGGCAATATGCATGAAGATTCTCTCCCCAGTTATTTATATCAAACAAATGGAAACAAACCAAAAGGACAGCAATGGGGGGTATTACGGTGCACTCTGTATGTTAAAATGTATTGATACCTCTATCTGACATGTTAAAATGACAAATATGAAGACTACGTGGGATTGCCCAAATACTTACGATATAGCATGAAGACAGCAGAACATATAATTTGACCAGTGATTAAAACCATCTAATCATGGCGGGTGTACTGAGGCAGTGGGACCGCTGAAGACGGACAAATGAAATAATGGAAACGGGTTCTATTTTCAAAAGAATTGTCTTATTTGCTGTTTCCAGTTCCTCCCCCTCTCCCTTTTTGTTTAGACTCACTCTGGTCAAGCGTCTGTCCTCTCCAGTCCTTGTCCAAAGCTGCCCTCCAAAGTCAGGGTCACCAGTGTCACCTGGGTTGCTAAATCTGTTGGTCACTTCTCAGTCCTCTTCGTACCTGATCTGTCAGAAGCATCTGGCGGGGTTGACAGCACTCTCCTTGATCGGTTTCCTCCTGGTGGTTTCTTCTTTCCTTTCTGATCACTCCCCAGAATCATGACTGGTTTTCTCCTTCCCTGTCCCCTGTTCCTGTCCCAGGACCCCATGGCTCGTTCTTTGGTCCTCTTCTCTCTGACTTGACTTACTCCTTTGCTTATCTCATCCAGCTTCATTTCTTTAAATACTATCCAGATGCCAACAACTCCCAAAACACATACTCAGCCCAGACCTCTTTTCCAAACACCAGATTCCTACATCAAACTGACCAGCAACATCTCTCTGATGTGTAACAGGCGTGGAAGATGCGACATGTCCCGATGAACCCTTGTTCTTCCTCCCTACGCCCACTCCTCCTACAGTTTTCTCCATCCAGCTGGTGGCAACTCTATCCTGCCCGTTGCCCAGGTCCAGTGAGGGTCATTCATTCCTCTTCCTTTCACACCACACGCGCGGTCGACCAGGAAGCCTTGTTGGCTCCATCTGGAAAATGCCTCCAGCATCTGGCCATGTTGCACCACGCCCACCACTACAGCCTTGGTCTGGGGCACTGTCCTTTGTCACCTGAACTACTGCAGTGATCTCTCACTAGTCTCCCTGCCCCACTAAGGTCTATCTCTGCAAAGCAGCCAGAGTGACCCTTTCTTCTTCTTCTTTTTTAGTTTCTTTTCTCTTTTCTTTTTTTAATTGAAGTATAGTCAGTTACAATGTGTTAATTCCTGGGGTACAGCACAATGTCCCAGTCGTGCATATCCATACATTTGTTTTCATATTCTTTTTCATTAAAGGTTATTACAAGATATTGAATATAGTCCCCTGTGCTATACAAAAAAAACTTCTTTTAAAATCTATTTTTAATATATAGTGGCTAACATTTTCAAATCTCAAACTCCCAAATGTATCCCTTCCTACCCTCTTTCCATCCCCCAGTAACCATAAGTTTGTTTTCTATGTCTGTGAGTCTGTTTCTGTTTTGTAAGTAAGTTTGTTTGGCTTTTTTTTTTTTTGATTCCACATATAAATGATATCATATGGTATACTTTTCTTTCTCTTTCTGTCTTACTTCACTTAAAATGACGATGATGGTCCCTCCATGATGCTGCAAATGGCATTGTTTTATTCTTTTTTATGGCTGAGTAGTATTCCGTTGTATAAATATACCACAGCTTCTTTATCTAGTCATCTGTTGATGGACATTTAGGTTGTTTCCATATCTTGGCTATTGTATATAGTGCTGCTGTGAATATTGGGGTATGTGTATCTTTTCAAATTAGAGTTCCCTCCAGATATATGTCCAGTAGTGGGATTGCTGGATCATATGCTAAGTCTATTTTTAGTTTTTTTGAGGACTTGCCATACTGTTTTCCATTATGGTTGCACCACAGAGGGACCCTTTTAAGATGTAAAACAGATCATGCCACTCATCTGCTTAATTAAAATTCTCTAATGGCTCCCATCTCACGTGGAGTAGAAGCCCGAGCCCCCAGGCGGACCACTGCCCCATCCGTGCCCTGCTGCCCTCTGGCCTGGTGCCCTTCTCCCTGCTTCCTCCCAGGTTCTGCTACATGCACACCCCGCTCCTTGCCAGCCCTTGAGCAAATCGAATGTGATGATCACACCGTAGCAGTTTTGCCCAATCAATCCTCTCTACTTGAAATGCTCCCCCACCTCCTTCAAGTCTTAGCTTACATTGCATTTTCTCATCAAGGTCTTCTTCCTGAAGACCTTTACCCCTGGCCTCCCCTGCCACCCTCAAACGCAGCCCCACACACCTCAGCCCCACGTTCTGCTTTCTCTTTCTCCCCAACGCTGGTCATTTTTAATACAAGACAGAATCTCCTTACTTACTCTGTTTCTTCTTCCCAAATGAAAGCTCTGTAAGGGCAAGGATCATCACCACTTTGCACTCTCATGAATCCCATGCTCCCAGAACAGTGTCCAGAACGTAGCAGGAGGTCAGTAAATACCCGCTGAATGAATAAACGCTCGATGGTGGATTTAATCTGTTGTTCAATTCTATCGTATCTATAATTCTTAAGAGAGTGATTTCAGCCACGGACACGCAGAGGACACTCAATGCTTGGACCTCGATGGTCACACACATGTTGCATTTGTATCACTGGCTCCATCTGCGGAGGTGGTGCCCTCCGTCCAATGAGAGCACCTTCCAGCCGAAAGAAAACCAGTAGCCTGGTAGGATCCTAACGGCAAGGATCCTTCCCACTGAGGCTCTCATCTACTCACCTCCCCCGCCCACCCCCCACTTCTGGCATCCTCCCCTTAAGAACAAACCTTGCCACAGCAGCGCAAAACTCCTTCCTTCTGTTTCTCCAACGACTCCCAGGAGCACCTGAAAATCCCACTCCTGCCATCAGATTTTAATGAGGGGGGATGCACTCAGCAATTACAAACAGGAAAGGACTGATTAGGGTTTCTGTGCATCAGTGTTCCCCCCAGCATACCATGCGGCCCTCCAAGCATCAGCCTCATTCCCCATACACACTCAATTAGGCATATTTACTTCTCATTATCCAGTATGCAATCATGGGTGCTAATAAAAACCTCTGCTACCCCCAACAATGCAATTAATGCTCTTAGCAGGCTCTCAGAAACTCTCCTGTGCCTTGGCACCAACAGCAGTCTGCTCACTCACCCATTTAGTCATGCATTCATGCACACATGCCCTTTTCTATTTAACCAAGGTCAAGGGCACACCTACTATGTGCCTTGCCAGGGAAAGACCTGGGACCAAATGAATTAGACCCTGTCCTGCTCTAGAACTTGCCACGACAGGTTGAGCGGCCATACTCCAGAGTGATGAGGGACACAGCAGAGGTGTGACCAGGAGCCACTGCAACCCAGAGGAGGAGGTGGGTAGAGAGGCAAACTCCACTCCTGGCGCCAGCTCAGATCCCAGCTCTGCCATGTTTTGGCTCTGAGTGTTGAGCAGTTTCTGCCCTTGAGCCCCACTTACAAGATGGGGATAATCAGCCTGACATCCTAACATCCCACAGGGGAGCTGGGAGGGCTGAATGAGATGACGCCCAGGCGGTACCTTGCCCAGCACACTGGCACAAGGGGATGCTCAGTAAACAGGGGCTACTAGGATGTGGCGCTCGACTCCAGCCTTCAGACATTTGCCAGGCATGAGCCATAGCATTCCATTCTCCTCTTGCCCAAGAGGATAAAAGGCATCCTACAGTTCAGAAGGTTGAGAGCGAGACAGAAAAATTCTCCTTCCTCTGCACACATGAACAAATGGGGCAGCAAATCTCAGAGGACAGGCATCATCTTGGCCAAGAAGGTGCACGATGGATGAGTCCCGAATACGCGTCAACTGTCCCTGGCTGGGGGACCGCCCCCTGGGTTCTTCCACCTGTCAGACCACGTGCTTCTCCCTTTCTCAACCTATTCTGCCAACAGAGTCCCAGGGACAAAGACAATAAGAGTCTTCATTCTGGATCAGGACACCTGGATCACGGATATGAAGTGAGGGTGGGCTGACTGGTAGGATGGGCAGAGACACCACACCAGTGCATCATGGACACAAACATGTGCATGCTGCTTGGGACTCGCTGGGGCTCCATCTGCTCCAAAAGAGTCTGTCTGCCAATGATAAGGACACATCTACCTTACACCAAAAAAAAAAATCTGTATGCATGCAAATCAGTGTATGTAAAAAAAAAAAAAAAAAAGAATGTATGTATATACACACATAAACACACAACTGGGAAATTTCTGGAGGGATACACAAGAAATTGATATGAAAAGCCGGGGAGATGGGCTGTGAGAGGAAGAGTTTTAGATTCTGTTTAAAACTTTCTGAACTGTTACTTATATGCGAGCATACATTCTCTCTCTACGTCTGCACTGACATCTCCATCTAACTCTACATGAAACAAAACTCAATCTGGCTTCGTGAGCCCCTGCAGGCAGCTCTTCCAGACTTGGAGGCCAGGCGGGAGGGAAAGGGGCGGGCAGAGGGGGATGGGAAGGGAGGACAGCCAGGAACTTACTGGTGTTGTGGTCTATGAAGTAATCGCCAACCTGTGGGTCATACGCCTCTTCCCATCCCAGCGGCAACTCGTCACTGATGCAGTCGGCAAAGGTGAGCGGTTTGGTGTACCTGGCAAGGGAGGGGAGAAACAGACTCGGTCAGCCCGCAGTGCCCCAGGCCCTGCGCGTGAAGCTTCTCTCAGCCCCCCTGCTCCCCTGGGCTGGCCCACCAGATCCAGAAGCCTTGCAGCGGGACCCCGGCCCTGCAGTCCCCGCTGCTCCCCGGAAGATGAGCGCATAACTGAAGGAGGAGGGTTAGATCACCTGGGAGGGAGGCAGGGAATTTGCGGCAACCCCAGCTTTGCCACTAACTTGGGAGTGGTTTGAGCAGGGCAGCTGCCTTCCCCGGGCCTCTGTTCCAGCATCTCTAACTGCAGGGATTGCAGGAAAAGGCTCAGAGGTGAAGCCTTGCTGCTGGACTTGGACTGCAGCCCTCTCAGGCTTCTCCACCTGCAGTGCACTTGGCCAGCCCAGCCCCAGTCGTCCTCCTGGCTCCACCCTGTTTGTCGTACCTGCTCCCCTTCTGGAAAGCGCGCTGACTGCGGCATCTGGCACAGCAGATGCGCCCTCCCCATGAGTTTGGCCGGTATTTTTTTTTTGCCTCCTGAGTCGGTTCCCAAGTGCCTGTACCCATTGCTGTCCTTCCCTGCACAATCCAGGCCAAACTGATCTTTCAGCAACAACCACCCTCTCGGTCCCCATTAGGTGGAAAGTCAAGCGGTGGTAATCACCCCGTCTCGGGGGCTAAGTCAGACAGGAAAACACATCGCTCAACTCAACGAACAGAGGTTTGTCAAGACTGGAAAACACCACAGACCACTGGTCAAGCACTTTGGCCAGTGCAGGGGGAGCCAGGCATCTAGACATGGGAAAGTCAGCCTGACCGGCCCCTCCATGCAGCCCCTTTGGTTTCTCCCCGTTTCAGCATCTGCCTAAAATACAAATTCTAATATTCTCCCTCCCTTGTCTGCTCCCCATCCCCTCCCTGATTCTGGAAGCAGATTGGCAAACTGAGGGGCGGGAGGAAAGGTGACTGGGATGGGGGTCTAAGATTCCTGATCAAGAACTTCCCTCCAAGCTAACGACCCTCTTATCCTGTGCTGTCTCCTTCCCTCTTAAAACCCACTCTGAATCAAGCTTAAAGCAAAATATATGGGGGGAAAGAAACACTGAAAGAGCCCCTGGTGGACGGACCTGGTGTGTTCGCGTACCTCTGTGTATCCACGATCTGGTTATCTATTGACCGAAGGGATGGAGAGCCCAAAAAGCTCCTGTCAGTCAGAAGCTGACCGCAGTATTGTGGGAGACAACGAGGATGAGGCAGTGTGCTCATAATTAATACGCTGTGTGCTCAGGTAATACAATACGCTGTGTGCTCAGTATTACCCACTGAGGATTCCATAAGCATCACTTGTTAGCTGTGGGAGTACGGCAACTCACCCGCCCTCTCTGAGTCTCAGCATTCTTATCTGAAAAGTGGGGGTAATAAAAACTCTCCAGGTTGTCAGTTAGGTTACATAAGGTCATGCTTGTAAAGGCATTTTAGCACGGATCCTGGTGTGAATGAATGCACAAAGAACATTCTCTCCACTTCCCAGAAGGGGAAACTGAGTCTGAGAAAGATTAAATAACGTCCTCAATGTCAATATCAATGACAAAGCTGGGATTTCAAGCAAGGCACTCTGCCTTTTGAGACCCTGCTGTGAGCCAAAATGTTCTCTTGGAAGTTGACATCTTCAGTGCATCACCCAAGCCCCTTGGAAAATTACAAGCCACCGTCTTGGAGGAAAAGAACGATGAATTGGGGAAGACACAGGTGATTTGTTTAGGTCAGCAAGCTCTTTACTCAGGAGGACAGATGCCAACCTGGATAAAGTTTCTGTAAAGCTGTCTTCAGCGCTGCACCCCCCACCCTACTACTGCACCCCCCACCCAAAAGCCCTGCCCAGAAACCAAAGGCCACATCCCTCAGTGCCTCCCCCTCCTCAAACTCCTGTAAATGGTTTGTTCTCACTTCCTTACAAAGGATGAAGATCAGCGACCAACAGCCGTTTCTCATCCAACATCATGTCATCTAATGTCTGAAAGGGTCTCTGAAGAAAAACTCCACGGACAGGCGTACCCCGCCACGATGACCGACGCTGTCACCGAGGGCAGGCAAGTCTGGGAGGGGACAGGAATGCCCGGGGCAACCACAGTCAGACTCTTCTTTCTGGCTCATTCCTCTGCCCTGAGAAGCCCTGCCTGCCAGCCTGGCTGCACAGAGATGAATCCTGTTATCCACACTGTGCAACCCAGAAAACCAAAAAGATGTGCCCCCTCTCCACAGTTCCCTGAACCCTTGCATGGGGTCATCACCTTTCAAAATTCTTTCCAGGGGATGAATTACATGATTTCCTCAATGGTGCATCTAAGCCACAGAATCTTAGGTCCCCCACAACTGGCATTCAATAAATATTTGTGGCATGGATGAATATTAGAATGAATATCCAGGAACAAGAAATAGTGATGCAGTGTTCTGTATTTGGCTAACGTGGAAGGATGTCATAAATGACATTGTTGAATAAGAAAAGCTGCAGGACTACAGGACACTGTTTACAGTAGGACGTTTTGCCTAAAATTTGTGTGTGTGTGCAGAAGAGAAACGAGAAAGATAGACATTAAAATGCTATCTTGGTATAGGGGTTTTAACGTAATTTTTTTCTCTTTAATTTTTTTAAACTTAGTTTTTCTGTAATATTTCTATATCAATTATCATTAAAGATTTTTTTTAAATAATGGCTAAATCTAAGCCTGGAAAACAAGTTACATATATCTCATGTTCCTTCTCTGGGCAGCATTTTTCAAGTGAGAAAACACATCCAACATCACCGTAGTTGGCAAACATTAGAGGCAGAACCTGAAGCCCCCCCGCCTGACTCCAGAACCAGAGCTTTGCTAATGAAACCTGACAAGACCAAGGGGATCTCAGAACAATCTGGAACACAAAGGAAGCTACGCCCGAGATACAGAGGATGAAGCGGGCAGGGCTGGGGCAGGGGGTGGCGAGGAGGAATCTGAAGCAGGCGAAGGGCGCCAGAGCTGTGTCTTATTTGCACCTTCAGTTTTTCCACACCTTGGTGCAAAGCTATTCAGCACACTTGGATAATCCACAACTGCTTCATGAAAAGAAACTGAATGTTTCAAAGTCATCAAGACAAGTGATTCCCTGAGCTCTGTGTGTGAGGACAGGGATTGGGGGAAGAGGAGCAGGTCTGAAACACCAAAAATGCATCACTTTTCCAGAAAACCACGAACTCAATGATTGCCCCGGCCTTAGATATAGAGAAGCCAGACCTGAAATAAACTACAAGCTACAAGCATCAGTCATGTACCCGACATCGGATACCCTACCGGGGCCGAGATGCCGATTCCTCCCTGAGGCGAATGGAGACACTGTGTCCAACAGGGATAAAGAAGAGGGAGGCGAGAGGACCAGTGTCAGAAGGAGGGGCAAGAGGAGAAAGGAAAGCTTTGGGTTTGACATTCAGGCTTCCCTTCAAAGCGATCATGGGAGGAAAAAAAAAAAACAAAAAACAAATCAGAGAGCTGATAGTCTAGCTCTCAGCGCGTCTATGGGAAAGAGAAAAGCTTTTATTGGAAGACTATGCAATTTACAAGAAATCTGGACAGCGAGATTCTCTCTGGAACAAATGCCAAGAGGGAGATGAATTATTCAGTGTGCAGAGACGTGCCATTCAGAGAATCAGGATGAAGAAGCGTTTTTAGCTGCATAAGGATTTAAACACACACACACACACACACACACACACACACACACGTATATCCACGTGCACATACTCCTCCCAGAGAGAGGAGCTGTCCGTTTAAATCAGTCCCCCCTGGGAAACTGGGTGCTTCTCTGGCCTGCAGAGTTTCCCCTTGGGCAAGTGCCAAGAGTGTGAGCTGGGAAGAGATGTCTGCTTTCAGATGTGGCCAGGACTTGGGGGCCTGCCTGGAACTCCCAGCCCCCATCACTCGATGAAGTGATTCACCCCAGTCCAGCCCAGTGCAGTCTTTGCCTCCAGCCTCCAAGTCCCGGGCTGCTGAAAAACCCCAATCATGAAATCAAATGACCCAAATGCTGGAGGGGTGAGAGGGAGTGGGTAGAGAGGGAGGGAGGGAAGGGTGCCAAGAGAGAACTCGTTCTGCCTCTTCTTAATTGCAAATCTCTGAAGGAACACAAACATTCCTGAATGTTTCACAACAGGCTCTCCTGGAAAAAGAGAGCCCCGGATGTGTTGCCTTGGCGACAGGTAGGTTCTGTGGGATCACCTGTCCCGGGAATGCAGGCCCCTTGTCCTCTTTCCGGCTCCACATTGCTTCCCTATGGGCCACGGGAGAGGTTCCAGGGGCACATCCCCACGGCCAGCACTCGGTATTCAGACAGTGTGTCTTTTCTAAGCAGGCAGCTCAGAGAAGGAGCGGAAAGCCTTCTGCCAAGTCTAACACTGGTGGTGATTCTCTGGGGACTGAAGAACGCATAACATATCTTTCATGTTCCTAGTGCTTCCCGAGCAATCTGAACGCTTCCCACAGTAACCTCTTTATTGCCGGCCAGCAGGATGCTGGCCCCCCGACCGGGCTCTCTCCGAGGGCCAGCTGGGCAGGATCGCTTCCTAAAGGGCCCTCCAGACTCCATGCCAAGAACTGTCCAAACTTTCAGCCGAACCTCTCCTCCCAGCCCGGGCACAGTGGGCAGGCCGGTGCTCCCCACCCCGGGGTGTTTCACACACATAGTTCCCATAGCTCAGATTGCACAACTCCTGAGGACATGCCACCTCCGGACGGCGGAACACCACTGCGGAGCAGTGCCCTCGCCTTCCACGCCCGGGAGGCCGGGGTGGGCCAGAAGAAAGTGCAATCTTTGCAGTTCTCTTTCCTTCCTTTAGTTCGGTTTGGTCCAAACATCTTCATTCATTCCTTAAACAAATCTGGGGCTGATAAAAATAACCATCTCATAAGTTAGTGAGGAGGGCTGAGCACACGAACCACAGCTGACTCTTAACCAACACGCAGCTACAGAAGAAGGCAAGACAGACAGGACCCTGCCCTTACCTTCCCGCGGGAGAGACAACCCAACCGGAGAGAGTCCGCAGGATCGTTTCAGAGACTTTTGCTATTCAGAAAAGTACAACAGGGCAGTGGGATTGACCATAAGGCAGGGCGGGGAGTGGGGGGCACGCAGTCAAGGGAAGCCTCTCGGAGAAGGCGATCTCTGAGGGGAGACCAGAGTGTGGGAAGCAATAGGAACAGCCACTACAGAGGCTTTGGGGCTTGATGATGTTGGTGTGAGGAACAGAAAGGAAAGCCGCAAATCTTCCTGTTATGAGTGACGGGGTGGAGGCCAAGACGGGCAGAGGCTGGGCTCTTAGGGCTCTGGGCCCCCTGCTAGGGCTCTGAGTGCTCCCCTAGGGCCAAGATGCACAAGGTGACCTGGCAAGGCTCTTCAACTCACCCTCTCCTCAACTCCTCTCTCCCTCGTTGCAATCAGTCCTCCAAGCAACAAGAATTTATGCATGGACACAGCAGCTCAGGCTTACGTCCACCACAAAGAGGGCTCAGGCAACTGGATAAGCCTCGTTTCTGCCTTCGTGGGCAGAGGGTCTGGCCAGGGAGCCGAGGCTTACACTTAAAGCCGGTAGTGGCCCATCCCTGTGACATCCGGTGGTGGTATATGTGGCAGTTAAAGTATGCTACCTTAGGCTGAGAACCACAGGCATTTAGAGGAGGCAGGGATAGTTAACGAGGTGCTAGGTCAGCTGTACAGATGTGAAAGACTAAGGGTTTGGAGGAAGGGAGAGATTGGGGCCATGGGGTGTAGTCGGAGGAGGCTGGAGAAGGAAGGTGTCCAGGGAGGATGCGGGTCGGCTTCATGGCCATGGAGAGGCAAGGCAGCCGCTACCCCGCAAAGGCGGAGGCATTGATGCCGGGCTGAAACCCATGGTCTGCCTCTTCCACAACCACAGGCACATTATGTAACCTTGTTAGGAGTTCCCTCCTCTGTGAAACTCAGAGGTCCCAATCGCATCAGGGTGTTGTGGGGATTAAATGAGACAGCCCATGAGGAGTGCTTAGCCCAGCGCCTGGCATGTAACAGGCCCTCCGAACATGTGGGTGTTAAATGATCAACTGAGAGACTTCGGTGCTGTGCGTACCGTGAGAACCGTGTCATCTTTCATCTTAAGTTGGCAGGACACGCTAGCTATCATATCGTCATCATCACTGGCCCTGTTTTTCATCTCAAGAGATAACAGCAGTGGTTAAAACTCACAAGCTCTGAAGTCAGCCACTTGCGTTGCCAGGCAGGCACCATCACTTGCTCACTCTGTCCCCTTGGGCGTGAGCCCTAATCTGCCTGAATCTGCTTCTTCTTCACCTGGAGAGTGGGGATGCTCAGCGTAACCACTCGGTGAAATATATTCATACTGTATATGTGCAGTCAAATTGTATCAGTTTTACCGAAAAAAAATGAAAAAGGAAAAAAAAATATTCTCATGGTAGTGTTATGTATTAGAAGAGAAAAAAAAAATGCGGCAACCTAAAGTCCAAAAATACAGATTGATTAACTTGCAGCAAGATCACAAAATGTTCTATTACGTGGCCATCAGAAATCATGATTCCAGGAGATACGTAACAGCATGCAAAAATGCTGAGAACGTAATGCTAAATGTAGCGTTAAAAGTAAGTTACATCACAGACATAGAAAACAAACTTATGGTTACCAGCGGGGAAAGGGGCTCGGGAGGGATAAATCGGGAGTTTGGGATTTACAGATGCTAACGACTGTGTATAAACTAGATAAACAGCAAGGTCCTAATGGACAGCACAGGGAACTATAGTCAACATCCTATAATAACCTATAAAGAAAAAACATATACGCACACATAACCAAATCACTATGCTATACACCAGAAATTAACACGACATTTGTTAAGTTGACTATACTTTAATGAAAAATTATTTTCATTAAAAAAAAAGTAAGTTACAAAAGTGTATATATAGTATTGTATGCTTTAATTATAAAAGTAAATATTTGCATAGGGAAAACACTAGAAAGAAGTACAGAGCAGAGCAGTTATCTCTGGGTGATAGGATCATGAGATACTGTTCTTTTCTCTTTGTTTATGTCTATTTTCCACTTTGAAGAAGTACACCAGTTAACCTAAAAAAAAATATGAGCTGTGCAGAGCCCATGGCACACAGGGCTCCACCAATATTAACTGTTAATATTAGTTTTTTTTTAATTCTTATTTTATTACAGTGTAGTTGATTAATAATATTAGTTTCAGATGCACAGCAAAGCAATTCAGTTACACATATACATACATACATATATTTTTTCAGATTCTTTTCCATTACACCTCATTACAAGAAACTGAATATAGTTCCATGTACTACACAGTACGTCCTTGTTGTTTATCTATTTTATATATAGTGATGTGTATCTGTTAATCCGAACATTTTATGTCTTTTTCCATGAGGCAAAATAACTTTCTGTGCTAATAGCCAATAAGCCTTGAACTGTATTCCACAGCCTCCTTTCCTGGAGGAGCTGAAACTACTTAAGGTCTCTCTCTTTTTGGGGGGGGGGGGGCGGAAGCTAAACCAGAGAAAGTTAAGAGGTGGCAGCCGGATTGGATCTGGCTCTCAACTTTTGTTCTCTGAAGGAGGCGTTTAATTACACCAGGAATTTCTATGTTCTCTCTCTCTTAAACACTCCCCTCTACTCTCAAAACACCTGTCTTGACATTCTGTTTATCTGACCCCCAGATTTCCTAGCTTCCCTGCTTTGGTTGGGCTGGTTTATCCAGAAGCTTTCTTGGCCTAGTCACTCCCATTCCTGGAATTCTCGTATGGGGGGAAAAGAAGTGAAGGAGGAGCTGGAGGGGAAGGAAGGTTCCAGACTTCTCCCCTACCCACCTCTAGTCCTCAAACCGGGGCTCCCACAAACCAGTGGCTCACCTCCCCCTGCTGAATCTCGCCCTCACTCTGCCCCAAACCACCCTTCCCAGAGTTCTTGGGATCAACACGCCTGGGTCCTGGGCCTGTTCCCTTCCATGGCCTCCATCCCCGTGACTCTCCGCTTACTCATGTCCGGATAGCCTCCAGCTCCCTGACACCATGGTGATGCTGCTATTTGAGTGTGCATCTTACTTGCTGGGATTTAAGATTAAGATGCTGAGAACCAGGTCATGGCTACCTGCCTACCGGACAGCCAAGCTCAACCTAAGACGTGTTTGTCTGTCTACTACTGTGCTGTATTTTAAGAATGGAGTTACCGTGCCTTTGAAGGCAGGTACTGTCCAGCTGCACACAGTCCCCACTGCTCTCTGACGTGTTTCTCCTGCATCTTGTCCCATTAAGCAGCAGCACAGAGCAGCAGGAAGAACGCCGTGCTGTGGAGTCAAGACTCCCTGGGCTTAAATCTCGGCTCTGTTAGCTGTGTGACCTTGGGCGAGACACTTAAACTCTCTTCAGCTTAGTTTTCATGCTCACATAACAGGAAAAATTATAATACGCCAATGGAGCACAGTCTGTGCCAGAAATGTTCCGAGCATTTTGCATACATTAACTCACTGGTCCTCCTGACAACACATCCACGTAGGTCCCATTCAGACCCACCCTACGGCGTCCTTTGAGGATTAGATGAGATAATGGATGAAACAGCACTTTGGTATACAGTGCGGGCTCCATAAATGTGAGCAATTCATTATTACTTTGATTGCTGTCCAAATGAGGCACCCAATGCAGGGGTATTAAAAAAATGTTAAAACTGAATGTGGTATCTGGGATCTGGCCAATCCACTCCATGTTTTATTGGTGAGAAAACTGAAGCACAGAAAGACTTGTCCAGAGCCACTCGAGGACCCAGTGGCAAGGCTGAGACTAAAACCTGGACACCAACCCCAGGCCTGCATCACACTCATGACACCAAGAGATCAAATCAGCCTGCTGCTGAGTTCAGCTCCACGTGAGACGCAGTGATCGTCTGAACAGCCTGCAAGAAAGAGTTACAGATGGGATTGTCCGGGGCGAACTAACCTTATTATGCTGGACGGAAAATTACGACTAAGCAAGAATCCGTATGAAACCACGAAGCTCCCATTCATGGAAAGACAAAATTGGGAGATGGGTCCCTCATTCCGCTCGCCTCCACAGTGGAAGGTACTTTTCTGCCAGTACCATGGCAGAACCGAGTGCTGGGTAGACATGTCTCTCCCTCACCCAGCTCCACTCAGCCCCATTCTCATTCCTGAACTGAGAGTTAGGCTAAGCAAGTTCTGTGCCCTGTAGGAAGGGCCAACAGGACCACGTGGGACTCCCAGCTCCATCTGAGCTGTGTAATCGTAGGCATTCCTTCCCCAGCTCCAAGCCCCAGTTTCCCCATAGGCATGAAGCAGCCCAGAGGTCCTGCCGCACAGGGCTCTGGTAGACTTGAATAAATCAGCACAGGGGAACGACCCAACGTGGCACTGGGCAGGGGACGCTGGGCAGGCCTGTCTGTGCCTAGGACTCTGAGGGCGCTCAACCCCCAGCTCCACTCCTTCCAGTCCCCTGGGTTTCCAAGGGGTCTTCCCAGGCGCTGGGCTGTGAAGGAGCTTCCAGCTCTAAAGACAGAGGCCACAGCCACCCTTCCCTGGAATCTGGCCATTCCTGTTCCTTGAGCTCTGATCCTCACCCCGTCCTGCAGCCTGAGGAGCTGGTCCTTCTAGAAACGGAATCGGCCGTGAAGGCTTCTCTGGGGTCCTGACGTGTGGCTCCTTCCACGACAACACAGTTTAGGTGGAGCACTGGAAGGGGAGCGACGAGAACTGGGCTTGAATCCTCACGTTGCCACCAGATTAACCAGGCACTTGGGCGAGGCACCTGCCCTCTCTGGGCTTCCCATCTGCAAGACGAGGGAGCCGAAACGTAACATTCCTAAGGCCCCCTTTGCAGTTTCGGCCTTCGTAAGTCTACTGTCCTACCAGTCCCAAAGTCAAGGGCATTGTGAGGTTGCAATGAAACAATACATCTTTTGCTGAAGGCCAATTAAGTACTAGGCACGGCACTGGACCATATGTTCTGTGTAAAACAAATCATGTCCATTATTTTCACAACATTTCTGTGAGCCACATACAGCCACTCTCGTTTGACCAACAGGAAACTGATGCTTCATAGTAATATAATAATAATCATAAAAGCTAAACTTCACTGAGTGTTTATAAGGTACAGGCACGATTCAGGGCCCCAGACAGGGACTCGATTTCACCGGTTCTGAGCCGCACATTTTAAAACACATTTTAGCATCTCTGAAATTGGGATGTGTGTTAGCACTGCTGACATCTTACAACACTGTCGGCCAGGCGGCATTCCTGATGGAGCTGTCACTGCCGTGTGTGCACAGACATCAAAGGTGCACAGACATCAAAAGGCTTGGGATAAAATCCCGGAGACGATAATTGAGCCCTTTTAACCCCTAGGAACCAAATGGTTGCGAGGACGGGTGGAGAAGGCAGTGAGCAGACACGTTTAGCAACATTCCCGAAGCAGGAGTGCAAGGGAGGCTACCTCTGCATAATTGCCACACAGGCTGCAGAGCTCGGCACCAAAGCCTTTGAGTTAGCTCCTCTTCAGGTCCCATAATAAGGCTGCATCACCCCACATTCTCAAGGGCACCAGGGACGATATTAGAAGCACAGACTGTCAATAATTCTCAGTTAAAAAGTAACTCCAAAGTACCGGATTCAGAATGAGAGGATATTTTAGGAACACTGGAGTTTTATTTGTGTTTAAATATTCCTTTTTTTTTTTGTATGTGGAAAAGCGATATGCGATTTAAAAAAATCAGAGTTTGAAAAATTTATTTTAATGAGTATGAAATAATCCTTCTAGTCAATTTAAAAAACTGGGTCATCGTTTAATTGGTAGCACTTTTCCTTTCCTAGTGGCACATAAAATAATGGTGCCTCTTAACATCCAGGTTATGTTGATTTGTAATCATCCCAAACTAGAAACCACCCAAATGTGCATCCACCGCGTTATGGGTAGACAGAATGTAGCACATCCACACACTGGAACACAACTCGGCAATAAAAAGGAACAAGCTATTAATACACACAACAACACAGATGCATTTCAGAAACATACTGGGTAAAAAGCCAGGGAAGAACCAAGACTCTATTGTATGATTCCATTTATGGAAAATTCCAGAAAATACAAACTAACCTATAAGGACAGAAGGCAGATCAGTAGTTGTCTGGGGATGGGATGGGAGTAGAGGGAGAAAAGGATTATAAAAGGGCACAAAGTTTGGGGGATGATGGGAGTGTCTGTCATATTGACTATGCAGATGGGTTCGTAGCTGTATATGTGTATGTCAAAGTCATCAAATTGCACTCTTCAAATACATACAATTTACTGTGCTTCAGTAATTCCTCAATACAGGTGTAAGAAAAAAATAAAGGAAAACCCATACACAATGCTATATGATATTAAGTTGTTTAAAATAATCTAAATACTATAATTAGCTCCATTTTACAGATGTGGAAACTGAGGCATAGAGAGGTAAGCCGATACATCCTGGGATACTCAGCTTGTCAAGAAACAAATCCAACTGGCTTCAATTCTCAGCTCTGCCACTGAGTAACTGTGGCCAAGTCCCTTCCTCACCCTGGGCCACTGTTTCCCCATTCCCACCATAAGAAGGTGACACAGTGATTGCTAAGGGACCTTTCTGTACTGAGTTTCCAAGACTGTGTCCTAAGGACTTGTCCAAGGTCACACAGCCACAGAGGAGTGGATCCTCCAGGGCACCCAGGTTTCCTGACACCCTCTAGTTCCCCTGGCCATTGGCACTGGCACTCTGAACACCCCTCTGACATCATCTTGTGGTACCAGCAGTGGTTCTCAGCCCTGAGCTGTGTCAGAATCCCACAGAGAGCTGGGACCCACTCCCAGAGTTTCTGATTCTGGGCTGCCCTGAGAATTTGCATTTCCAACAAGCTCCCAGGTGATACTGATGTTGCTGGTCCCAATGCCACAGTTAGGACCCACTGGTATACAGCATCCCCTATGTGATAACTGCAGGGGCTTTGAAAAGTGGTATTGAACCTTGTGTTCAAGAAATCCTTCTCCTTCTCCTTCTCCATCAGAGCTTTCTGGTTCCCGTCTCATTCTCAGGGCCTGGTCATGGACCCCCAGGGTCTCCTGAGCACAACCCTGCACGCAGGCTGTATCAGCCCTTTCTGAGTATTTGCTGAGCTCCTGTCCCACCCAGAGTTGCCTGAGGCCACGCAGCCAGCAAGCACAGAGCAGCATATGGACCTGATCCAGGAACTCGGGTTCTCAACCTCTCTGCTCCTCTGCACGTAGTAGGTCCTCAGGGAGAGCATCGCCTTCTGTCCTCCCTTATTAAACCGGTCCTCTTCCCCTTGTATCTATTTGCAGAGAGAAGCCCAAGCAGAGCTGGGGGAGGGAAGAGGAGGGGCAGCTGTTGACCGTACCTGGCCTGCCGGCTCTACAGGTGCCCCGGTTCTGCAGGTGCAGGACTAGACCACAGAGTCCACTGGCCCCGTCTCTGCAACCACCAGGGGTCTCCTGGGTGCACTTTGTGTCTTCAGATTCACACCTGTCATCTTGCGCTGTAACCAACACGGCTTCTACACTTTGTCTCATTACCTCTGGCTGCCCTTGGATGGATGTAGGTATAAGATGCTCTAAATGCCTGCCTTTCAATGGCCCTTTCTCCAGGCCGTTCCACTGGGACCACGGGGATAAGCCCTTTAGAAGCTGAGCCATGCATTTCATACTGGAGGCATATCCTGCCAGAGCCCCAGGGGGACATAGCACTGGATCCCCCTGCCCCCCCACTAGTCTATGGACTGCTCAGCCCCTGGGTTGTCCACCCAGGCAGGTAGGGCCTTCCTAATAACACCTTCCCTCGATGCTGCAGCTGCTGCGTCTAGGAAAGCACAAGGCAGCACAGCCTGGCCACGTTTGAGGAGCTCAAAAGCTGCTGGTGCCCAAGTGTTTGTTGATTGCATCACGGTGGGCCGACTGATCCAGCCTGGAAGCTCACCTTGTCTGTCCATCTAACTGCTATTTCTTTATTCTCCAAGAACGCAGAGGCCGACACTGACCAAAGGAGCCCTGCACAGGAGATGAAAAGAAAGCAGTGCTCACCTCTGCAGAGCACAACTTTGAGGGTTTATTTTCCTCCCGTCGTTTCTTTTTAAAGAAGAAAATAGACCTTTGTTCCCGGAAGGGAAGCCCTACCTGCGAGTCAGCGTTAAACACCAAAGTGTTCTGAGTTGAAGGCGGCTGAATTAAAGTCAGCAGTGAAACAAATAAGCAATTAAAATAGCTATTTTAGGAAGCCCTGGAAAGCAGTGGATACAGTATGAATTATTCATTCACACTGCTAGGATGGCTTCTGGGCATTGTCCTCTGTGCCTCTGTTCTCCGGCTCTTGTTCATTCAGCCGCTCAAGCACAGAGAGGGGACACAATACCCTGGCCTTGGGACATGGGTGTCTGAGTGCGTGCACACACACATACACACAGACACATACATGCTCCACAAGGAGGCCAGGTGGCCACTCCAGATGGTGAGACACATGGAAAAGAAGCCCACAGGTTGGCAGACGGCTTCAGCTCCCGTGCCAGGGGAGAATATATGAATTTCCATTGGGCCCAAGAGGGGTGTGTGTGTGTGTGTGTGTGTGTGTGTGTGTGTGTGTGTGTGTGTGAATATATGAATTTCCATTGGGCCCAAGAGGGGTGTGTGTGTGTGTGTGTGTGTGTGTGTGTGTTGTGTGGTCATGCAATTGCGTGTGGTGTCAGGGAGGGGTGGGTCACAAAAGATCACCTGTGCAGTGCAAGAGAATATATATAGTGTTTCTAATACTCTGCACACTTCCTAGCTGCTCTGGGGTTGACTTGGGGGTTCAACAGGCAATGGGTGGGATCTGGACAGTTAGCTGAGCCCCCCCCCCCCGAGCCCACCCACAGATGCGCACAGCAGGCTTGGTGGAAGGCTTCTATCTGACCCTGAAGCCATCAGCTCCTCCTGCTGCCTGACCATAGAGCAGTACTGTACTATCATATCTTACACCCATCCAGGTGACCTTGGACAAGTCCCTTCCTCTCTGGGGGACCTCAATTCCCCCACCAATGAAACCAGCGGGATGGACTCCATCTCAACCAGTCCTTTCAGGTCTGGCACTCCATGGTACCATTCTGTCATGAACATCTGGCCTCTCAGAGGTGACTTGTGTGCTCCTGTGGAAGGACCCAGTGTCACAACCTTTAGTGAATAACAACGTTGCACGCTCAGTGTGCTACACGTGTTGCTCGTCATTAAGTCCTCACGGCAATCCAGTGGAGTAAGTGGTTTGTATCACAACCCCACGGGAAACAGGAGTAAACGCGGCCTTAGAGAGAGATGTTGACAGGTTGCTCAGCTGTTAAGAGGTAGATTGAGGATTTGAATTCAGGTCTTAACTACTACTCAGAAAGTAGATGGCGAGCAGAGAGGGCATAGCTCAAATGGTTGAGCACACGCTTCAGCAGGCATGAGGTCCTGGGTTCAATCCCCATGAACCTCCTCTAAAAATAAGTAAACCTAACTACCTTCCCCCTCATGCCAAAATAAAATAATTAAATACAATAACGGAAGTAAATAAACTTTTTTAAAAAAGAAACTAAATGGAGATAGTGACTTTACATAGTTGGGTGGCCAGAGAAGGGAATTTTTAAAAATACCATGGAATTTAAAACTATCCTATATAGTTTTAAACTATAAAGTCTGGTAAGAAGGAAACATGAGGAGGCTCTTTTTGCCCCAGCTACAAACATTAGGAATGGACATCAGGAATGTTTATTAGGAACACAGCAGGAGGGGCTGTGGGAGAGGGGTGGCTGGCTGAGAAGAAAAAAAGAAAAAGAAGTGGGTTTTAGACAAACTGAAAGAGATGCTCATTCTTGGAGCCCAAGCCAGGAGCAGAAGTCATGGCTGATGAAGGACAGACCTGGTGAGAGATGCACCCAGTACTTACTTACAAGAGAAGAGGCCTCCAGAACTTCATCCACTTGCCTGGAAGACAAATGCATCAGTGACTTGATGCTGTTCTGACCCTTCCCAGGTGGGAAGAATTAAACGCGAAGATATTCAAGGCAACGTTATTTATTTTAGGGAAAGAAAAGACTCAATATCTGTAGGGAATGAACACTTGGTAAACCATGGTTACAATGGTTTGATGCGACCCTTTGAAAGGCATGCTCAGGAAGCATTTTGAATGACAGAAGGGAGCAGGTTCATATTACAGAATTTAAAAGAAATTTTAAAAGCAAGATGCAAAACTGTGCACATAGCATAATCCTACCTGCCTGCAAAAAAAAAAAAAAAAAAAAGGGAAAATGCCAACATGTTGACAGTGTTTGCCTCTCACTAGTGGGGATGAGGTTCAGCGTTGTTTGTTTTTGCTGCTTTCATAACCAGAAATAAGACAAAAAAAGAAAAAAACCCTAAAAATACCAAGGACATTTTTCAACCCAACTTCAGTCCTTCTGTTTAGAACGTCTTACTTCCCCTCCTTAAAAGAGTCATTCTAACATGAATCCTAATTTTCCTCTCACAGAAAAATTCAAAGCGTTCAAAACAAATTCAAAAGCATTAAAAGGCTGAAAGAAAACAAGCAAAAACAGTAGTTACGTGATCCCTGCATAAAAGTGGGGCCACGAAGCGGCGTGGAGGCCAATAAGACCCCCAGAGACAGCCTCCCCGGGTCTCCCCCTGAAAGCCTGAGACCGCCCCCCAAGACTGGACCAGCCTGGGAGCCTGTCTAGAGACTGATGAGAAAGGCTCCTGAGGAGATGTGAAATGTATTACTAGAGACTCTCCCTGCTGACCTCTGGGTATGAAGGACACTCAAAAAAAACCAAACCATTGTCCATCACCCCTAATTTCCACCAGTTCGGTTTTACTGGAGGAGTGCTGGTGGAGGGGGAGAAACAGGGGGGCAGCTTGGAATAGTTTGTGTGTCAAATGGAAAGCTGACAGAGATCAGATCAGAGTGTGATAAGACCTGGTTGGAATACAGGGAAGCAGGAGCTGCCGAAATGACTCTCACCCCAGCCTCCCTGCCCTGCAGACGCCCTGGCCTAGGAAAGGCGGCACCAGCTTCCTGCTGCTCCTCGTAGGGACACAACTCCAAGCTCATTTGGTGCCGACTCCACAGTATTTCACACACTCTGTGCCCTTGTCTTGGCTGTTCCTTCTGCCCAGAACATCTTCCCCTGGACACCTGTTCATCTGAGGCAGGGGACTGGAGAACAGAACTCTCTTTCTTTCTCTTTTTCTTTTTTTTTTCTTTTAACAATATGTATATTTTCATTATTTGTTTATATGTCTGTGACTTCTGTGAGTTTCATGGGGACCTGAGCAATATCTTATCACTGTAACCTCAGCATCTTATAGGACCAGACACCGGGTGAGTGTTCATTGAATGACTAAATGTACTCACAAAAGAGCAAATGAAGAAAGAAATGGTTTCTTAGGATCCCAGCAGGGTTCATTACCATCTTGACCATTCCCCCACTTTACAAATGAGCAAATCAACACTCAGAGGCTCTCCTAAACGGACAGGGCTCCCGGGTCCCTGGTTTGTGCCAGGACTGGCCATGAGCCCACAGGAGCCCTGGCCCGTTGCTGGGTCCTTTCCACCATGAACTGTCTCAATGGGTCCCCCTCCTCATTGCCAGCTGGTAACTGGAGAAGTGTGGCCACAGCCCACTCTCCTTCCCCTGGGAATAGATTACCCACTGGGTAGTCAAAGGAGGCGTCTGTCTCCCACTCCTGAGTCACTCGCACTAGTATAATCATCATCACGCAGAAGTGAGATTTTCCCTGGCACGTGCACTCCCTGGCAGCCCTTGGAGGGCTCTGCTCAGAAGTCCTGGGAGGAGGACGTGACACCCGAGGGTGGAAACGATCCTCGGGGATTGTCTATGGATCTCAGTTACTCGGGAGCTGGTCCTGAGCGCACGTGCCCCCCAGATCACGGCAGGGAGTGGGCCACGGATGCTCCCCGCCGGCTGACTTAGGAGTCCCTTGAGGGGCACGCATGGACTCCGGCTGCTTTTCCACAGACACCGGCACAGAGGAGCCCAGAGCCTTACTGAGGCCAGGCGAGCAGGCAAGGGCCTTGGGGCCACAGAGACCCGGGTTTCCAGCTGCCAGAGCTGGTGCCTGACCCTTCATGCCGACCCCACACAAAGAACGGGGCTCGGGAAGTGTGGCCTCCTTCCCTTCCTTCTGCTTTCTCTCCTGCATGAAGCCTCCCGAGAAACATGCTTTTTAGTTACTTGGCAAGTCTATTCAGTGGGTTTCACGTGGCAAGATTTCATGGTGGAAAAGGAACATATTTGGGTCCAGGATCAGGGGATGAACCAGGAGCCGTCCCTTTTGCCCTCACTCTCTGCGTCCTATGTGAATGGGGAATTGATCCCTGAGCTTCAGGCTTTCATTGTCCACGTCCTGGACCTTCACCGGCTGGATTCCCAAAGCCCCCGATCTCTCCCCTCTGTTCTCATCATGTCCCCAAAGGAACCATCGCCATCTTGCTCTCTGGCTCTCGGCCCCTCCCTCCCTCCCCAGGTCACAGCCCCTCTCCTCACTTCTCCAGCTGTCAGTTTTCTTGGCTCTTCTACCTCGTCCTTCCTGCTCACCTCCTCACTCTATTGAAAACAAAAAACAAACAAAAAGCAAACAAATCCAATCTTGTCACTCTCCTGTTTCAATCCCTTCAAAGTCTTGTCACCAAAACCAGAAGGAAATCCACACTTCTGCCTGTGGCCCAGCCGTCGTCCACCTCTCCAGCCTTATCCAACTCTCAGAACTCAGCTACCTCACTCCCACCTCCCAGGCTTTGCCCACATGGTTCCCTCCGCCCAGCATGCTGCTCCTGGTTCCTGCCCACACGTCCAAGAGCATACCGGCCCATCTGCATACTGCACGGCTGTTTCCTTCTGTGCCTCTGTCCGGCAGCTCTCAGAGGCCCTCCCAGGCAGCCCTGCCCGAGTGGGTCCCCCCATTACTTCCTATCACTGCATCTGTTGACATGCTGACTGTCTGTCTGTCTGTCTGTCCCACGCAAATGGAGCCAGCCTGCCTAGCTCACCACTGTCTCTCGAAGACGGAGCAGAGTCAGTTGCAGCTCCTACTATGTGCTGAATGAAACAGATGCCTCGTGAGTAATCCTTCCTCTCCAAGGGGAAAAGGTTTCGAGTTTGCTTGGTTTGGTCGTCTTTTTCCTTTTCCCTTCCTCCTGAGGCACCGTCCCTGAGCCCAACACTTACAAAGCCAGCACCAGACTCCTCCAGAGTTCCAGGGTCACAAAGCACATGGCCCCTGTTACAGGCTTGCCCCCGATCCTTGATGCCCTCCATACATCCCACAGCAAACTGGAAACGACCAAGAGCAGGCCCTGAGGAGCCTCCTTGGGAAGACTTGGAACCGACAGGACAAGAACAAGTCCACAGAGGAGAAACTTGCTGATGGAAGGGACGACATGGGCTTCCAGAAACCTCTCCCTATAGACTGGCAAAGTCAGATCCTGCAATGAGGTCCATGGTGAACACCAAAGGGGACTTCAGGAATTAAGATTTTTGTCCCTAGGACAGTGCTCATGCTAGGCACACCTTGGGGTCCCGAAAAATGCAGAATGGAAGAAAGAAAGTTTTTTTTAAGTAAGCTAAAATATATTTCAGAAATTTATCCAAATAGTTGAAATGTGATTTTCCTTACAGAACAAGCAAATCAATGCAAAAGGATTCAACGGTGAACCTTGATTTATGTCTGCTCGATGGCCTCAATACTCAAAAACAAAAAATGAAAAAACACTCATGTTCAAAGGAGCTTGAGCTAATGAACAAATACCTCTTGCAGAGTTATTATGCGCCCAGCCCCGCACATGCACATGAGCTTACAACTAGCTGGAAATAAACACACAAGTAGATCCACGCTTGCACGGGAATATACCTGGGGGCATGAGAACAATGAAGACATGGTTCAAAATAGAACTTTCATAAAAGGGGCCACTGGATTCAGAGAAAGGAGAGCCTGCAGGCTGACTGCTCCTGGGAGGCTCCCAAGAGGAAGCAGGAAGTAGCCTGGGTCCTGAAGGGCAACACTTGTTCTCGTGTGCAGCAGAGAGGAGGGCCTCGAGAGGGGCTGTGACTGGCCGGATGGCCCACAGCTACGGAGGGACAGCGTCAAGTCCATGTGCCAGGCCAAGGGGGCCAGGCCCCCCACCCCTGAGGCTTAGGGAGGGGAGGAGAGGCAGCCCTGATTCTCCAAGGTGGAAAGACTTGGCCAGGTCAGAGTAGGCTGATGCCAGGAACAAGGTTGTTCCGTGTTTGCACGTCAACGGCATCTTGTCTCTTTACTTAGGAACTTCACATGCAAAGGGCAAGAACTACCTCAGGGCCTGGAAGAAAATTCTGGAAGGGAGAGCCAGACTGGTCACGGGAGCTGCTCCAGGGAAACCTGGGGGGGAAGGGGGAAGGCTGGTGGTGGCCTCCTCTTAGGGAGGCAGGAGAAGAACATGAGCAGACCTGCAGAGCTGAGCCTGGGGAGCCCCCAGGACGAGAGGCAGCGGGGACCGCCTGTCCCGGGCCCCCTACCAGAGCCCAAAATACACAGAAGGGTTTCCACGTGGGAGCGAGGCTGCTAGTGGAGTGGACGCAACATGGGTGTTGGAGCATCCAAGTCCAGGTTCGAGTTTAAGTCACTGGCCAGCTGGTAAGTGACTTCACCTCATTAATGATAATAACAGTAGGAGTCCTCACTTGCAGGGCATTTGGGAGGCACTGACCTGAGAGTCACAAGTATTAACTCAGTTTACCTCTCCTAGCAATCCTGTGAGAGGACCCTGTTTTGCATCGTTAAGGATCACGATCTGCATTTTAGACGGAAACCGAGGCATAAGTTGGAGCTCAATGAATGATACTTGAATAACGGCCAGATAAACCCAAAGCACAGCGGAAGCCGGAAATGCCTGCCAAGGGCAGACCATGGGGTTCTTTCTTTGTCAATGTTATTTCATTCCCTGGCTGGATACCCCATTTCTCAGATGATGAAACTGAGGCTCAGAGGGGTTAACTTGCTTAGAGTCACAGGGAAGCAATAGGGATAAGAAGCCAACTGTGTCTCAATTGTCAACAGTTGATGAGCGTGTCCAGAACAGTGTTTTCCAAACCGTGTCTGTTAAAGTTTATTGAGCTCTTCCCCGTGCCAGGCTGCATGCTTAGCGCGCTGTGTTCCTTTCTCATTTTACTTCCCCGTCTTCCCTCTGAGGTCAGGTCTCGGGTGACCACCGGGTCACAGCAAAGAGGGGCCCACCGCTGGAAAGGAGCAGCTCTGGGCTCTGAATCCACACCGGCTCCTTCGACTCCACCAGCTGCCTCTCCAGGATGACAAGGTAGAGACTGTGGGGCAAAGCAGGGTATCCTGGGTGGAGAGCATGTGGGGAGTGAGCAAGTCACCGGGCAGACATCCCGGTCTCAGGATCCAAGTATAAACAGGACACTGAGCGAGCAGGTGGCATTTGCACAGAAACAGCATGCCCGCGGGCAGGCCTCCGCGCTGTTCTCCCAGCGCCCCCGCCTCCCGGCCTCTCTCCTGCCTCCCCTCTGCCTGCGATGCCCTCCCCCCTTCTCTGGGGTCAGACTCCTCCCCAGGCCCCTAGGGGAGCACCCTGTTCTGATCTCCCACAGCACTTCGTCCAGAGCCCCCCTTCCTCACATTCCATCTCGTCGCACCTTCATTGTGTCTCTCCTACTGGAGTGGAGCTGGCTTCGAGGCAAAGTCTACGCTGGACTCATGTCTGAATCCCTCCAGTACTGTATTTTCCCACGTGTATATGATGCTTTTCGGTGGCACACAGGACAACTTCACGTGGCAAACACACGAGGCAGGACCAGGCATTGGATCTTTCAGGATCTTTTCAATCCCCTTTCAGCTTTTCAGATTCGATCAAGAACAGAGTCTCAGTGTGGTGACGTGTCTCTAACACCTCCAACATCTGCCAAGCTCCCGTTGAACAAAGAGATCAGACTCCAGGCTCAGACGTATCGGCTAGGGACTGATCACATCATTTTGCTTCTATTGGCCGTTGCCAGCGATCAGGAAGAGGGAAACTGAGAAGAGGGTACCCCAATGCCTGAGTGACAAATCTGCAAGAGGGTGTTCCGATGACGGAAGTTTGAGAAACCCTGATTTAACTCACTGCCTGCAATGCCTTGGACGTTAATAGACATGTGTTGAGCAAAAGGCAGAGTAATCCAAAGAGCAGAAGACTGAATGAATGGACAAATAAGTGATCATGAAGATGACAGCCTTTCCTTCACTGCTCGCCCCCCATGTCCTGCCCTTGGCCAGACACCCTTCATCTCTGAGTGGAGAACAGAGCGTTGCTGGACAGTCGGAGCCAAGGGGATGTGGGAAAGTCAGGCCAGAGAAGGAGCTCTCAGCTTCTGGCCAGGTGCCCCTCGGGGCCATATGGACGACCTCCTGGGGACTGGGCCCTGCGGACCAGCAGGGGAAGATGTGGAGGACAAGGTTTGGGGTTCTGCACCCATTTTTGCCCTTTCTGGTGAGCATGTTGCAAATTTCCCGGGGCAATTACCTCTCTAGGATTCTCAGCCCGTGTGCTTTGGTGGAAAGTTGATTCTACCCTGGCTCTAGAGACGGGTATTTGATGTCGGCTGGATGAAACCCCACCCTGTGCCCCTGAACTCTGGCTTCTGGTTCAGGGCCAGGCAAGTGACCCAGGAGGGACCCATGAGAGTCAAGCCCAGGACTTCTGTCTGAGCCGTGAAGGACAGAGACCCCCTTTTGCACTCGTCTTGAATCCTAGAAGCTCACCATATGGAAACTGAGAATAAAGCCAATAGGGCAGCAGGTGGAGCCAGGAGACAGAGGAACCCGAGTCCTGCAGCCATCATCGGAGCCCTGGGGCTGACAATGACTTCTGCTGGATTTCCTCAGTCCCTGCCCAATCTACCCCTATAGTATTTGATGTCCAGTGTGGCTGAGGGTCCTGACATCCTGGAGGAACGACCTGGAGATGGCAGGTGAAGCAGGAGTTTTAAGCAGCATAGGTGGAGAGCTCACGTTCGGAGGGCCCTGCCAGGTGGTACCCACACGGACCACCACCCTGTCTGCTGGGTGGAATGTCGAGTAATAGTTTGAGGAAACAAAGGCACTACGGTGGCTGCTTTTGGTCACAGAGTTGGGGCTGGTGGACCTGCTGGTCCAGACCAACTTTTCCAAAAGCTGGAGGGTTTGGAAGACCCAGGTCCAGTGGGCTAGGGGTAGTCAGCCCCACTCCCAGCCCTGCTCTACCTTGTCTGCAAACAGAAGCAAAGGGAAGGAGAGCCAGTTTAACAAGGGGGGAAGAACGCAGTGCTCCTCCAGGCCTGTCACAGCAGACCAGGGGGTAAGTCCCGGCCTAGAGCAGCCACTCCCAGACTGCGCGACCTTGGGGAATTGCTGGGACAGGTGCTCAGTAACTCGTGGAGGGCTGGTAACGCCAGCTGTGGGGCTGTGCTGAACGCAAGGCTGCCTGGCTGTGACCAGGACCCACAGAGCGGGACAGGAGGCAGAAAGCCTTTACAGGGAAGAGGAAAGGGGGCCCCTGGAGCTCAGTGTTGGAACACATTTAAAACAAAACAAAACCCTCCCTGGATGTGTGAGGCAGGAGATCCTGTCTTCAGGAGATTTCAGGAGGCTGGCTCAGAGACAGGCGAGCAAGGGGAGAACTGGGCAGGGGGTCCGAAACCTAGGTGCCCAAGAGGACCTGCCCCTCTGTGACGGAATGACCTTGCAAGTCCCTGCAATGTAATTACGGGCACTGGTTGTGAAAGGACTTTCAGAAATAAATCATTATGTCCAGTCATCTCATTGGGGAGACGGAGAAAGTGAGGGGAAATGACCTGGTGATGGTCACTCAGTGGTAGAGTGGGGAGGAAAACCCACCTTGCTCCTCCATTTACCAGCTCTAGGACCTTGGGCACAGCGCTTGACCTCGCCGTGCCTCAGTCTTCTCTTCTGTAAAATGGAACGTGGTTGAGGCATGTTACCTATTACAATCCTCAGACCCCTCGGGAACTCCTTTCTTCCCATGTCCCCAAGCAAAGAACCTAGACTGTAGTTTGGGGACCGGTCACCTCTAGCCCCATCCCAACCAAATTCCTTCGAGGCCACATTCAGGAAGGCCCTCCTCGGGCCCTGTCCCAGGTGGAACACTCTCATCTTTCTGTGTGTTTCAAGTGGACCTTAACCAGACAACCACACCTCAGCCCTCCCCAACCCCAGCTCTCGGGAGGAAGCCTTTGCACTTCCTCCTTGGAGAAGCCCGTGTTTGTGATGGCCGTCACCTCCAGCTAGCAAGCCGGCCAGGCTCCCCGCTGGCCGGCTGACATCGAGGTGGGATAAAGGCAGGCCTGTGCTCCCGGCCAAGCTCCCACCCCACCCCGGAACTTGCTGAGAGGTGTGGCCCAGGATCGGGACAATGCTGTGTGGCCCTCCCCTCTGCCAGCAGTGCCAGCAGCTCTTCCCCTCCGGCCGTGGATTAAAGGGGACTGGGTAAGTGCCCAGGCGGAATAAAGCCTGCAAACATCCTGGGGACGTGCCCCTCCTTGGCAGGAAAATAGGAGCGAGGGTGAGGGTGACGGCTCGGGTCTCCCCCTGCCCCACCCCCACCACACACACAGAGCAGTTGCGTCCCCTCTGCTCAGGACCAGCTCTGCCACTGGGCAGCTGGGTGCCCGGCACACATCACTTCACCCCTCGGTCTGCACCCCCCGACTTGTAGAACGTGGCAGACAGGAAGACCTATCTCACGTGGGTAAAAGAGCTCAGGCACGCCACGAGTTTGCACCGTGCTCGGATACAGCAGGTGCTCAACACGCTCTCGTGCCAGGCATGTTGAACGAGTAAACCAGTTGCCTGAACACCACTCCTCTGACCTCACAGACCAGGTTAGATCCCAGCTTTGCTTCAAATGACTTATGATCCTTCCCTGTAGACAGTGACCTTCCCAAGGGCAGGCAGCAGGCCTGCTCAGATCACTGCGGTATCCGCAGGGGACGGTGGACAGCATAACGCCTGGTGTGTACGGTGACAACGAACACACAGGGATTTGTTTTTTCAGACTGACTTTGCCTGGCAGTGACTTTGTGTCAAAACCTCCAACAGATTTCACCCAGGCTAATAAAGGAAATGGATCCCCGCTTTCTTCAGCTCCCTGCCCTGACACTCGAGTGGAGGGTGGATGAGGGAAAATGAGGCCTGTGTTCAGATCAGGCCACAGGCAGACAGAAGGGCAGACACAGGGTTTTCGTCCCACGTTAGCAGGGGACCCACAAACAGGTCCCAACAGACAGAGCAAAGACTTCACAGGACCTCTCTCTCCACACCAGCATCTCAACAAAAGGTGTAAGGAAGGTCCTGGAGCAGCCGCTGGGATCTGGCACACAATTCCAGGCTCCCTCTCCAGCCGAGGCAAGGGTGAGCACTGGGGGAGGCAAATGGGAAGCTGGAACGGACCCCACCATGGCGAGCTGCATACGCAGTCCCCTATGGAACTGCTCCTCCGCTAGGGGGCTGTGGCCCAAACTCATTAAATCCAGAATTCCCAGCATCCCAGGCCCCGGAAACAGCGCCCACCCACACAGTGGTCCAAAGTCATTGCAGCTACTTAGGGAGACCCTGCCCTTGGCCTCTAGGGAGGACCCCTGTCACTCAGAGGCTGGTCTGGTGGGTTAGCGGGGTATTGCGCATGCCTGGGGGGTGATTTCAAAGGACCCCATCAGGAAAGGAAGGAGGACCTTGAATATAAGCCCAGAGTCACAGATTCAGAATAGTTTTCTTACTCTAGAGAAACAATGCCTGTTCCCGCACTGCTCAGCTCCCCCTGCCCTGCGTGCCCCCCACCCCTGCCCTGAGACTCCCAAGAGACCCTCAGAACGTTTGTCCAGTGCCCCCAAATCAGAGCGGAAGCATCTGGGGGCTGGGGGAGACACCCTGCCTGACTTAACCTCTAGGCTCTTACTCAGATCACTCCATGAGGACCCAAGCATGCACTGCCACATTAAAAAGCAAGGCACATTCGGCAATCATTTCTAAACTACCCCCAATGTATGGAACAATCACTCAAAAAGCATAGCAAACTTAGGCCCTGGGAGCTCCCCAGCTTTTACTTTTTAACTAATTCTAACTAGGCACACAGGTTTCTCAGCAATGGCTCAGCGGCATGCCTTCGCTCAGGGCAAACCAGGAGATGTTCCTGAGTATCTTGCACGCGTTTATGCTCCCAACAAGGGTTTCAGGCATGTCTACCAAGTGCAAGGTGTGTGCGGTCTCTTTTGCAGGTTTTGCACTTCCGAAATAACAGGTTCCTAGCCCAGCTCCAGACCTGCTGACGCCGGTCTGTGGGCTTGCGCTTCCCAGGCCCTTTTCCTCGCTGCTTCTTCACATCAGATACAAGGGACCTGATTCATTTTAGGGAGCAGGTTGCTCCAGGCAGCTGGAGATCCCGGCTGCAGCATCCTGGTCCAATGCCCTTGAAGGTGTGTGCCCCTCTTGGCCATGGGGTCTGTTAAGAAACGGGTCAGTCATTTCTCCCTGCCATGTGGTGCAGGGTAGAGCCTCTCACACCACACAAAGGCCTGAATGCCGGCAAGACTCTTGTCCTCAAACTTTTAGGTGGTTCTCCTTCTTGCTGTAACTTTTATTTTTATGTTATTTATTTTTTTTACATTTTTTTTATTGAGTTATAGTCATTTTACAATGTTGTGTGTCAAATTCGTGGAGAGCACAATTTTTCAGTTATACATGAACATACATATATTCATTGTCACCTTTTTTTTTTTGCTGTGCGCTACTGTAACCTTATTTATTTTAAACCTTGAACTTGGATGTAGGGTGTCACTAATGTTGTGAACCACAGCTCTGCAGAAAAACTGGGCCACAGAAGAGTTACAAATTCTGGTGAAAAGTACAAACAACAACACTTGGTAATAATAATAATAATAACAAGAACAATGAACACCTACTAAGGGTACTATGAGGGCTAAATGAAAACTCAGTAGATGCCTGGCCTCTGAAGGATGCATGATCTACTGGCCCTACCCTGGAGGGCTTGCACAGGCAAGCCTGCTGCTTCCCTTCCCTCCATCCCTGCCTGGTTGGCACCTCTGCACCCTGCAGCTCTCAGCCCAAGCCCTGCTGACACGGCCCAGGGCCCACCAGCCCACCTACCAGAACCTGTAACTCTGCTGCTAAAGCTGTCACACTGGTTGTTTTGTGTGTCTGATGGCCCTGTGGTCTCCCAGGAAGATTCATAAGGGCAGGGACATGTCTGCTTTGCTCTCCTGGTCTCTCCGGCTCCTTCCACAGCAGTTGCTACGCAGGAAGCTCCCAAGAGAGCACGGACTCTGGGACTGGACCGCCTGAGTTCTGACCACAGCTCTGTCACACGCTAGCTGTGGGACCTGGGCACGGAACCTCACCTTTCCCTGCCTCAGTCTCCTTACTTGTGAAACAAGGGTAAGAGTACTGTCTACCAGGTGCCCAAGAGAAATGAGAACCTATCCACACCCCAAAGCATGTAAATCAATGTTTGGAGCAGCATTATTCATAACAAAGAGTAGAAATAACCCAAATATCCATCAATGGATGAGTGGATAAACAAAATGTGGTAAATCCATAAAGTGGAATATTACTTGGCAATAAAAAGGAATTAGGTACTGGCACAGTGGAAGTCATGACGTCATGGATGTACCTTGAAAACTTTATATTCAGTGAAAGAAGCCAGACACAAAAAGCCACATAGCGTATGGTTTCATTCATATGAAATGTCCAAAATAGATAAACCTATAGAGACAGAAAGTAGGTTAGCGGCTGCCTAGGGCTGGGGGTAGGGATGGGAAGAGACTGAGGGGGTGATGGTTAAGGGGAGCTGGGTTTCTTTTTTACGGTGATAAAACATTCTAAAAGTGATTATGCGATGGTTGCAAAACTCCATGGACATGCTAAAAATCATTAAATTGTGTATTTTAAATGGGTGAATTGTATGGTCTTTATATCTCAATAAAGCTGTTTTTACAAAAAAATCATAGTACCCATCTCCTAGGATTGTTATAAGGATTAAATATTATTTGCAAAAGTGTTTGTTACCTAAACTACGTAATAACTCGCTCATTAAACCTTGACTACACGCTGGACATTCTGCTAAGCATTTCACAAACAGAACATTATTTCAGCCACATAGCCCGCGGAGGGAAGTACTCACCCACTTTACAGATGAGGAAACTGAGGCTCTCAGAGAGTAAGTAGCTTGCCTAAGGGGATATGGCTGGTAAGTGGCAGAAGCAGGCAAAACCCGTGCTGAACCACCAGAGACAGACAGAACAATGTTCCCCAAACCTTGGGGCTCCCTGGGCTTGTAGTGGGAACCACTTGGCAAAAACAAACGACATCCTCACTCACATCAAATGAGATCCCCACCTCCCCCACCCCCCACCCCGACCCTAAGAGCTGTCAGCTGGCGTTCTTTCTCACTAGGCGGCTAGTTGTCCCCCGGTCCCAGGCGCCCCTGCTCTGGGGGAATCTGGTTTCTTCGAGGATCCCAGCTGATGTGCTCTGCTTCTCCCCACTCAAAGCGTCTTCGATCGGGGGACTCTGGGGTCCTCACACCTGCAGGGGGTTGGGGCTTCTCTGGAATCCCTGGTCCCTACAATGGCCAGGACTCGTTTCTTAGCACCTCTCAGCACCAATTCCAATTCATACTTTATAAATCTAAAAAAAAAATTAAACAAGGTCCTGCCACGTCTCTGTTAAAGGCTTCCCAGTGTCTTCTCACTACGTTCAGAACAAAACCCACACTCTTCCCCAGGCTTGAATACCCCTCATGTCAGGCTCTCTGACCTCCTTCAGCTCCTTCCCACCAATTCTTCCAAGGCCCCCTCCACGGCAGCCACCCCGCACAGTCCGCGTCATGCTGGGAAATCGCTCCTCCTCGCTCCACGTGGCTGGCTCCTGGGTTTTCAGATCCCAGTTTAACTGTCACCTTCCCAGAGAAGTCTTACTGACTGAGCCATCCTAATTAGGTCACTCTAGTTTATTCTCCACCAGGGCACCATTTTCTTTCCTTTATGGAACTTACGACAATAGGCAATTATATGTTTATTTCTTTTTTTCAGTCATTTAGTTTCTGCCCCCCTTACCCCCATATGATGCACACTAGACTACAAGACCCACGTGAGCAAGGACCAGATCTGTCTTGTCTGTCACCAGGCCTGCACCATGGGTGCGTAACACAGATTTCAGGGTGTCTCGACCTTGGCCTTCACCATGAGCCCCTGCTGCGGGACATCTGGGGCCAGGTAACTCTTCGTTGCAGGGGAGCTGTACTGCACACTGTAGAATGTTTAGCAGCATCCCTGGTTCCTGATCATTAGATGCACCTCCCAGTTGTGACAACCAAAAATGTCTCCAGACATTGCCAAATGTCCCCTGGGGCGGGGGTGGGTGGGAAAGGAGTTGACAAAATCTTCCCCAGTGACAAACCACTGATGTATCTGTTGAAAGAGTAAGTCAAAAGTAAAGAGAAAAAATAACTCATCGCAAGAGTGGGGCATATGGATATTAAGCAGGCTGTCCCCTGACACATGTCAGAGTGGAAAAGGGAGGGAAGTTACAAGTTCGGGTCTTCACAGGACCCCAACGATTCTGCCACCATCAGCTGGTGTAGATGGTTGGGGGGCAGATAAGGGAGTATGAGGCAACGCTCCCTTTTCTTAGAATGCCACCCCAAACTTTACACAACTCAAGATTATCTAACGGGGTGCCAATTCCCAACTGCAGTCATGGCATGTTAGAAATGCCATGTGCTTTGCAATCGTGATGATGAATGATGGCTAGTATTAGTTGAGTACATCCACCACGCTGTGTAACACTAGGACCTGAGGTGGGCGTCATCACCGTCCCAACGCACCGGAGAGACTAAAGCACAGAGAGGTTTGGTATCTAGTCTCCCAGGCACAAGTTGCGAAGTGAAGGTGCGGGGATTTGAGCCCATCCGGTTTAAATGCAGCTGTCTTGCAATAGCCACTAATTGACATGGATTTCGCAGCAAGTCAGAACCCTCGCCACACCACTACGGTGATGAATTTCATCTTTACTCCCTACAGTGAAGCCAGTGTCTAAACACACCAGAAGGGTGTTGTTCTAGCTCAGCTCCTTCTGACTTGGGGCCCTGAGCAGGTGGGAGACCACAAAGTATTGCTTTTAAAAATAAGAACGTGCCCTGGCTCTCCTATTGGACCCAAAATTATAGAAGCAGAGATGGCTGACCACACTGGAGAGACCTTTGGAAGTCACCTACTGCTGGGGATCTCAAGCAGGGTTCTGTCTGAGGCGATGTGGGTCACCCGAGACCCACGTAACCAGGCGGGCTGGCCACAGCAGGAGAGGGAGGCAAAGGCGGGGTTCTCATGCCAGGGGTCAGGGCAAGATTCCACTGGGAGAAATGGCTCCATGGCTAAAAAAAACATGTGAAAACCCCTGATAAGAGTCCAATGCCCTTGTTATAGTTGAGGAAACTGAGGACCAGAGAGGAGAAGTGATTCGCTCTAAGCAACACAGACTTCCCAGTTCCCCTGCGGGAAGGAAATCAAAGACTTTGCAGGTGGATGGAACTGTGTTTGAATCCGGGTTCTGTCCCTTAATTAAGTTCTTTCACTTAAGGGTGTGTTGGGAGGATCAGATCACATGAAGCATGCAAAGTGCTTAGCACATTTCCTGGGGGCATAATAGATGCTCACTAACCACCTGCTATTCTCTCAGCCCATCTTTGACTTTGGTGGCACCTCAGTTGGGGAACTGCTGCTGAGATGTCCCTGCTCCCTCAGGAAGCATGCCGCAGCACCCTCGCCTCTTCCAGGGCCGTGCGATGCCAAGGAATCCTGGAAGGCACACCTCTCCCAGCAAGAAGCAGGTCTGGGTGATGAGGGAAGCGTGCCTTAGACGCTCCCACCTCGCAGCTCCCTCAGAAAGAATGTGTTGCATGATTGCCCCTTTTATCTCGATGTTTTTCAGAGAAGGGGGTGAAAAATAAAGGCCAGAACTTCAAGGTCAGGTTCACTTCCCTGCAGGCTCCTCCTGGGCTGAAATGAAATTTCAAGAATGCAGCCTCTGGGCTGCCGTTTACATTCTCACCCTCTCTGGTATCCAGGAGACCAGAGGGACCTGTCGCATTCCATCCCACCAACCAGCCTCCTCCGCGGCATCCTGCTGGGGGCAGGGCCTGCCACTGGCTCTTGGGAGGAGCATCACTGCTTAGCAGGAGGGTCCGCAATTCATTCATTTGTCCAACAGATATGCTCAGAGCTTACTGGAGCCAGGCGCTGGGGATGCAGTTTGATGGAAAACGGCCCTAGCCCCCGCTCTTGGGAAGCTTGCAGTGCTGCAGAGAAGACGGTCATGCGAATAACGTGAGCAGTTCTGCAAAGCAGCAGCGCACAGAGGCGTGAGCCTGTCTTCCGGGTGGGTCTGAACAACTCAGCAGTATGAGAGGAGGCTCCGTGGAGTAAGTGCTGATTAAGTTCAGGGCTGAAGGGGAAGCAGGTGTTAATTAACAGGTGAAGAGGGGAGGGAAGAAGGTCCACGTAGAGGCACTAGCCTTTGCAAATGCATAAAACTGCCATGCGTTGCAGACCTGTGGTCAGAGTACAGTTGGGGGGTGGAGGGGGCAGGATGGGTCAGGAGAGGCAAAATCAGGTATTTATGTCCCATGTGCCACGCTAGAGCATCCAAGTGTTCCTAAGGCAAGGGTGGCGGGATCAGACTGATTTTCTCTAAGAACCTTGTACCATGGAGAGGGGAGTGAGGAGAGAAAAAGTTAGGGAACTTCAGTAGCAGCGTCCAAGTCCTCAAAATGAGGGATCTGGGCTGATGGTGGAGGGTGGGGAGCTGTGCAGGTGGAGCCTGGGTGGGCTGCCCTCCTTCCACACGTCCCTCTCCTGGCAGACCTGGCATCCACGGCAGCCACACCAGCAGTGAGTGAGCTCGGCATTTCTAGACAGACATCACTTCTGAGCAGCCTCTCTGGGTTGCAAAGGTCTCAGAGGGGCTACCCGTCATCTGACAAACCTACACTTGGCCTTGCATCAGGATCACTCCAGGCAGGAGAAGCCTTTTTCCCCACGGTGGGGTGCACAGCATCGAGGGCACGTAAAGGCGGTAAAGAGATTGTCAAGAATTGTAACGACACACACGTTTTCAGGCACCTCTAGTGTTAAAGGGGCGTTTCCTCCAGTTCCAGAAGGGAGAGGAGGGTCTGTAGAAGCTTGTTGGATGCTATGCATACAGGAGAGGTACTCAAAAAAACATTTTGAGGCAGGAATTGGGAGAGAGAAAGGGGAAGGCGACGAGACAGTCAACTGGTTGGTTAGTGATTTCTCTGAAACCCCAATGAGCCTCGGGGAATTCTTGGTCTCATGAACGGGGAGATGCTGGCTAGTTTTCAGCCAAGTTAGATGGAGATCCAAACCTGGCTGTCCAGCCCCTGGAGTTACATCCCCAGAGATTTGAAGGTCAGGAGGTCAGAAATGGGGCTTGAGACACTAAAGGTACCTCCACTCAATTTTTAAAATACAAGTTAAAAAATTAGATAAAAAATAATAAAGTCAGAAAAAAAAAAAAAAAAACCACTTGCAAATACAGGCAGCAAAAACTTTCCCCTCCTTACCCATGGATACAAGCCCCTCAAATAACAAGAAAGTTAAGATTTCCGTCTCAGTTGTGTGTGGAATCTAAAAAGAAAAAAAGCTCATGGAAACAGAGAACAGACTGGCAGTTGCCTGGGGAGGGGGGCTGAATTGGGTAAAGAGGGTCAAAAGGTACAAACTTCCAGTAATAAAATAAGTCAGTCATAGGGATGTAATATACAGCATGGTGACTGTAGTTAGTAATACTGTATTGTGTTTGGAAGTTGCAAAGAATGTAGATCTTAAAAGCCTTCATCACAAGGAAAATAAAACTTGTAACTCTGTATGGGGATAGACGCTAACTAGACTTACTACAATGATCATTTCACAAGATATACAAATATCAAATCACTATATTGTACACCTGAAACTAACATAATGTTATATGTCAATTATCTTCAATTGAAAAAAAAAGATTTCCTGCGTGTCCTTCCAGAAATACTTTCACGGACACATCAGCAGTTGTATGCACTCAGACACACACACACATACACATCCACAGACACACATCCACACGATTTCATCAAACCCAAGAGAGCAAGCCTCAATTACAAAAGTTTTATTATATATACAACAAAGAAAGAATAACACTGCCAATAAATTATGGCGCCACGCTTTATCTTAGAATATTTACTTTACATGAGTTGAAAAAGCTCATTTAGGCTTATTCAGACATAGACTTAATTATATGGCTCTCTTTTCCATATACGAAAAGAAAAAGAAAATGCATTTAGCTCAGGCGTTGATAAGACTGCACCCCTCCTCAGCTCTGAGTCACGCACACCTGTGGGGTCCTCACAGTGCCATTCTTTGTGCCACTGAGCGCTTGGGCAGTGATTCTGGAAAGGGACCTCAGATAATGCCTCTAGCTTACTTCCAAGCTGCTGAAAATTACTTTGAGTTTGGATTCTGGGGCATTCTTGACTTTCCCAGAAGATGTCAAAGACCAGACATCTAGAACAAAGATCAGTCTTAAATGGTTCAGGACTGAAACACAGAAGCGTCAAGGTACCAGTGATGCGAGCAGGAACACCAGAGTCTGTGCGGGTGTTGGCAAGGACTATGCCAACAGCATTTCTAAGATTCAGCCCCAATTTGAAGCTGTTGACGTGTTAACATTTGAAGATGTGAACGCCTTGTCTTTGAAAAGCAAAGAAACAAGTTCATCTTAAAACTACACTCCTTAAAATTACACTCCGGTGCATACGCGATCTCCCTCCGTTGACGTGGAGTCGCAAACTCAAATCACAACATGAGCCAAGCAGGCAATTGAGTGACATGGAAAAGGTGAGGCTGTAGGAACACACAGTGGTTCCAAAGCAATGATGCTCAAAGGGTGATCCTGGACCAGCCGCTATTTTAATTCTGCATGGGCCAAATGTTTCTGTGGGATGCAGAATCCTTTAGAGCCCCTCTGTAAGACTCTACTACATATGGATATAATGCTTTTAAACCCATTTTAAAAAACATAAAACATACTGTTCTGAATCTTCTTGTCTGCTTAATCATAGATCTTGGAGTCCTTGCCATGTCAGCACCTGGGGCTCTTCTGCACTCGGTTAACCGCCCACACAGCACTCCATTGGGTGGATGCCCCCCAAATTACCTCCGCAGCTCCCAGTGTGAGACATTTCGGCTGTCTCCTGGTTGTGTTGCTCTCACACTCAAGGCTGAGTGAGGAAATGGCAAAGCTGCTGTTTGAAGCATGACCCCGGCCCAGGGGGGAGGGGGATTCTAATGGCCCTAAACTGGGGATCGGCTGTGAGTCACCCAGCTTACTTCTTGGCAGCTCTGCCTTGAGGTCGGTTTGAGGCTCTGGGGAAGCGGGGAGGGTTTGGCTGTACAGGATTCTGGATGCACCAGCTGCTTCTTATAGTCAGCGGCTCTAGGGAAGAGGATGGTGACGAGGGTCCAACTCTTTCCTCGTCTTGTGAAGGAAAAGCCGGGCTGGTCTAACAAGATAACTCACAAGTCTAGGAATGTGAAGGAGAGGCTGGGCTGGCAGGATAACTCACAAATCTAGGTATTGGAATACTGATCTGAGTTCGGCTGGACTAACTTGTAAATCCAGGTTAATTAGTGTTGGTTTGCTGGTCATGTTTTTTGCTAGCCAGCTGGATTTTCAAAGATATATTCCTGGCTTTGGAATGTTGGTTTGCTGCCTCCCTGCCTCCACTTTTGTGATAATGATGCGGCTAAAGCTGTTCCATGCCTATTGGCCGAATACCCCAAGCTTGTACTTTACCCTATAAAACCTCATGCGCACGTCTTGGAGGTGCTCAGGGCTTCGGAGTAGAAGACCCTCTGAGCCTGCCGGCGTAATACATCTGAGTACTCCAACCCTCCGAGTGGTGCTTGTTTCTTGGCTGGCCTGTCGTTTCCGTAACAATCTCCCTCTTACTGAATTGTACAGCCTTGTGGTCCCCAAACCCAGACGCAGCCTGCCACAGTCCCAGCAACCTCACTGCATCCTTCTCCCTACTCCCCGTCCCTCTCCCTCCCCTCCCCGTTTCCTCTTCCTCCCTAGAGGAAAAGAAGAAAGAGAAAAGGCAAAAGGGGCCTCAGGGAGTGAGTGTCTGTAGAAGTGAAGGGAGGTCTTAGCTTCATTACCCCAGGACCCCCTCCCACTGAGACCTCCCTGTCCGGCACATTCCATCCACGCAGGGTGGGCTCTGTACAGGTGGGGAGAACAAGAATGATTACCTGATGCTGTGATGAGCATCCACCATCCCAATAAACCCTCGCCATTCTCCAAGTGCCGACTGTTCTCCATTTTATTGATAGGAAAACTAAGTCTAGGAGAAGGTGAATGCCTTTGCACAAGTTATGCAATTTACATGTGGTCTCCCTTCACACAACATCCCAGTTTTTCAAGGGTTTCTTCCAAGGGGGTGTTTCCTGGGCGGCAAATCGAAACTCAGAAGTCTTTTTCCTGGAGAGTGCGGGTCCCAGGCCGATCCCTAAGACCCTCCTATTCAATGTATTACATCCCTGGGTGCGATGAGGGGGATCTGGCTGGGGGTGGCGGGAAATTTGAGGCTTCTTTTAGTAATCATTCAAAGAATTTACATCTTAACCAAAGCCATAGCTATTAACAAACATTGCTTTATGGGGGAGGGTATAGCTCAAGCTGTAGAGTGCATGCTTATTAGCATGCACGAGGTCCTGGGTTCAATTCCAGTACCTCCTCCAAGTATAAATAAATAAAGCCAATTACCTCCCCTCATAAGAAAAAAAAAAGGAGGAAAACAAACAAAAAAACATTGCTTTACACCACTTCACTTTCCCTTTTATTTTTCTACCCTTTTAATTATTGTTTAGCCCTGTTCCTCCCAATTTCATTCACTGACCACCCCTACAGGCAAAGAAGCAAGATGGGTTTTCCTAAACTCTCTTCCCTTCCAGTGGGCCACGGGCACAAGGGCCAGGGGTCCCCACAAGACGGCACTCAGGCTCTGTCTGCCAGTTCCAGGCTCATTAGCACGGCTCGTTAATTATAAACGCTCCCCTCCCCAGCCAGCCCTCTTCCCCAAACACCCCAAACAGCACAGATTAAGTTTTAACTTTTGCTGGCAGGACACCTGCTTCTGAAATTCCTCCTCCCCCATGACCTCCTAGGATTTACAACACAAAGGCAAACATTTACACTGGTTAAGATTTACCAAAAGGAAGTGTGGCCTGGAATGTTTCCTTTGAAGTTCTGTCTCAAAAGAAGAAGGAGCCCTTTTTAAATAGGTAAGGTAAGAAACCTCAAAGCCGCCTCGGTGGTGTCTGACAGGCACTTAGCACAACCAGGTCTCTGCAGTTTCTCACCTGGCGCTTGGCATCAGTACACGTTAACTCCTGAACACACCTCAAAGCTGCGGGTCCTGCTGCTCCAGGATAAACGGGCTTATCAGCCAGTAATGCAATCATGTGGCTTCCTGGAAACCCTAGGGTAGAACTTTCTTCCTGAGATATTACCAAGGGGGGAGGAAGAAGAGAAGAAGGTCCCCCTACAAAGGGGGAGAACCAAAAGGCAAAGCCAGCTCTACAAGTGGGAAGGATCCTGGGGTCCACCTGCTCGCTCCAGGCAAAGGTGATGGGTGTTCTCAGTGAGGCATGTCTGGTTTATCAGGGGTGGGCGAGGGGCTGGGGCTCAGCTGGCCCAGGGTGGATGGACGCTGGCTGAGCTGATGGAGTAAGGGCCACAAACCACAGCAAGCAGTCACCAGACACTGAGATCATATAGATATTTTGGGGGGAAAGGAAGTGAGAAAAAATTCCCCATACCCACCCCCACGACTGCTGGTGCAGGCCGATGGAAACGCTCTAACAAGAAAAGGAAGGAGGCTGTGGTTGTAGGCCCTCTGTGTCCAGTCAGAACCTTCCACTCCTTTAATGAGCACGCCTCATAAGCAGTCAACCAAGAATCCCGACCACGTGGGGCAAGTCGCAGGCGATGGCGGTGCGCACCGCCAAGCAAAGGAGAAGTGATGAAGCCAGGACTCGCCAGGAAATAGCAGCATGAGTAACCGACGTTGACCTAGGCACCTGCTGGCCGCTTCACCTGGTTGCTCACTAGTCCTCAGTATAGACCGCTGAGGTAAGGGTTCTTATCCACACATTGCAGGTGAGATCACTGCAGCCCGCTAATCTGGCCAAGGTTGCCAACGATGCTCAAAAGCTCAGTCTCTTGCCACTGCCCTGCAGGCCGGCCTCCAGATGGAAGATGTGGATTAAAAGCAGCCTGCACGATGTGCCAGAACCACTGGACCCGGACTCCTAAAGTGTGGGAGGCCCATCTCAGCGTTTTTTTCAGCTGGGTGACCTTGAGCAAGTTCCCCAGCGCCCTGAGGGTGTTTCTGATTTCTCTTCTGTCCTCAGCTGCAGCATTTCTGCGGGCTGCGTGTTGGAAGAAGGAGTCCGCATCCACGCACTTGCTCCAACTTCCTCACGGGGCCAGCTGAGCGCTCAGAACTTCACCAGCATGACTGCAACCTAGTTTGGTAAGGCTCTTTGCTCCCTCCTGGGTTCCCTATAAAGGGAGAAGCAAGTTCCTTCCAACAGGAGCTTATGTTCTCTTTATACATCCTTCCAGAGTTGGAAAAGCGGCCAATTTAATGCTCCACTACACGATTTTACACTCAGACTTTCACCACGTGGATGTCTACAAGTACCAGCCTTTCATGGTTCTTCAGTCAAGCTCAGTGCCAGCGAAGTTTCACCTTTCCTTGCCGAGAGAGCGCACATCCAGGGCCCCTGCACATTTATTCTTGGTGCCTCCGGCTTCCCAGCATCTCCTAAACCCACGGTTTCACTCAGAGGAACAGCCCGGTCCTGACTCTGAACTTGATCCAGAGGCCAAAATTACAAACCCATTTCTCGACGCTTCTAAAGCTCAGTTTTCCAGCTCATCAATTGCGGGTGAAAGGATTTACCTTGCAAGGCTGTCAGGGAAGAGTTAATGAGAACCCATCATCAACATTCCAGCACAGTAAGTGCGGGGTCCTTTAACAGACTACTTCAGTGAGTCAGTGCAAGACATGCATGTCAGAAGCAAATACAAAACTATAGGATCCGGAGTGAACAAACGGACTTATCAACAAATGAGGTAATGGAGGGAAGGAGGCGGGTGAGGCTGGGAAGGCCAGTGGGGCCCTGAGTCACGCTAAGAAGTTTCGGGGTTTTCTATGGGCACTGGAGAACCACGAAACGTTTCTGAGAAGGGGAGCCGTTTTCTCTGGAAAGCCCTGTGGAAGAAAATTCCAAAAGTAGTTGCAACATGATTTGCTGGAAAATGACCTTGGAGTCTGGCCACCCTGTTACAGTAGCTGAAGCAAGAAATGACACCTTGACTCAGACAGTGAGCACGGAGACCAGGAAACACAGAGGCCTGGAGAAAGGGTGGGACGGACTTTAAAGACCTCAGCTACCAAAAGGGCTCGAAAGCTCTGTCCTGTCAAAGAAGCAGATTTGCAGGGATAAACTCTCCCCAGTGCTTGTGTTTTGTTCTAGGTCTCACGTGTGGAAAGGAGGCTGTGGTGCCGGTGACCGGAAGTACTAACGTCCATCCCATATTCACCCCACATGAGATGAACAGAAAGCAAAAGCAAACAAAAAGAAAAAAGCATGGCTGTTCACGCGCAGAGCAGCATCATTCACTATAGCCAAAAGGTGGAAGCAACCCCAGCGTCCACTGACAGATGAATGGATAAGCAACATGTGGAACATATAACCAGTGGAATATTCTGCAGCTTTTAAAAAAAGAAGCAAATTCTGACATATAGGACAGCAGGGATTGACCTGGAGGATATTATGCTGAGTCAGATTAAGCCAGGTCCCCAAGCACAAATACCACATGATTCCACGTACACAAACTCATACATACAGACAGAAAGTGGAGTGGGGGGGGGGGGTGCCAGGGGCCAGAACGAGGAGCTAGTGTTTAAGTGGATACAGAGTCAGTTTTGCAAGATAAAAAGAGTTCTGGACGTGGATGGTGTGATGGTTGCAGAAGAATGGGAAGGAACTTAATACCCCTGGGCTGCATGCTGAAAAAATGACTAAGATTGTAGATTTGATGTATTGTGTATTTTGCCACATTTAAAAAAAAAAAGTTTAAAAGGAAAGGAAAGGAAAGGAGAAAGGAGAGGAGAGAAATCATTGCTGGGCTGTCAGCACATGGGACTGAAAACAATGCAATTCTGTGCCAGTCAGGCACACCCTGTATCTGGAAACCTCCTTCCCTTCCAGGCAACATTTCATTATTGCTTAAAAATTCCCCTGACCCCGTCCCCTGCCCCACCTGGTGCTGTCTCAGCCCCCTTTCAGTATCTGAATGGTAGGAGCCAGCCTGAGGTAGACACCGCCCCTTTATCCCCTGTTATGGGACAGACACCTGGAGTTCCCCGTGACCCACACGGACCCCCTGCCGTCCAGGCTGGGGAAGCATCGTCCCCAGTCCTGGCTGGCATCCCATGAGAGGCTGGCAGTTTCCAGAAAACTCTTCATGGCAGGAAGAGGTGGAGCACCCCGTGGCAACAGGCTACAAGGGCTCCAGAGGGACAGCCCCAGGGCCTGCCTTCTCGGGGGGCCCAGGACGGACACAAATGGTCACAAGACGGAGCCCGGAATGAGGCTGTGGAGTGCAGCTGGCTTCTGCCCACCCCTGTCCTGTCACTGGACTCAAAGGAGATGGGGCTGGAATGAGGAAATGCCTCCATCCATCCTTCCCCCAAGGAAGAGCAGGCAAACTTGCTGTGCTGGATCCAGCCACTTATTCATGTATCTTGAACCCGACTACTAGGTGTGTACACGCTTAGGACTAGCGTGTCTTTTTGATGAATTGGCCCATTATGATCAAAGCCCTTTATATCTGCTAATTCTCCTGATTTCGGTAAACTTTGTATGCTAGCATATAGCCATTCCAGGTTCCTTCTGATTAGTACTTGTATGCTACATCTGTCCTATCTTTTTTTACTTTTAACCTCTCTGTGTATTCACATCAAGTGAATCAACTGTAGACAGTCCCTACACTGGAGTCTGGCTTTCTTTCCCCCAACCTGACAGCATCTGCCTTTTAATTAACATGTTTAGCCCGTTTCCTTTGAATGAATTACTGGTATAGCTAGATTGAACTTAACCAATTCTGTTTCTGAATTCTCTTTTCCTTCTTTTAAAAAAATACACTATTATTATGTTTGCTTCAAACAGTCAATTATCTTTTAAAGAAATTAAGAAAAAAATTTTTAATCTTTTCTATTTCTGGTGCTCTTAATTTCCCAGGTAGATCCAAGTTTCCGACTGATACCATTTTTCTCTCAGCCTGAAGAATTTCTTTGGACATTTCTTAGTCAGTAAATCTGCTGGTGAGAATTTATCTCAGCTTTTATCTGAAAAGAAAGCTTTTGATTTTACCCTCCTTTTTTTTTTTTTTTAAGGATATTTTTGTTGATGTAGAATTGCAGACAGACCCTTTTTTCCCCCATCTTTCAGCACCTTAGAGGTATTATTCAATTATTTTGGGGTTTGCACTATTTCTGATAAGTCAGCAAGGTTCTTATTGTTTTCCTGAACGCAATGTGTCTTTACCCTCTGGGTGATTTAAAACTTTTCCTCTTTCGCTTTAGTTTTCAGCAATGTGATCACGATGTGCCCACGTGTGGTTTTCCACATGAATATCCTGCTTGGGGTTTCTTGAGCTTCTTGCATCTGTGGGTCAATATTTTCCAGCAACTTTGGAACTTTTCAGCCATTACGCCAACTATATTTTCTTTTACAATCTCTCTCTTTCCTTCCCTTTTGGGAATCCAAGTGTATATTTGTTAGACTGATGAATATCGTCCCACAGATCCCTGAAGTTCTGACCATTTTTTTTTCTTCTTTCTGTGCTTCAGTTTAGATGGTTTCCACCGCCCTGACTTCATGGTCAGTGATCTTTCTTCCTGCACCATCCGATCTACTGTTACACCCATCTAGTGAATTTTTCATTTCCAATGGTGTAGTTTTCATCTAGAATTTGTATTTGGTTCCACTTCTTCAGTGCTTTATTTTCCTTTAAAAATCCTTAAACACAGCTATCGTAAGTATTTTAAGTTCATCTTCTGCTAATTCCAACATCTCTGCCATCCCTGGGCCTATTTCTCCCTAAGTCTAGTGTCTTTTCTGCTGTACGCTAGCCACTCTGAACACTAAGTTATTGGGAACCTGGATTTTACGTTCCTTCTTTAAAGAATATTTAGTTCTGTTCTAATTGACAGTTGATTTATCGGCAGATCAGCTCAATTCTCAATTCTATTGAGGCTCTTTAAGTCTGGTTGGGCCATGAGGTGAGGCTAATGATGGAGGTCACGTACTAAGTACGGTAGACCAGAAAGATATAAGGAAACTAGGTCCCTGAAGCCACTCTGGTACTGACTAGGCTGCCTCTTGATTTTTTTTTAAAAATGTGCTCAAGAAGTCAAGCTCTGTCTTGTAGTTAAGTTGTGTTTGACTTGGAGAACCAGCCGCTACACACTATTTCTGTCGCACCTCCTAAATAGCAGGCTCTGTGCTAGGTGTTGAAGATAAAGCAATTTATAGGTTAGATGTGGCTTCTGGCATTTTAGAACTTATGGTCTCAACCAAAAGATGGCAAACGATGGCCCATGAGCCAAACTCACCCGCTGCTTGTTTCTGTAAATGAAGTTTCCGCTGGGACACAGCCGTGCCTATCTGTGTCCATGCTGTCGATGACTGTTTTCAATGCTACGTAGTTGAACAGCTAAGACAGAGGGGAATGGCCCACAAAGCCAGAAATATCTACCATCTAGTCCTTTCCAGAAAAAAGTGCCTGACTCCTGTTTAGGACAGCAGTCCTCACTCAGACTTTCTGGTCTCGGGACCCCTTCACACTCTTAAGACTTCAGGACCCCAAAGCGTTGTTGTTCATGTGGGTGTTACTGGTCAATATTTACCATACTAGGGATGAAAACAGAGAAAATTTGAAAATATTTATTAATTCCTCTGAAAATTAAAAAAAAAAAAAAACTGTATCACACATTACCCTACATCGCAGCCTTATAATTTTCCAACCTCTCCCCTCAAATTAGTGAGGAGAGTGGCATTATTTTACATTTTTTGCAAATCTCTTTAATGTATGGCTGAGTCCTAAGAGCCACTTTTGCATTTATCTGTTGCAAAATTGCATGTCATGTAGCTCCTGGAAAACCGGTCCTCGTGTGACAGGTAGAAAGTTAAAAGGGCAGATAATTTCTTAGTATGACTCTGAAGTTTTGACTTTGCAGACCTTCTGAGAAAATCCCAGGGACCTCCAGGAACCACACTTTGAGAATGCCTGGTCTAGAAAAGTCCTAGGCTGATATTAAACAGAAAAAAATATGAGGTCTTCACGAATCACCACTGAACAATTGATTTAAAGGAAAAGAATCTTGCCCTCTGAGGGAACATAAACACTGAACCTGGCCCCATTCGGGGAGCGAGGGAATGATTCCTTGAGGAGCTGCTGTTACAAGCTGGGCCCTGAAAAGGAGTGAGCCAGGTGAGGGCAGGATGGGGAAGCCGTCCCTTCCTTCAGCACATGTGCTAAGGAAACTGGGTTAGGCCCTAGAGAAGGATCAGGGAGTAGGGTGACTGTCCCCTGATTCCTTCCCTTGAGGTAAGTGACCAAGCCAGAGGTCTGCCCCGGGAAGCTGAACCCAGGGTCCTCCTTACACTCCTGGAATTTACCCCATGGACAGGGGAACCCTAGTCCCTCTGGGAGGAGGCTGATGTCCCACAGATGAGGCACCACATGGAGGCCCACGTGCTGAGATGCAGAGGACCGTCATCCAGGCCCTTAGGATGCAGTGTCCCGTGGTGACACAGGCAGCCGCACAAACCCTTAGCTCACTGCCTTCCCTCAAGGCAGTGAGGGGCCATCCCTCGTCCAGATGGCTATTTGCTTCAACAGCTAGTTGGCTGAAGGAGCCACAGCAGCTACCTTTGCACTAGATAGATGCCCAGGCCCACTTCCCGGCCGCCAGCTCTGCGCACGCTCACTCTCAAAACCAGACGCCGCCGAGTTTCAGGGTGGATTTGAGGCTGGCACTGCTCTTTCTCCCCCCTGACGTGCCCAACCTGGGGGTGTGAAACCCACTGGGTTCCAGCCACCATCTCACCTCAAGGTCCCAGGGCTATCGCCCCGCTTGAAAAAGAACTCGGCAGAGGGGGAAACCATCCTGGAGGATGGAAGGTGCCAGTTCGACCCTGTTCACTGAGAGGAATGCAGCCCAGCACCCATCAAACACGTGCAGCACGTGTCGAACCTCCGGTGGAACCCTCTGTACTAGTTCACTGAGTCCTCCCAGTAGCCCTATGAGCTAGTTCACGTGTCATCCCATTTTACAGATGAGAAACGGAAGCACAGAGCGATCTTGCAACTGACCCACAGTCCCCGTCAGGAAGGAGTGGAGCCAACATGAAACCCAAGCGGCATGGTTTCTCTAGTTCGGTGCCTCGAATATTACCTTTGCCTCTAGCTTTGAAATGACACAAGGAGTTTGTTTTTCCAGAAGTATCTGCAGAGATGCTCAACATCACTAATCATTAAACAAATGCAAACCAAAACCAGGGGAGACCATGTTATGCCCATTAGGATGGTTAGTATCAAAAAAAAAAAAACCCCACCAGACAGTAACAGCTGTGTTGGTGAGGGTGTGGTGACACTGGGACCCCTGTGCATTGCTGGCGGGACTGCCACATGGTGCAGCCACTGGGAAAACCAGTGTGGCAGCTCCTCAAAAAATTAAAAATAGAATTACCATGGGATCGAGCAATTCCACTTCCGGGTTCAATACCTAAAAGATGGAAAGGCAGGGACAGGAACAGGTATTTGTACTCCCATGTTTATAACAGCATTATTCGTGATAATGAAGAGGCGGAAAAGTGTATCCGAGGATGGATAAGTGGATACACAAGATGCGGTGTATACATACAATGGAATATTATTCAGCCTTAAAAGGGAGGAAATTTGGACCCAAGCAACAGCATGGATGGACCCAGAGGACATTATGCTAAGTGAAATAAGCCAGTCACGAAAGGACGAAGACTGTGTGATTCCGTTTGTATGAGGTCCCTAGAGCAGTGGAATTCGTAGAGGCAGAAAGCAGAATGGTGACTGCCAGGGGGAGGGGGAGGGTGAACGGGGAGTTAGTGTTTAATGGGTATAAAGTTTCAGTTTTACAAGATGAAAAGAGTTCTGGAGACAGACGTGGTGACGGCTGCACTGCAGTGGGAAGGTACTCAATGCCCCTGAACCATACACGTGAAGAAGGTTAAAATGATAAATTTCATGTTATGCATATGTTACCTGATTAAAAATAAACTTTAAAAAATAAACTAAAAGAAATACCTGCCTAACAGACCTCAGGACGTTTATTATTATAATTACAGTAGGAATGATCCTGAATTATCATCTGATTTTTTTTTTTTTAAATTGGGGCTAACTTTGTTTCTGAACGTCTGGAACTGAGAAAACAGTGCTGTGGCCTTTCCTTGGTCCTCACGCCAAGCCTAGGAGGTGATTAGCCGGTTTAAGCTACTGATTTCGAATCAGAAAGTTAAAAAAAACAAACAAAACAAAACCCTTTGTGAAAGAGAACGGGAACAAAGGGCTGATAGGCCCGGGCCTATACAACAGAAGCTGGCTTGTGCCGGGTAACCGGGCCCTTCCATCTCCTCATCGCTGCATTCTCGCCTGTGAACATGTCCTCCCAAGGCCTGGATTTTCATGACGTCAGCGGGCTATTGCATTGCACTGATAACGCATCATTCAGCGTGGTGTGTGGCCCCTCACAAAAGCAGGCGGCACCCCTGAATGCAAACGGGGACATTTGGGAGACAGAGCTTATTCTAGGAGTCGCTGACAATTAGATCTAAACTGTTCCCAGACACCTGTCTCTCCCTCCCACACAATCCTGCTTCTCTCTCTCCAATGAGCAAGGATACTGGGAATACTGGAGAACAGGACTCTTTCTGAAGAAAACCTCTAAGCTCACTTTTCCAAGGAGCTGTGGATCCTAAGAGGGCAGGAGGCAAAGAGGGAAACAGGAGAGGCAGTCCTGGAGTGGGGAGGGCCCTGGGTTTGGTGCCTGGGAACTGATGGGGAGCACGTGCCCTGTGGGTCATCACAACCTGTCTGCTGCGCCCCCACCCCTCCCCCCGCACCGTGGGGCCACGTCTTGTCCTCACCGCCCTACAGAACAGGGTCTGTCAATCTGGCTGCCTGAGGACTCCAGGAAGGAGGCAGAAGCTTCCTCCAGCGCCTGGATTCCAGCCATTGCACCCTGGAGAGTGCGAAAGCTTAACTAATTCTCTAATCAGGACACACACACAAAAGGCTCGGAGACGTGGTTGAGAAATGGTTAGCGATGTTACATCAACAAGGACCAATGACTCCAGGAGACGGCGACAAGAGTTCAGGGCATGGATTCAGAGAGCCTGCTTTAAAACTCAACCCTCTCACCAACTTGCTGTGTGACCTCAATAAATTCCCTAACCTCTCTGGGCCTCATCTTCCAGACCAGGCAGCAGGTCACATAGTAAGTGAAACAGTAAATGAATGTCAAGTTCCTCAGTAAACGGCTGCTGTCACAGCCTCCAGCAGCATCTAACAAGATTTTTGCACCTTACCATCTTGTGAATGTAAGATCTGGACCGAATGATAGCACTGTTTTCCTCCTGGAAAGTGAATCAAGTGTAGTGTGGGGAGAGGAGAAAGAGAATGGATACAGAAATAACATTCTAATGAAAAACGCATGAAAGAAGCTCAGTCATTACCTGAAACCTTACAACACCTGACACCCTCATGGAATCTTGGCAAGTGTCTGAGGATTCTGACAGGTTCCGCATTTAAAACTGGGCGCTCCCCTCTCCCCAGTTCAGTGTGGAAGCGTTTGCTGAGGGCCTACTGTACACGGAGCCCTCAGCTGCCCTGCCCTGCCCTGCCCTGCCCTGCCCTGCCCTGCCATCTATAACTCAGCCAATCCCTCCCTTCTTCTCAAAGAACCAAGGAAGGTTCTGACCCCACTTCGGACCGAGAGCAGGCGCCCTCAACTCTTGGGTGCTGAGGTCCCCTGGGGTCCCAGCAGTCTGGGATGACCCTAGAATCTCCCCAGGCCTTTCCAAAGCCGCCCTGCCGTCCCCCCTCCAACCCCACATATACACAGAGAAGTAAGCAAGATCAGAGGCGGCAGCCTGGTCTGGTAAAGCAGGTTTCCAGCTGCTCACATTAAGGATAAGGAAATGCACTTTGTTTTTCAGAGCAAGGTGACGGGCCGCATTCTTCAGATCACAGGCATCTGGCTCCCCCTTCACCAACGCGACTCAGGCAGCCTGTCCAGGGTTCCTCTTATCTCTACACGGATTTCTCTTGGGCCAACAGTTACCAGTTTGGCATACGGTAATTGGGGAGGCTCACACAGAAAACGATGGTGACAAACTGCAAAGTGCTGGGGGAAGGGGCTCTTGGGAGTTTCATGGGCTGAGAGCTCTATTCTTTGACTCCTCCTGGCTGACAAAGAGGGGCAGCCTTGAACATTCTAGAGGCCCTGGGTCTCGGGTCAGGCTTGGGACTGGCAACTCATTCCTTGAGCTTTTTTTTTTTTTCCCCTGCAAAGGAGGTATCTCAGGTGCTGGAGTCTTTCCGAAATGTAGACGGAGAGCTAGGCTTCCTCTGGTGACACTCCAGCCCCAAACGAACGGGCTGTGCCCAGGCCAGCCAGAGCCCTGGGCTCTCCTTGGGTCCAGTGCTTGCCCTCTGACTACAAAACTTGACCTAGGAGTTCAGACTTGACCTAGAGAGGAGCTGGAAGGTGGCAGCTTCTCACTGGGAACCATCCACTTTTCACCCTCTACTCTGTAGCGTCCCCATTACCTCTCAGGTGCCTTTGCTCACGTTCATTCACTTATTACTTCCAGTTACGAACAAAACTGTGCTAGGCCTGGGGAGACTCGACAGGATGCTTTACCATTTGGTGGAGAACACAGACATGAGAAAAATTCCAACTATGTGGTAGAGTCGTGTTAGGAGGGTGCACAGCAGGCCCCCGACACGAGCTGTGACAAAGATAGCAAGGCAGGCTCCTGGAAGAGGTGGCCTTTTAGCCGGGTGTAGCAGTGCAGGAAGGGAGTACCAGCAGGCTGGGCGCTAACCCGGTTCATGCAAAGGAAAGAAAGTACCTCGTGGGTGGGGGGAGTAGAGGTTTTTAGGTTTAAGGTGCATTAGAATCAGCTGGGTGGCACATTAAAAATGCAGATTCCTGGAAGCCCTGCTGAGATTCTGATTCAGTAGTTTCCAGGTGGGGGCCCAGGAATCTCTGTTTTACAAGCTCCCTGGAGGAGTTTAAGGCAAGAGGTCTGTGGACCACACTCTGAGAAAGCTTGCTTTGAAGGAATGCGGTGGGGGAGCCATTTGTGGCTTTGATGGAATATTGGTTTATTTTCCTGGAATGTCCCCAAAGGGACTTTGGACAGCTCACTAATGACTCGTTCTTCAGTCATTTTATACAGACGTCCATACAACATCCAACAAACTGGAAATGAATGCAAGGAGGGCGTCAGGAGCCTCGCTCACAGACGGTCACACTGCGTTCCCTGGGGTGATGGTGGGCGTTATCTCAGGAATGTATAGGGGCAAGGTCCACGCTTATGCAGGAACGCGTTGCACAGGTGAACCCAGGCCAGGGAGCAGTGATGGGAAAGGCCTCTGGAATCCAGCCACACCTCCCCGCCACCCCCATGCCAGGAGGACGAGGCAGTCCGCAGGGCCTCTACCGACTTTCCCTGCAGCCTGGGGCTGGCTCCCTGCCCCGGTACCACCCTACTTGGGCTGTGCCTGGCTCGGATCAGGATGTGATTGTGGGGGCCGGCCTCAGCCTTGGCCGCAGGCAGTTGCTGCCAGTCCCCTCACGGCAGTACCTCTGCCCTGTTCAGAGCTGGTTCCCGGGAGCTTGCCATTTATTTTGCTGGCTCAAGCCCTGGCCTGGGAAGCTCATCAGGGACCCCAGAGCTCCCTGCCTTACGCTTGCTGCTGTTCTCTGAGGGCTGGAGTCCTGCCTCTGTGATCTCTGGCAGGTGCCTGCCGGGCCACCTCCTCATTCTGTGTTACAGCCCAGACACCGCCACCCCCCGCTAAGGATTCCCATCTTCTGCCTGCGCCATGCCCTGCCTCCCGGGGTCGTGTTCTGCCACCGTGATGGACTCCCGGCCCAGCCCGCATCTGCTCTGAACTCTGGCCTCTGGTCTCTGACCCCGCTGTGGGCATGCCGTGGCCTCAGGACCCCGCCTTTTCTCAGCAGGCGTGATCCGCTTTCAACTGAGCCCACCCTCCACCCTCCACCCCCACCCCTGATCTGGCTTCAATCCCATCTTCCATGTAGGGACAGGCTGAGAAGCTCCTTGCCTCGACAGTACATCTAACTGGTGGTAAGAATCCACCATTCATTGACATTACAACTATACAGCGTGCCTTAGATCAGAGCAGTTAGAGGCACCGCCGGCCACAGAACCAAAAAACAAAACAGTGCTCACCAACGTTAATGTCCAAAAGGACCACTGGGGATCTTGTTAAAATGCAGTTTCTGATTCAGTGGGTCTAGGGTGGAGCCTGAGATTCTGCATTTCTAACAAGTTCCCAGATGGGACCCCACACTTCCAGAAGCAAGAGAGTCGGGGTCACGCAAGTGAACAGGAGCTTGCCATAGTGGGGTGAAGCCAAAAGCAGGGCTCAGAATCAAGCACGTCCTCAGACAGAGTAACCACAGGTCCTCTAATTGCCACTGTGTTCAGAACAATTGACTCTGGAAGTTCTGAGAAAGAGTGACCCAGGGATGCCAGTGGTCCGCCGCCTCTCCCGAGTGGGCCGTGGTCGGTACATGACCCCTGACCCCTATTGTGTTTTCCTGTATCAGACGAGTCTAGTTCAAGGTCGGCTTTGTGGTCTTTCCAAATCAGCATCTTTACGAGAATTTGAACTGGGTTCACCGAGTTAGCTGTGGCTGCGGAGGTGCAGTGTTATATGAGACAGGCTGGGGCTGTGACGGCCATATGTCACCTATAAACTAACGCTGTGATGATGTCATGACTGTTAACATTCTTAAGTACTTATTCTGAGCCTTGCTCTCAGTTATGTGTCCTAAATAAGAGAGTCCACACTGTAATTCTCACAATAACCCTCAAAGTGGATGGCAGTCTAATGGCATGAGCTCTGGAGCCAGAGAACCTGAGTTTTAATCCCAGCTTTGCCACTTTCTAGCTGTGTGACCTTGGGCAAATTACTTAGCCTCTCTGTGCCCGACTTACTCATCTCTAAATGAGGCTAGTAATAGTACCTCCGTCAGAGAGTTAGTGTGACAGTTAATTGAGCTAATAAATATAAAACACTTAGAGCAGGACTTGGCACTCAATAAAATCTTGGCTATTATTTTACTACTCTTAGCCTTATTTGTATACAGTGAGGAAACTGAGGCTCACAGAGATGAAGTAGCGTGCTGAGCAAGTTAGAGGCCAAACTAACTCATAACATGATAAATGAATTTATGAACAAATTTTAGATTTGTTGTAGTTCTTTGTAGGTTTCAGGAGGTAGCAGAAACCATGACTCCAGTGGGAGGACAGGAGGAAACAGAGGGAGGTATGTGGTCCCTATACCCTTCCTTAGATTCCTGTGAAATCTCTAATCTCACAACAGCCTGTCTTTTCCAGAGCCATCTCGTGTTGCTTCTGTTGCTTTTGATTAGAACAAGCCTGACTTAAAGTAGATCCCCTCCAGCCGGAGCAGCGGGGAAGATGACGAATGAGGGCAGGCCTCCTGGAGCAAGTGGTAACCCACGTGGCCTGAGAGGGAGGTAGGGCTACAGTGGACACTGGTGGGGCTTCAATGGAGGTGGGCAAAGTAGTTTGTTTGAGATCCGGACTAGAATCTGTTTAAGATTTCTGATACTTTGCAGAGCTTGTCTGGACAGAGAAGTGATGTCCAGCAGGAAGCCGGAAATGGGCACCTTTGGTATCACGGCAGAGCAGGTGGTTGAAGGCTTGGGGACACAGGCCACCACTAGGGAGAAAACTGCACAATGCCTTACTTTCCTAGATAAGAATGACCGCCAGTAAAAGGGGAGGGTTGGCAACACCATTAGATGCTACACGGAGGCATTTCTCCTGGTGACACTTCTGGAACTTTGCTCAGAGGAGGGGGTGTTGGAGGAGGAGGATGGAGGGTGAAGCAGAAATGGGGGCTGTGGGTATGGAACTCCTCTGTGTTCCTCAGAGAAAGGGGTATGGGGTGAGACTGAAGACCCACTTTTGGAAAGAGAACACCTGAGCACGCTCTAGAAACATCCATGGATGCCTGAACAAAGGACGAGATTTTCTGATGAGAGGACCAGGAAGCAGGCCAGGCTGTGGGAGAGGCTGACGGCATTCTAGTCCTGGTCAGGTCTCTAGAATGACTTGCCATTTGGAACGAGTCTATTCTTTGATCAGTGCTTCTCAAACTTAAGCTGGTAACAAAATCACTTGGCGGTTCTTTTTATAAATGTGGAGTCTAGATTTCACATAATCCAGAGACTCCGACTGTGTTGACCAGGGCCAGGCCTGGGAATGTGCGTGTGAGTAACTCTTAGACGGTTCAGATGCAGGTGGTTGATGGATCATGCTGCCTCATGGGAAGAACAGAGCACCCCGGCCAAAGCCAAGGAAAAACACAGCTTGTTGCCGCCACAGTGAGTGCCATGACCTCCTGGAATTAAGAAAACCTGGTAGAAAAGGTGGAAGGGCGGTCACTATAGATGGAGCCTACTTAGAGCTAAAAGCCAACCACTCTTCTCACTACAGAACTTTTTATTTCTATAGCTTGACCTCTGGCATCATTTACAAGGCCTATTATTTTTTTAATACCACGTCCTCTTTATCTTCCTAATCTGTGAGTGTTTTATGTTTGTATTATTTGTCTGTAAGCTCCATGAGGATCGATGTCTGTCCTTGTTCACTGCTGTACCCACCTCAGCACAGTTCCCACCAGGAACCCAACACACAAACATAATGACACTCTTTGTTTTCAGTTCTATGCAACATGCAACTGAAGTGGAAGGTAACTCGTGCAAGGCTGGAGCCACTTCAGACCTGAGATGACCCAACTGACTTCTAGTGAACCCGAAACAAACATCCTGAAGCACGTGCCACTGGGCAAGAAAGAATGCTGCAGACCAAGCCCACATGCCCTTCAGACACCAAAGCGTCCAAGGGACATTTGATTCTTGCTAAAGTCTCTCACACCGAAGTAACAAGAGATGAGCCTCCCTTGAGCAGAACGGTCAATGAGGAGGGTGAGGCAAAGATGCTGACTACCACCATGGATGGAGGAGTGTTGGTCCGGGAAGGGATCGCAGGGATTTTGAAAAACCAACTGTGGTCAGAAAATAAGCATACTCACTCTGCTCACTGAGATGGGACACCTGCTAAAGCAGAGCAGAGCACACAGAAAGGCCCGGCTCTCCAGCCAGACCTTGAGCAACTGAGCAAAGCTGCTACTCGAGGAGTCACAGCAGTGAAAGGCGTTCTGGTCTGAATTTCCGGAACGAACTCAGTGTTGCTCTCCTCAACAGCCTAGCCTGGCCTAAACGGTGCATTGTGGGGACAGAGAAGCAGATTTCGCATCCCAGTTCTGCCACTTATTAGCAGAAAACCAGCAAGTTTTCACCCGCCTGAGCCTCAGTTTCCCCATCAGCAGAATGGACAGGGTAACAGTTCTCACCCCATAGAGATGCTAGGAGGATTAAACTGGAAGATGCACTCAAAGCACACAGCCCGGATCTTGGCACTACTGAGAGTCTTAGTAAGTGCCAGCTGTGATTAGCTCTCATCCACAGGCTATGACCTACAGGGTGGTAACGTTTGCATTCCCTACTCTCTCGAAGTCTCCAGGACTCAGACGTGCGCGTGAAAGCCAGACCTGGTTCTGCCGAGGGAGGGCAGAGGGCAGACGCCCAGCCCCCGAGCCTACAACTCCATAGTGGCTCAGACCAATTTATTTAAAAGCATGACTCCTGCAATGCGAGTGGAAAGATTTTCACATTAAGGCAAAGATGAGCCCAAATCTCTTTGATACTTAACACATCAGGAAAGAAATAGCAAGACAGCTGTAGAAGAGGGGAAATGACCAAACAAAAAGGTGCCTGACATTCTCCAAATATCTGCTTCTCCCCCTCCCGTAACTATTTAATATTTCCTGAGTCATCCTCATTTTCCCGAGTTGAACTGTCTAAATCGTCCATTTTAAAGCCTTTTACAAGGTGCTTTCGCATAATCTCATGCAAACTCCACAAGCACTTTGAAGAAGGGAGATACTTACCGACCGTAGTGGTTCTCCAATTTGGCTGTACTTTAAGAGTCAACGGGGGAAAGTCCTATGCCCAGGCCATACCGCAGAGACCCATTAAACCAGATTCTCTGGGAGTGGGCTGGGCATGGATATTTCCAGCACTCCCCTTCTGGTGAGTCTGATGTGCAACTGAACTTGAGAATCACTGACTGATCCTCCTGCCCGCCCCCCCCCGATCCAGACACAACCTCCTATTCTCTGTTGTGGAAAGGAGATCAAGAGTCATTATTCCCCCGTGAGAGACTGATGGAGCCTGGGGCTCAGGAAAGCCAAGGGGCTTGCTGCAATGAGGAAGAGCCAGAAACGGAACCCAAAATTCCCAACTGGGGAGCCTTCGTTTCCTGGCTTGGTGTGGTCCTACTGTGTGTCAGCCATGGAGCTGCCCATTAACAAGAATGAAGATGCAGGTAGTCAGGCTGTCCTACTACAGCATCCAGTGTCACGGCGAGAGGGGTGGGGAAGGCCTTTCTACACTTCACTTGTGAGCTGAATCTTGATGCAAAGATGTCAAGTGACGGTGGAGCCTGGCAAGGGAGGTGTGGAGATCCAGCTTGGACAGTAAGGGCTTGGTGTTAAAATGTTTGTAAGCCAATGAAGACCATTTCACCTGGCTGCATCTACCTGTGCTCAGAAGGCTCTTTAAACCAGGGGGAGGGGATAGCTCAGTGGTAGAGTGCCTGCTTAGCATGCATGAGGTCCTGGGTTCAATCCCCAGTACCCCCATTAAAAGAATAAAATAAATAAACCTAATTACCTCCCTGCCAAGATAATAACTTCTGAGATTTGCAAATATTAACTACTACACGTAAAAATGGATGAAAAAACAAATTTCTTCTGTGTTGCACAGGGAACTATATTTAATATCTTGTAGTAACCTATAATGAAAAAGAATATGAAAATGAATATACGTATGACTGCAACATTACGCTGTACACCAGAAACTGACATGTTGTAACTGAATATACTTCAATTAAAAAAAAAAAAAAAGGCTGTGCATACCTGGTTTTGGCCTGTGACCACTAACAAAATATCTTAAGTCATTCCAGCTGCAAACATTTGGCCAGTAGTTCCCAAACCTGCCGGGGCAGCAAGTCACCTGAGATGCTCCTTAAAAGACAGATCTCAGGGCTCCACCCCCAGAGTGTCTGATGAGTGGGTCTGAGATGGGACAGGACACTCTGCGTGTCTCACAAGTTCCCAGTTGAAGCTGATGTCCTGCTCTGGAACCCCATTTTGAGGAACACTCAGGCCTGGTGACCAGTAAGGAGGCTGAAGAAACACCTAGGGCCCTCCACTGGAGGCCAGCAAATGTATGTTGTTTTTTTTTTTTTTTTTTTATCAGCAGTGGAAATAAACCACTCAGGCTGGTTTTGAAACTTTTTGAGCTGTTAAGTTACCTCTTAATAGTCCTGTCTAGCAAAAGCCTTTGTTTACTGGGAAGATGTGTATCTGCTAAAGTAGGATCAGTTTTTCCAGAAAAACAAGAAGAAAGTGATTTATGTCCAAAGGGAAAAAAAAAAATCTGGTGCTCAAAATATATGAACTGAGCAGAAACTATAGAACTGGGGGTCAAGCTAGCAAGCAGGCCTTCATCGCTGCGGTTGGAACTGTCTGGACAGTGCAACTTCAACATAATGAGAGATCTCTAATTTGATTCTGACCGAGCCTATGAGGTGGGTTCTAATTTACTCTCATTTTGCCAGTGAAGAAATTGAGGCTCAGGAGGGTTTTTGGAGCTTAATAACCAAGGTCAGAGAAGTGGCCAGTGACAAGTCTGAGATGTAAAATCCAAGTCGTGGTCGAGGAGAACAGCCGTGGACGAGGCCTGCCTGGAGGGCTGCTGTGAGGTTCTGAGAGGAGGGCCGTGCCTCTCCCCAACACCTCCCCGGCACTTCCTAGACCCGGGGCGGGGGGTGCGTGGTAACGGAGCCCAGCTCCCCTTCCTCTGCCCCCCAGCACGGGCAACCTGACTCGGCACCAAGGAGAAACAGGGAAGGCTGTTCCCTCTGCCCTGCTCTGTGACCATGGATACATAACTCTATACATTCTCAGGTTAAGGGAAGTTCCTTCTGGCTTCTGGAATCCCCTCGGACCTCCTGTTACCCTGTGCTTTATTTCACGATGCAGGAGAAAACCCTCCTGGACTTTGCCACCGCTCAGGCTTTAGGTCAGCAAAAGGGCTAGAACAGAATCGCTCATAGCATCAGCGCGATGCAGGTAAACTGCTTGCTCCTGAGACCACTGCCTTTAGCTCTCTTAGTCTAAGAAAGAGGGCCAGGTTACCTCACCTGCCTTCTTCAGTTCTCTTCTGTAAACAGGGATGAGATGGTACCCCAACTCCTCACCCCCTCCAGGTTACTGTGAGGAGTCAATAAATCAACTGTGAGCGGTCTGCAAAGCACCGGGCACACACCAGCAGCATCATCTGTCGGAGACACAAACTTCCGGGCCCCACAGCAGCCCTACTGACTCCGGCTGGGGGTGGGGGGCGGGGGTGAGGCGGTGGGATTGGGGTTAACAAGTCCTCCAGGGGCTTCTGATGCTTCCCCATGTCTGACAATCACTGCTTTAGAGTGTTAGCTTTATGAGGACAGGATTTCTGTTGGCTGAATCACTGCTAAATCCCCAGTGCTGCAACAATGCCTGGCATTTTACAGATTATCCAACTACAGGCACTCAATAAAGATTTTTAAATGATCGAGTGAGTCCAGATGAAACAGGAGGGGAAAGAGACCAAGGTTCAGAGAGCCTGGCATTTCTATTGGCACAGCTGGATGACTGTCTCTTACTAATTTGTAGTAAATGTTATGAGTCGGGGACTGTCTTGTGTCACCCCTGCTTTCCCAGCACTCAGTCCGGCACCCAGCTTATCCTAACAGGATCCGGGTAACACCCTATGGAAGGCACAAAGGTCTCCCCGACCCAAATCTCAGTTCACACCACAACTGCCAATGGGTGTCACAGATAATGCCATCTTCCTAAGATGGGTCAAAGAATTCGAGCAAATACCAAGCCTCCGGTCACGATGTAATTTATCTGTTTAACTGTTTGCCCATCTCCCTCGCCCGAGCGTACAACCGGGACTGAGCAGGGACTTTGCTCTGATCCTCGGCGAGGGCAGTGGAGCCTGAAGCCCAGTAGGCACTCAATAAATACCTGCTGAGTGAATGGCCAACCCCTGGCTGGGTGGGACATGATAACTCCAGATGCCCTTCTGCAGCGTCGCCAGGCTAAACTCAGCAGGTTACCTAAGAGCGCACGGGGAAGAACGGGGGAAGGGGACAGGATATCAAAGCAGATACAGGTGAATCCCAGAGACCTCCTGTTCCCACATCAGTTCCCACATCAGCCGTTTCTGCTCAGCCACACCAGTGGCAATCCATTACCCCTCTTCACCACGGGACTGCCGGTGCCAGCTCACAGGCAAGAGTCACTTCACTCCAGAAATTCCAAAGAAGGGCTTGCCTCCGATAAGACTAGGGGAGAAAGAATTTATTGGTTTATTTATACAACAAGTGCCCCAAGGTGGTTTGCAAACTCTTGATGTCACCATGGTGCAGGTGAGCCCTGGTTCACCAGGAAGAAACCCAAGTTGGCCAGGAAGGGACCATAGTTCTAGCTCCCCTCTCTACCAAAGTAAAGAAGGGTAAAACCAGCCGACCTAGTGAGCGCTGCCATGGGAAAGCCTGGGGCGGACCAGGCACCGGGCTCAGACCCGACATGATTGATGTCATTTCATCTTCCCACAACCCTCGGGGGGAGGTGGGTCCTACGCGTACCTGTGTTTTACACAGTGGAGAGGGAACTTGTTCAAGGTGACTTATCATACGTAAATGACAGAAACAGATCTCCAGTCTTCTGGAGATCGTTATGACGGCCTTACCTACTGCAGGGAACAGGGTGGCAGGTCAAACCAACGCTTGGCTGGAGCCACACAAACCGCTTTCTCCATCGTGAACAAGGGATATAGGCTGATAGGTGTGTTGCCTACTTCTCTGTAGTGAAAAAGGTCCCTCTTCCTTTGCTCCCTGCCTCTCTGCTCCTTTCCTCTCTCCAAATTCACTGAAAAAGACTGCCGCGGTGCAAAGAGTAAGGCTTTGAAGTCAGATGGGCATAGATTCAGATTCCAGCTCTGCCTCCTTCCACCTGTGTGACTGTGAGTTTGTCACTTGGCCATTCTCAGTCTCAGTTTCCCCATTTGTAAAAGGCCAGAAAAACAGCACGAGCAACAAACTGTGCTTGGCACATGCCAGGTACTGGATAAAGATGACTTAGGTGTAACTGTTATCACCGCCATGATCCCTAGGTGTGGGTCTGGGTTCTCACTGCTGGTGATGCAAATGCACTTGTAAGAAATTCCTGGACTACATAGCTTCATGCTCACAGAGCCCTAACCACCCCACAAAAAGCCACGACCGATGCAGGATCTTAAGGCTGTCCCAGGGCCATCTCATCCTAGCAGCCCCCTGATGCCCGGATCTTCATACTTTATCCTTCCAAGTCAGGTACCAGTCAGTGGATCCTGAGGGCATCCCCGTGACAAATCAAACAAGTAACTGCCACTGGGCGGGGAGGAAGCCAGTGTGGGGACAGCCCGGCTGCCACCAAACCAGGCCCGGCAACAGCAGGCAGCCGGCTGGGGAAAGTCAGCAGCTGCCGCTGGCCTGGTGTTCCGGCTGCCAGAGTGATGAATGGAGCAGGGGGAAGGAAAAAGCCAACAAAGGTGTCCCTAATCTTGATGCAGCTTCATTTTTTTTTTTTTCTGGCTGACCATTGAACGGGAACTTAAGCCTCAGTCCTTTTTCTTTGGCAGACATTTGAAACCGAAAGATTCCGTTTCTTCCCAATGGTGCAATGTCATGGGTAGAAGCAATGGTGGGCGGGGGCGGGGAGGGTATGTAACCCACCGTGCTTGTCCTTTTTTCCCCTCCTCCCCACTCTCTCTACTCCACCCCCTCCTCCCTGCCCAGCATCTTTATAGAATGTTCTGTGTTCTCCCCACAGGACAACAGCGAACGCCGCTCCCCTCCTCTTCTCCCCCACCCCCATTATTTTGGCAAGAGCGTTTCTGCTCAGGAGCCGGAGGCTTAATGGCCTGCTGGTGAAGGTTAAATAACAAAACACCACTGTATCCAGTTTCTAAGTTTTCTCTTCTTTTATCTCACTCTGAAACAGGGATTCAGGGCAGACAAGGAGCTTGTCAGCAGCAGCAACCAGAGCCTTTGGCTCTTCCACTGAAGGGTATACGGCCGGCTGTCCTCTCCGTGCTGGGAATTTTTCTGCATGGACTCAGCCCAGATCCAGACCCTCGGCCCTGTCCAAGGAGAAGTACAGGAGGTGCCGTTTCTCCCAGGGAAGTGGGTTCCTCTTGTCTGGGGCCCCTCGCTGAGCTGATGGCAGAGGCTCATCACCCAGAGGCAGACGTGGCCAGAGAGAGCTCCTGACACTCAGCACGGACAGCCGACTGCCATGAAGTTGGCACCCCCTGCAAATGCTGCTAAAACCTGAGCAAGGCTTCCTCCATCCAGAGTTCTGTAGCAACACGCCGGCCACCTTCCAACTCCCATTTATTCTAGCCTTGTCTCTCCTTATGTGCACCTGAGCTTGGCGTTCCAACCTTCCTAGTAACTAAGGCAACCCGATTCTCTTCTCTTCAAAAGGGCAGTCATGCACAGCTACCTGGGATCCCAGGGGATTGGGGAATCAGGTCACTCTGGCAAGGCCAAAATCAGGGAGGGGTGGGGACAGAGAGTAGCTGCCTTGGCTACTAATTCCCTGGCCGTTGGGAGAATTTACCCGAGCAACTTGGGAATGGCTTTGAACTCCCTCCACACACTGGATCCTTCAGCGTTTCTCTGCCTCCAGCGCTGTTCTCTCCCTCCCTCCCAGAGCTCTGGTTAGCTGCCTGCTCCCAGAACATAGAGTTTGTGCTCAACAGTCTCCTAAGCCGCCATGTGGATCTCACTGGCTTCTCTGCTCAAGCCTCCTTGGCAACATTTTTCCCTGAGACCCACGGCAGGTTGGGTAACTTTCGAGCCCTGAAATGGCTCCAGCTAATTTGTGTGGATTCATGAGTTCAACTGCCTGGGCTCCAATCCTGAGTCCATCACCTGCTGCTGGCGACCTTGAGCAAGTGTAAATACTTAACCTTTGTAAGCCTCTGTTTCCCTAGCTGAAGATGGAGGTAATAACAGTACTTACATCACATGGTTGGCAAAAGGATTAAATGAGATCATAATATAAAACACGTAGTGCACAGCACAGAGTGCATATTCAGGAGATTTAGCATTATTATTCTCTTATTCATTTGTAGGCTCCAAAGCCTCTTATTTCTTCTTGTTATCTATCCTAGCGCTTTTTAACCTTCTTTCTTCATGAATGACATAAGATATTCCAAGTATCATAGACTCCCATGAAATGCACAGATCATAAACTCAACCCTTGGAAGGAGAGGAAAAGCTCTCTAATAATTGTAAAGGCCCCAACTACAAGTATTGGTGGACCATTCAGAACAGAAGCATGGAGACTAGAGGTTTTGGGTAAATTTCCTGGCAGGCTGGTTATAAGTCCCGCTTAAGGAAGCATGTCGGAATGTAAATTGGTGGAAAGTGACATTAGTCTGACCATAACCTTAAATCTATTATAACTGATTATAAAAATAGTAATTCACTTGCAATTGCTGGTACTTTAACTGCTCAACATATAACACATTCCTATGACACAACTCAAATGATTGTGACCCTAGGAAAGAAACTTGCTGATCTGTACATTCAAAGAGGATTATGAAAAATAAACCACAAGCATAAACTATTCTCAGATTATTACAATGGATGAGAAGAAACTGGGTCTGATTTTTAGGGAGAAGTTTACACGAGAGAAAGAGGAAAGGAGATCTCTACTGGAGGCTCAAGGTTGACATTTTCTGTGTGACCTTGGGCAGGTCATTTGTCTCTGAGCGTCAGTTTCATCCGTGAAGTGAGAGGGCTGGACCACGTGACCAGAAAGGTCCATTCCAGCTACAAACCACTACAGAATTGGATGGAGACCCGGTCTCCATTTGACTTAAGTGTTTCCTAAGCACTTCCTAGTAAAAGCTAAAAGAACTGGCGTTCCCAAGTGTGTCCTGCCTGTCAGGCTCTGTGCAAGCTGCCCTACCTGACTTGGCTTATTTAATGGCTTTTGTGCACCACCCCATCCTAGAGAAGACGAAACAGGGGCTCAGAGAGAATATACAACTTGGCAAGCAAACTCAGGTAGCAAGTAGCAGACCCAAGACGCCAGGATTCAAAGATTCAACCTCTCTCTGTTTGCTACACAGCTCTCTGGATAACCACGGCCAGAAGAGTAGCAGCAGGTAAGTGTAATCAGGCCTGTCCTGGCTCCATTCCCCAAGACCAAATTCCTTAGGCAGTGGAGCAGAGGTCTGGATTCAGCAACGGATTCCCACAGGCAGCTCAGTGGTAAGAAATGTGCGTTCTGGAGTCAGAGTGCCTGCCGTTGGCATTTCAGCACCTCAGAAGCTGAGTGGCTTTTCCCAAACTTAGCCCTCCGGAGCCTCAGGTTTCTCAGGTAGATAACTGTACCTATTCCCAGGATTGTTAGGGGGATTAAAAGAAATCACCCATGCAAAACTCTCAGCCGACTGCCTGAATACAGGAAAGGCTCAATCATGAGGTCCCACCTAGCTCACAGGAGGGCACGCACGTAGTAATGAGCAGTTTCTCAGTTGCTCTATGGCAGGGGTTATGACCCCGGGGTGCACGAACCCCCTGAAGTTATTTGCCAAAAACTATGTTCATGATTTTCTTCGGGAAACGTCCTTAACTTCTGCCAGATTCTTCTAAGGGGTCTGCAACCAGAAGGAGGCTAAGATCTTTTGCCTGCTGTTGACCCAGCACCTTACAACACGAAATTAAACCTGAGATAACAGGGCTGGCAAAAGCTCCTCCTCAGATCATGAGAGAAGTTTCTGGGGCCTGTCAGCAGGGCCTCCAGCACGTATCACACAGACCCAGAAACGGGGCCCACCGCGTTCCCAGGTGCCTCCTAGAAGAAGGTCTGAACACAAACCACCACACAAGCAGGAATCAGGCTTCAGGAACCTTCTCTGGCAGGGCCAGTTCCAACAATCCATTCTTCCTCTGAGAACAATCGGTGTATTTGTTTTTGCATACCACGGAGTTAAATACACACGGAATGCTGGCCCTTTGCTGGGAGCTCCCAGAAGCAGCCGGGGTTATTCGGCCAAAGGAAAAACCGCTCAAGGCTTCATCTGCAGCACCTGATTTCCCACTACCCCGTCACCTTCCCAGACGGGCCCTGCCTCCAGAACCCACATTTCTAACCACTCAGCTGCCCTCGGAGCCTTTGGCCCAGTGGGCAGGGCCCAGGCTGCCCACTGGCCCCTCTCCGGTTGTTGGGACAACCGTCCTGAGGAATTTCGGCCTCCCAGTCTTCCCCTGGGTGAGAAGGGGAGAGAGCTGGCAGGGCTGGCAGCCCCCTGGTGAAAGGGGAGGCTGCGAGCTGGATTCCCTACCTCCAGCGGCCTCCATGCCGGACAGCACACAAACCAGCTCAGCCCCAGAGGGAGGAATGTGCCAAGACATTCTTCAGGGCTGGTAACCCGAGACGCTATTTTGTTCTTCTTGGTGGCTGAGAAATCACTTTTTGGACTGAAGGACCATTTGACTGACTTCTTTTAAATTCAGGGGAATGGGTTGGGCACAGCTCCTTCATTCAGGTAAGGAAAAAGCCGACACAAATGGGCGCGCGCATGTGCACACACACACACACACACACACTACCAAGGAGTAGATTTTTTTTTATGTGATATTTTGTTTTGCAGCATTAACCAGATGCAAAGATGTAACTACCTTGGCAGAATTTATCTCTCCGCCGCCCGACCACCACCCAGGAAGAAGTTTGTTTTTAGCTTTTAAGAAAGCCAAAAAAGAAGACTATTTTTTTTTTTAAAGAAGAAGACTGTTTTTAGCTTTAAAATTTTTTCTCCCCCTTACAGCCCCCTCCCTCCCAATTCTGCCTTGGGGTCTGGAGGGGTAAGGAGAGGCAAGGACTCTGAGAAGTCATATTTGAGACTTAGAGACCACCTCATCAACCGTCTTCTCTCACCGATGGAACACTTGCATCTCAGAGAGGTCAAGCGATTTGCCTGGGGCCACAGAGGCAGGACGAGAAGGCAGGAATCCCTTCTCGGGTGTGCGAGAGGGAAATTCCAGAGAGCCATAAGTGGATGCCCTCTGCTCAGCTCTTCCCCCAAACTTTCAAAGCCGGCCTACCACAACAGTGAGCTCAGAATCCCTCAGCACCTCAGGCTCGGGGCGGGGGGGGGGGGGAGCCCCACCTCAGCAGGGTGCAGAGAGGATGACCAGGAGACACAAGGCGCAACATGAAAACCAGTGACCTGCAAGGTGGACAAAAGTTAACAGCTCCACTAAGCACCAGTATGATTTTATTTTTTTTGAAAATGTCAGAAATATTTTGTTTTTAATCTCATTTTGTATATTTATTATTATTTTTTATTGAAGTATAGTCAGTTTACGGTGTTGCATCAATTTCTGGTGTACAGCACAATGCTTCAGTCATCCATGGATGTACATATAGTCATTTTCATATTCTTCTTCACTGTGAGTTACTACAAGATATTGAATATGTTACCCTGTGCTATACAGTATAAACTTGTTTATCTGTTTCAGATATACCAGTCAGTATCTGCAAATCTTGAACTCCCAGTTTATCCCTTCCCATCCCCTTCCCGCCTGGCAGCCACAAATCAAAACTGATGGAACACTTCACAGATTTGCGTATCATCCTTGCACAGGGGCCATGCTAATCTTCTCTGTATCGTTCCAATTTTAGTATATGTGCTGCCAAAGCGAGCACAAGCACCAGTGTGGTTTTCATTCCTCTCCATTACTTGCCAGTCAACACGGGCCCCGCAGGCCTGATGCTGGGGCCATGGACAGGCCACAGGACTGAGCTCAAATATAATGGCATTGGTTTTTTTTTTTTTTTTCACCTTCACTGTCTTTTTAAAGGTTCCCTTCTATTTGCGGCAAGAGAGATTACTAATTTCCCATTTGTGAATGTGGCTAAAAATTTTTCAAACTGGGTAAATTTGAAGTCAGTATTAAGTAAGCAATAGCACAGGTGGATATAGCAAAGAAAGGGTGGTCCACATTATAGAATACTTAAATCTAGGAAATGATGCTGTGGCCAAGTCAGTTTCCCACGGAAGCTCTACTGCGTTCCCTCTTCCAAGGGTAAAGAATGACTGTTGTTTGAGAAACTTTCTACAGCAGTGTTAGCCTCTCAGAGCCCCGTGGCAGTTCCTAGATGTATGACCTGGGGTGAGTTAGCAGTGCCCTCAGTGTTCAACTGCTAATAGCACGTTGGACTCAGGAGCTGCTGGGACCAAAAATGGGGGAGGACACAGAAGTTTGAACTTCTGTCATGTTTAGGAGGCCAAGGGACAATGGGCTGCCCAGTTCAACAACATAGTCACAGAGTCCCTGGGGCAACTGATCCTGAGTGGGGTATGGGGAAGGAAAGTGAGTCAGGACCACAAATTTGGAGGTTAGGACTTCAGAGCTGGTAAAGAACCTGGCTTAAGGCAGAGTGGTGGAAAGGTCAAAACGCTCAAGCAAGTCACACCTCCGGGCCTCAAAGTTTGTCTTATGTTTGACAGCAGCAATTGGGCTCTGATCTTCTATGTCCCTTCCAACTTTTAAGAGTTCTACTATAACTCCCCTTCCAAGCAAACCATTTGTTTGACAAATAGGGAAACTAAGGCTCAGAGGTTCAAGTAGCATGCCCAAGGGTCGCTTTTCAACATTAAAAATTTCTCTTCCGGATTAGATTAATGAGACATTCAGCATTAGCACTGAGCACAGAGTAGACACCAAGGCAATGCTGAATAAATGAACCAAAGTGCTCAGAGAAACCACAGGGAACCTCAGCTCACATTTTCTTTCTGCTTTTTCTTTTTCTTAACCCTCACCTTACTACACACCCTATCTTGGACTTCTGGGACCTCCACCTCAACCCTGTGAGAGGAAGGGTCAAAAAAATTCACCTTCAATGCTTTACAGGCACCTGATACCCAAGGTCACAGCCATCAAGTGAAAATTCCATATTCCTGACACACTTTGACCACAGAGGTGACAGCAAAGGACAACAAATTGGTCCCAGAGGGTGGTCCTCCCCTCCCCCCAGAATATACATAGGGAGGCGGTGAGTGTGTGCAAAGAAATACCAAGCAGTCGAAACCAGGAGAAAGTCTGGAGGCCAAGAGCCACACCAGCCATCTCACACCACCCGCTTCAGTAAAGAAAAAAATCCGGTGCTCCAGCAGGCATGGTGCCCACCAAGGTCAGGAGGCGCTGGTGCAGGGCTGAGGAGCTAGGGTCCCCAGAGGAGGGGAGGGAGGAGAAAGAGGAGATGGGCATGGCTTTTCGGAAGCCTCTCACCTCCCTCTATATCCTAACAGCTTCCAAGTTGCTGTGAGATTCCTGGAGAACCAGTCTCCCAGATCAGCCCTCCCCCGCTCCCTCTTTTCCTTCCCACTCCCGGCCTCCAGGCCCCCAGACTGCTCCTGTGCTCTTCTCAGAGCCTCCGAGGCACCTGTCAAAAACACACTTGGGGCTGCCTTCCCCTGCACGCAGTGTCCTTCCTCCAGCAGTCTCCCACTGAACCCTCCGTGCCTCCTACCCGCTCCGAACCAGATGCTTCCCCATCCTCCCTCCTCCCCCACCCTGTGCTGGGGAAAGCCTCCCCGGGAAGCCCCAGCATCACTCGGCTAGGTCGCTCCCCCGGCCCCCGCCGGACCTAACTAAAGGGGGTGGGGAGGCGGGGCTAGAGCTTAAGGTCAAAACTCCGGGCAGGTGCCGGCTGGGGCCTAAGTCCTCCATCAGAGGATGGCGGTGGGGGCAGTCTGGGCCAACTCACTGGCCGCCCCCTCCTCCCAGCAGCCCACCGGGGCAGGAGCAGCGGTCCAGAAGGGGATGGGGGGGTGCAAAATGAAGAAAGCGCCAGGCTGGCAGAGCTCTCCCGCATCCCCTGCCCAGTTCTGGCTGGTGGCCCCAGGGGCGGGGGTTGGGGGGGGAGCCTCTCGGGGTCCTACCTGTCCCGCGGATCGATCCAGCTGGTGGTGCGGCTCGTGTGGTCTATGTAGTAGACCTTGCCGTCGAAGTCGCGCGCCTCCTCCCAGCCCTCCGGCAGGGGCAACTCCGGCCGGGGCATCTTCCCGAGCGCGGCCCGCGCTCCCCCATGCAGCTCTCGGCCGCCGCGGGGGCCCCCGGCTCAGCCGCTCCGGCAGGCTGTTCTCCGCTCGGGCGGCCGCCGAGGCACCATCATCCGGGGGTGGGTGGCGCCCGCGGGCTGGGGGCTCTAGTGAGGGCCGGCCGGGGTGGCGCCGCTGTCCATGCGGCCCTGCGGCCCCGGCCCGGCGCCGCCCGCTCCTCCCGCCGCCGGCCTCTCACGCTGCCATGTGCGCCCGCAGCGGCGCGGTGCGGTCCCGGGTGCGCGCCCGGCCGGCGGGGCAGAGCGAGCCGGCCGCAGCTGCCTCCTGCCCTCCTGCGCGGCGCGCGGCGCCCCCCACCTCCACGCCGCCGCCGCCGCCGCCGCCGCCGCCTCTCCCTCCCCGCAGCCGGGTGCCGTCCCACTCTCCGCTCCAACGCTCTGCGCTCGCTCGGTTTGCGACTTCTGCCTCCGCCAGGTGCGGCTCGGGCGGTGCAGGTAACCGCGCTGCCCCGGAAACGGGAGGCGGAGCGCCGGGCGCCAGGGTTCCCGGGTCCCCTCCCCGCGCCCAGCGCCGCGAGGGCGGGTCCTAGGGCCCGAGACGCGCCCCCTCGTGGGACAGTCCCTGGAGCCGGCCGCCTCTTCGCTGCTCCTGCTGGAGGAAAGCTCCTTACCTGGGGCCCCGACCCAGACTGGAGCCCCGAGGGGCTAGAGCTAGACCAGCTCAGCCTCTGCTTCCCAACGCTCCGGGCTCTCTCCACCTCGGGTGTCCAGGCTCTTGGCACTAGTGGCCCCAAATCTTACAACTCTCGCTTCTCTCACGTAGAATCGGGAGTCAGGCAAGAAGCGGTTAAATGGAAACATTCTTGCAAATCGGGGAACATAAGTTTTCCAAGATCTCTGATCCCCTCCCCCAACACACGCACCATCTGTCTCCTTCTTATTCCATTCTTCTCCCCACGTTGTTCCACCCATCCCCCCACCCCTCGCGTTTCTCAGTGTAGCTGACTCTTCCCTGGGTCCATCAAATTAGGAGTGCTATGAATCGCCTCCCCCGGGAGGACTTCAAGGCGGTGTTACGGAAGCACTCTGTAAGAGTAATAGTAATGATATTGTTATTGTTAGGTAAATTGAATACTTAACCTGTCCCAGGCTGTGGGCCAGCAGCTTCACATGCGTTCTCCTCTGTGATACTTTATGGAATGTTACGGATTTGGGGGAAGGGGGTTATGAAAAAGAAGAAAGCAAGCACAGTAAAATTCCATTTTGAAAAATAATTAGAAGAAATTTAAAAATATTTCTTGAGAAATTAAAAATTTGTAATTATACTTTTTTTTTTTTTTTTGGTATTTACAAAAAAGAAGGTAGCATGGTTGAGCTAAGGACCAGCTGGCTGGCTGTGTCTCCTGCATACGTCTTTAACCGTTTTATGCCCTGGATATATGGCAGGAAGCTGGACTAGAGGAATGAAGCCCAGCGCGGTGTATCCTTTTGTCTGAGCCCCACAGCCTCCCAGAGGACCCACCATCCTCTGCTGTAGGGGCCGGGGTGCGCTGAGCAAAGGGGAGAATCCCAAGTCTGTGGTCTCATCTCTTGATAGAGAAGACCAGCCCCTCGCCTCCAAATGCCTTCGGCAAAGCCAGTTATTTCCCTGAGGCCAGGCCCATGGGCTCAGGGTTTGGCCTTTCCTTCCCTCCCTCATTCCATAGATGCCATGCACAGAAGTCTTCATACTGGCCTCAGAACACTCAGAAATAGGAGTTCCCCCTCCTTTTATGGGGAGATTCCCACAGCCCTCTACGCTTCCTCTGCTTGGGCCTTGCCTTCACTGTATGTAAAATCCTCCCATTAGTGATGAGGGCGGTAGCTCAAAATTAAAGCCAACATGATGCTAGGTGCTTCACACGCACCAGCTCCTTTAAGCCTCACAACACCACTCCGGAATAAGGAATACTGCTTCTAATACCCATTTCACTGATGAGAAAACTGAGGCTCCAAGATGCAACATTGTTGGCCAGGGACACAGAGCTAATAAGTGAACCTGCTTGTGCTCTCCACCATTAACCTATGCTTTCTTTCCTCCTCCCTCCCTCCCTCCCTGTCTCCCTTCCTTCCCTCCTTCCTTCCTTCCTTCCTTCCTTCCTTCCTTTCCTCTGCAACTCCTGGACCTACCCATGGTCTGGATCTGGAATATTATGGATGCTGGTGAATGCTTATCTGTTTAGATCCTTGCTTTGTAATTATTTGGCCAAGAAGCAGTCTTTTGGGGTCTCAAACCCTCCCTGTTTTCCAGCTATGTGACTTTGAGTAACTCGCTTCACCGAAGTCTCAATCTTAGGTCTGAAAAACATAATAATAATACAAACTCTAATGCAGTAATAATATAGCAGAGCTTGTTGTGAGGGCTGCAGATGAGGAATGCAGAGGCCTGGGCCCTCCGCAGCAAGCCATCGTCTCAGGAGCCTCCTTATGGAAAACTCTGGAGCCCCATGACTGGCAGCAAGCGTGCCCCTGGGAAACAGGAATTGATGAAGCATTTTCTGTATCAAACACGAGCCCCTGTCCTTTCCTCTCCTGAACATTGCCTGTGGTTGCTGGTGACAGTCTTCCTCATTGCTGATTTCATTTTTTGTCTTATTTTGCAACCAAGCCTTCCCACTGACTGGTGTTCCGTTGTGAAGGGAAAACTCCTTTTCGATGGCCAAATCCAACTTTCATTTTAGCGCAGGTGCCCAAGCCCTGGCATTTCCAAATGGCTTGTTCTTTGGGATCTTTAGACCTGAGCTGGTAAGCAGGAAGTGGAGACCAGAGCAGGAACTGACTCCTTAAATCCTTCGTCTGTCCTTCTTACCTCCTCCCCGCAGCAGAAGAATCCTAGGTTATCTCCCAGAAGCTGCAAGCAGGGTGAGGTAATAAAACAGATGACTGCCTGCCCCATGTGATGGTGGGTGAATCATCCGCAGGCATTCTTCGAGGCTGAGGACAAACGTGAAAGGGATTAAAGGTAAAACCGGCTCAGCCACGTGATGGGGCGGATTGGGCGTAATTCTACAGGTGAATGAACCACAGGAATCTGAACCTAAGGCAAGGAGCTCAGCCTCTCCCGGCCGTCCGCCTGGGGCTGTGCCTGGCTGCCCGCGAGCTGGAGGCCTGGCCAGTATCGGACCCGAGCGCAAGGGACCAGAGGAGACACCTGAGCCTGAGACAGGTTGTCTTGTTTTTTTAAAAAGACACCCCCCTGAAATCCTTTCCCCCGCTGCAGCAGCAAAGGCGAACACACATGTGTATCAAAGAATTTCACAGCAGCAGGGTAACATATTTCATAAAGATGGTAAGGAGGAGAAATTAAGCTTAAAAAAAAAAAAGAAGAAACAGATATGCCAGCAGTAGTTTCCTCTTAATGTCTACATTCTTCAAGGAAATAGAGGCTGTGGAAACCTCTGCGGAGATTTTTCTTCTGAAGCCATGACTGTACCTCCTGACTTCATGCCTTCCCTCCCACGCATCATGCATCCCACATCCCGGAGGACGCACAGTTACGTTTCTGTGATGGAGCCAGTAATGCCTCCCTTTCTTTAGTCATGCATCGTGTGCCATTCATAATGGGGCCTATGAACTGTTTTCTTCCAATGATGGGAAACATGTCATAAACCGGGGGGAAATTAGGACGCAAGAAACCTTTGGCAATTTGAGAGCTGAGACAGAAGAAGTGGTTTTTTTAAATTTATCTCTGGTTCTTCAGTGCTTAAAACAGAGCTTGAAAGTAAATTGAAGGAGTCCAGCCCAGCCAACTCATTTTACAAATAGATGGAGTTTCTATGAATGGTGACTCATTGCCCGTATTCTCATTAGTCCCATTTTACAGATGCATACACTGAGACTCAGAGGCAAAATGATTTTCCTATAGTGACTTGCTAAGTCATAAAGTCAAGAGGCCAACTCAGCTCCTTCCAAGTGAGTTTTTGCTGCTTAAGTCATAGCAGTGTGGGATCTAGAATGTAATTGAAGAAGGAACTTCAGGTTATAAACAATCTGGTTGGAAGTGGGTGGAGGAACAGCCAGGAGACCGTCTCAAACTCCTGCTTTCACTTGGATTGCACGTCGTTGATTGGAGTGGTTGGAGGTGGGAGAGGGAGGGCTGAAGCCCTAGCTGAGTTTACAATGAGAGGACAGAGTTGAGGTGGGGGTTCTGAAGACAGACCAACCTGGTTCTCAACCTCCACCAGTGCTGCCAACCAGACCCACCTGGGGGCTAGCCAACAGGATTTAACAGGCTGAGATGTCTCCCTGCCTCCCCACCACACTGCCTTTTTTTCTTGCTGATTGATTCATTAACTGAAGTGGACTTCTTCTGGACGGGAGGTTATCCGGGGGCTGGCAGGAGAGGTTTCCACTCTCCCATCCAAGAAACCTCTGGGTGCTGGGGGCTGGGAGCTGTTGTGTCTTTCACCAGGGAGGAAATGAATTATGCACTGCAGGAGGAGGTGGAGATGAAATCTTGGTTTCAAGGGTGGGGGTGTAAAGAGGAAAAAAAAAAAAGGAGTGTGAGCAGAGGGAGGGAGTTCCTGCGAAGCAGTGCTTTCCCCTACTCCCACCCCAAAAGCAAAAGAGGAGCCCTGGTGGGACACAGGTGGGGGTGCAAACGAGCGCAGTAACCAGCAGGCAGGCTGAAAGAAGCCTCTCTTGGGTATTTATAGCGTTCGCATCGCCATGGTACCCAGGCGTTTAAATTAAACTCCAGTCTAACCGCTTAGAGACTGGTGGAATGAAATGCTTTTTACCTGTCCTCTGCCCACGGCTTGATGCTTCATTCTCAGAATTTTAGGTGAGCAAACTGAGTGAATTTCATTTTACAAGATACTAGCAAGAAGGGTGTAGGGTTGGGGCTTAAGCCCAGATAATATGCCTTCCCAGGGTGGCTGGACGGAGTCGTGGGAAACACCTGGGCAGAAAAAAATATTCGTGAATGAAATTGGGCTCTGCATCATGGCTGATTGTGTGGCTCTGGGCATGAGACGGCACCTCTTTGAGCCTCAGTTTCCTCATCTGTGAAATGAGAGCATTAATACCTTCCTCACTGTCGACTTGTGACAAGTATGTGAGATGATGTAGATCGAGTGCCAGCTCAGCCCCTGAAACCCAGAGCTTCTTTTAGAGGTGACCCCTTCCCTTCTCAGCTCATTCATCATTTATTCAACAAGACTCTTCTCTGTCAACGGTGTACCAGACAATGGGTCAAGCCCTTGGGACACAGGGTGGTTTCCCATCTTTCAGAGAGTACAGTTTAGTAGGGGAGATGTGCAATATACGAATCAAGAAATGAATAAGTAATCGCATGTTGGGATCAATAACAAGAGGGAAACAGCTTACGAGGACAAAATACCGTAGAGTGGGGATGGGTAGAAAATCTCTTGACTATCTTTTTTTTTCTTCACTCAGTTTGAGGTCTTCCTGGCTCCGGTTCTTGGTGTGATAAATGGTTTTGGGCTGAAATCTGGACATTTTTATATTGCGTTCTGAAACTCTGGATCTTATATAAATTGGTTTTAGCTGGTTTGCTCTGATACCATTCCAGCAGAGGGATGGGGGGGCACCTCGTTACCACCAGCTGAAGGTGGAAGTCCAAGTATGCATTTGGCCTTGTTAACATCTTGGCTGGGGGGTGGTCCACACTGCTCACTGGCCTTCTCTGACAGCATCCCAGGGGAGTGCTGGGGCGCCTCATTATAACCTCCTGAGGGTGGCAGTTTAGGGCCCCTCCTCAGCCTTTGCCGGTGTGGGTGAAACTGGAGCCACAGGTTTCCCCCCTGTGGTATTTAGCTAGAGTAGGGTGGTTATTGTCTAAAAGCTTTTTGTTGCTAGTCTACCCCTTTCCTGAGTCTTGGCTAGAGAGAGCAGGCTTTTGTTGAGCTTTTTGTTTTTTTTTTTTTTTTTTTTTGATCTGGACCATTGACGTTTCTGCATTTCCACTTGTCCAGCACTAGGTCTGGGACATGAGGCCAAAAGAAAACGCAGAGAACTACGCGCCCCATCATCCGATCCTGGGGTCACTAGCCGTCGGCCTCCCTTTCGGCACTTTCAGAATCTTCTTCTGTTTGTTTTATATATCATGTCCAAAGGTCTTCATTTTACTTAGTGGGAAAAATAGGAAGATGTATGCATACTCCATCTTCTTGGAAGCAGAAGTTCATGGCTCACTCTGAGTCCACACAACTTGATGTGTCTCAGCTGGAATTCACTTTTGCTGCAGCCAGCGTCTCCTCCTCCTGTCGCTTCTCCACCCTCTGCCTCCCTGCCCCATCTCCACACCTGTTCCTTACAGGTATCTCACACTGAACTGAGGATTCTACCTTCATGGACTCTCCTTGTCTGTTCCTTCCTTTGACTTAAGCCCTAGCCCAGACCCTTTTGTCTCATTCTTGTCTTTGTTTATTGGAGTAGAGTTGATTCACAATGTTGTGATAGTTTCAGGTGTACAGCATAGTAATTCAGTTAGACATATATATATATATTCTTTTTCATATTATTTTTCATTATAGATTATTACAAGATATTGAATGAAGTTCCCCGTGCTATATGTAGGACCTTGTTGTTTATCTGTTTTATATATAGTAGTTTGTATCTACTAATCCCAAACTCCTAATTTATCCCTCCCCTCCCCTTTCCCCCTTTGGTAATCATAGTGATTCTTGTCATTTTAAAGCTTCACTGAACTCCTGGCTTGTGTTTTGACCAATCTTCACCCCTCCAGTGTACCTCCTCGTCTTTCTAAGGCAAGTGTCTATAGTGCATTCCTCAGGGTCAAATTAAAAAACGGTCTGAGAGCAAATACATTTGGGAAATGTTGGTTTTAATAAAGAGGTTTCTTTACCGTGGGACTTCTCAAAGCCCTCCGTGTACCTACATCCAGCATGAGTAGCTAAGGAAACAGTATAGAATAAAGAATTGCCCAAACTTCTTTGACTAAAGTGTCTTTTTTCTTCCTGAGGCATCTCTGGAATACAATGTTGATAAAACAGGAGTTGGCAAACTTTTTCTGTAAAAAACCAGACAGTAAATATTTTGGGCTTTGCCAGCCACATGGTCAGTCTGTGTCAAAACAACTCACCTAGACGGTATGTAAACGAATGGTGTGGCTGCGTGCCGATAAAACTTTATTTCCAAACAGGCCACTGGCCCTCAGGTTTTAATTTGCCCACCCCTGTTTTAGAGCATCATTTTCGTGACAGAGACCTAGGTCCCATCCTCAGTTTCTCACTTTTCTTTACTCCCTGTGAAAATTCTGTCTACAGGAGCCTTGGGTCCTGTCTCACAGTACGGGTCTGTTCCCATCCCTCCATCTCCCCTTCCACCATCTTGGATGCGTCCTGGCATCGCCTGTTCCTTGAACAGCTCCCCCCAAACTGGGCTTCCTCTGCCCACTTGCCCTGTCATTCCTGATGGTGTGCCAGGGCATCTGGTCATGTTACACCCCTCAAGGTACACAAAGTCCAGGTACCTTACCCTGTGTTGTAAGGCCCACTTTTGGGGGGGGGCCCTTGTCCCCCAGAACAGTCTCCACTTCCCGCCTGCTGCCCTCACACTGCACATGGCTTGCCCAGGGTCAGCATTCCTCCCCTCTGGACAGTCACGCAGCCTGTTTTCCTGCTTAGGACCCTCCTCCTCTGACTTCGGTTAGCAAATTCTCCATCTTCTGCTTGTAGCTCAGATGAGCCCTTCTTCCCCCGCCATCCAGGTTGGGTCCCTCCACTTCATCCATGAGCAGTCCAGCCTCATCACTTGATTTCCCTTTTTTTCTCTCTCTCTGTTGCTGTTTGTACCTTTCCCAACTAGCCTGTAAACCCTCTGAGGGCAGGGCTGTTTTTCAATCTTTCCCACGTCTCCAGTGCCTGGAACGGGCCCAGCACAGATTGACATGGGTGTGTGTTGGAGAACATGGGCTAAACCCTGATCAGGGCCTAAGGCTCCCTGACAGCACCTTTTAACTGCTTTTTCTCCTCCTGGAGAGCAGATGGCATTAAACTGTTGGAATAATTAGGAGTCCATATGCCCCTCTAAGAAATAATTTGCCCATCTGTGGTGAGGAATGAGAATTATGCAGCCTCCAAGGGTCCTTATGGAAGGATGTTTCTTTTTAGTTTGAGTCTGAAGGCTCTCAAAAGTCTTTATTTGAGAACTCTTTCTCTTTACAGAGTTCCATATCTATCAAAACATTAGGAAGAAGCCAAGTGCAATGCGTGATCCATGAGTGTGTCCTACATTACTTTTTAAAAAAAGAGCAAACTGCACAGAACATTCTTGGGACAGTTGGATCAATGGGAATATGGAATGTATTTTGAACAACATTGTCACATCAATGTTAGCGATCTCAGGGCTGGTATTGTAGTTACTGCAGGGGAATAATCCTTGTTCTTAGGAGATATAAGCTGAAATATTTAGGAGTGAAGTGTCATGATGTCAACAACTTACTTCAAATGGGTCAGTAACCATTTGAGCCTTTCAGAGGGAGGGAAGGATGCAGAGAAGGCAATATTGTTAAAACCCAGTAAATAATAAAAAGGTACTGTATTTTATATTTTATTCAACTCTCACTTATCACAGAGTCTGGCAAGGAATACACCTCAGTAGATGATGGCTGAACTGTAGCAGCAACACTGCTGAGTTCTCTAACCACATGCATTGCGTTGCTCAAGAGAATCAGTTGCCTTCCACCCTATGAACTTCTGATATTGGGCTTTGAGCAGCTGTACAACCAAAAAGCCCAGCAAACAGCCATCTCTCTCCTGGTGAGCTATAAGGCCTGAGCTCCATATAGACTTCACACAGCTTAACATTTTTTATTGTAACAGTCTTTGTAAAGGAAAATAAAGATAGGAGAGAAACTCGCCCACCATATTCCAAAGAAGGGAAAGGAAATCTGGGTTTGGATGTGACAGTGGGTCACCATGTCTGGCTTGATCCAGATAAGGAGGGTGGAGACACCGGCTCATCTTCCTGGACAGCTCCCCAGGTGTCCCTCTAATGGCTTAGCTGCAGGTGGCACGCGGCTCTCTGATGCCCAGCCCGTGATCCAGCTCAAAGTTGGAAATTGCCTGAAAGGCTGAAGACTCGCACCTGCGTGGAATTCACAGGGATTCGGGGGCCTCTTCTGGCCTCAGTCTCCTGGTGTTTTACGTTTTCATTTCATGATGATCAAACATACAGTCTAGCCCAGAGGAGGAAGACCTCCCCTTTGGCAGCCCTTCATGCAGTGAGATGGACCTTCAGAGGTTGGCCAGCCCTCTGACGTGGGCCATGGGCCAGAGGATGGCATGGGAGAGAGCAGACAGATGATGGGTTTGCCCGACATGCAGCTGCCAAGGAGGGTTTTCTCGTAACCAGGGGCTTCTCTGGGGAATAGCAGTGAGGAGATGTTAGTAATGATAGTGGCCGTCGATGTAGCACATACCCTGTCCCAGGCACCGAGCTGGCATTTCCCACATCCAGCCTCAAAATGTCAGTAATCCTGGGGGTTCAGACCTAGGCCTGCCTGACATTAAATTCCAGGCTGCAGAGTGCCCCCTACCCCTGGGAATACAGACGATTCCACCAGCTCGTGAGATCTGGTGTCTGAGTGCTTGGTAAAGTTCTGGATTCATCTGAATGGTAGATGGAATTACTGTTACTCTGAGGACACAAGGACCAAGAAACCCTCCCCTCCATGGTTCTCATTCATAGCTCCAGCACCTCAGAAGAGAAACTCTCTGCGATCAGCAAGTTGACAAGTAACGTGGTTGCCCCTAGTAGGGGCGAGGTTCACCTGTGCACTGTCACTGAGTGCCTGAATCGAACAGAAAAAATCACTGGGGGAGGTGGGAGGCAGATTCAGCCTCCATTTGGACCCACCAGCATGGACATGGTCCACTGCCTGGAGTCTGTTCAGCAGAGCCCTCCTGTCGGCAGGGAGGCCAGGAACTCCCTGGTTCCAGGTGGTGTGGAGGCTCTCCATCTGTGCGGCATCCTCTTGTGGACAGGGAGCCAGGGCTCGCATCACAAAGGGAGCTTCTGAGCCAGAAAGATGGTGAACGGTAAGTCCAGTGAATCTTTGGGGTGTGAATGAATGGAGGGTTTTGCAGAGGTGAGTGGCATGGGCCAGAGGCTCGGATTCCCCTGTGACCGGGAGCTGATCCCGGAGCCTGATCCTTCAGCTTCTCCCCTCGCACGAAAGGTGAACTGGGCTGAGTTCTCCCCATCTCCCCTCGAGAACCAGGACCTGGAATGTGGGCTGTATGTTTGGCACAGCATGCATTCTGTGGCTGCAGGTGGAGAGGATGTGTTTCTGCACGTCCAGATCTCTGTGTGGTCAACAGAGCAGGTGGCTATTTGCCACAGAGGTCCTGGCTGTTGCTAACCCCAACAAGCAGGAGATAGTCTTTTGTTTCCCCTGCCCTTCCTGTGCCCATCAACAAGGCTGGCAGTCTGGAAAGCAAACAGCAGCTCACACACACACTTCATCATGCTTCTCCCCTCCTCCCCCCACCCCCATCACACATTGCCTAAAACTTCCCCCAGCAAAACACACTGTGTGGCACCTCTTCCACGGAAGCACCCTACGTTGGCTCTGCAGGTCCCAGGCATGTCCACGCCCATGCATGTCCCCACGTGGTAGAGAACCACTGGGGCTGGGTGTTAGCTCTGCTGGGCTGTGGTCTCTTTACAGGGAGACAGGTAGGGGGTGTCTTAGGTTGAGTTCTCTGGGAAAAAGATTCTGGGCAGGCGATTTGGTGCAGGATGTTTCTTAGTGGTCCAGGAACAGCACCTGGGGAGGGAGCGAAGGATGCAGGATTGGGTGGAAGGAGAAGCTGGGCTGCAAGGCGGTAGCAGCAGTGGCCTCAGCCGATCCCATTGGGGTAATTCTTCAGAGAGGTCACTCGCCAAGGCAAGCAACCAGGTTTTTGTACCCCTGTATCTACCAGTCGCTGGATGTGGGCTTCTGCCAGTGGTAGGGGGCAGGTGTGACCTTGCACAGGGCAGCTCCCTTCGGAGAGGGGGTTTGTGAAGTCGCCGCAGGCAGCATTCCCAGCCCCGGGGAGAACGAATGACCACTACAGGGGGTGGTCCACCCCGTGGTCCAAAGCATCATATTGTGACCTAGCTAAGCACACCCTTAAAATTCGGAAGAATACAGATAACGTTCTTTTGCTGCTTCTACCACAGTTATTATACTTAGCGAATTGTTTATTTTAAAATAGTGCCAGGCCTGAGTTCTTGACCTTTGGGTATCAAAGTGCCTGTATCCTTGAAGCCAACAGAGGAAGCGTTTCACCCTTGGATATCCTCTCTCTCCCCTCTTAATGGCTCTTTGACATTTTCATTCTCTTTTGTATCCCCCCGGCCCCCCCAACCACACCCCAGTCTTGTGGAAATTGACGGATCTCAGTGGTGTAGGTTCCCCACTCTGGCTCATGCCAAACTCCCAGTGTGACGTCACTGAACGCCGGGTTGGGAAGAATCGCGTGTCAGTCTCCAGCACATCCCTGAGTGCGGGAGCCTCAGGGAGGGCGGGAGCCTCGGAGAGGGCGGGGGTGGGGGTGGCCTGGCCTCAAGGCCCTGAGGCAGTGGGCTGAGGCCTGCGTGTTGGCAGGGCCAGGCTAGCCTGCTTCCCTCTGTTCTGAGGGCCCGAGCTGGCTTGTGTGTTGAATGGCTTCGGCCTGGTCTCCTTCCCGTTCCCCCCAGTTCTATTCCTTGCACAGGATGTGCCCCTGAATGGGAATCTCATTTCTTTATGTGCTGGTTCCTCAGTCCTTCCCCACTGCCAAGCTTCCTGCAGGAGAGTAACACGAGGGCTTCCAGCAGGGGGTGGGGGTTGCAACGAGGGGGAGGGGGCCTTCAGGGCAGTCATTCTGCCCTCCGGTAGGACAGCTGAGCCTTTCACTGAGCCTAGGTGCTCTGTCCCGCGGGCATCTTTGAGTTGGTGCTGAGTGATGTCTTCTGTGTCCTACAGTTAACAAGAGCCAACATTTGGGACTCTCATCTCTGGTAAGCGCTTTACCTGTGGATGTCCGTTAATTCTCATAGTCACCGCAGGAGGCATGTAGCATTATTTCTCCCCACTTTACAGCTGAGGAAGCTGAGGCTTAGGGAGGTTTAGGATTTGTTTAAGGCTGTAGCAAGTATGTGGTCAAGCAGGGTTCAAACTCAAATCATTGATTCCAAAGCTCGTGCTAAAACCCATTTCACCAGGTATCCTCTTGGGAGGAAAGACTGTCCATTGTCTGGTCCTGTGAGGTGAAAGGAGGGTGGATAAAGTGGCCTTTCTACTGCACTTTCCTATATATAGTGTGTGTCCCGTGCTGAGTGTCACTCCACCTGCACCTCCGATCTCTCCTCGGCGCAGGGAGAAGTGTGTGTGTGTGTGTGTGTGTGTGTGTGCGCGGTGAAAATGAAGACAAACACCTCCACACAGTGCTGCAGTGTTGGTGCGGCTGCTCCTGCACACACAGCCGAGCTCTGCATGTTCCACTGTTCCCTCGTTTCCACAAGTCACACCCCGTGCCCTCCCCCCACAATGTATGTCACCATGCCACACACTCTACGACACCTTCACTCAACCCCGGCGTCTTTGGACCTGCATGCAGTCCTTCCCACCCCCTTGAAGCCTGCACTGTGCCTTATCCCGGCTCGTGCAGTGTGTCACACACTCACGCACCCATCCACCCACACTGCCCCCCTGCCACGTGCTCCTCCTCCACGTAGCCCACGCTGGGAATTGTGCCCGCACTGTGTGCTGCAACTCTACACGCTCCCAGTGCACGGCGCAGCACCTGGTGTGGACCCTGTGCCTGGCGCCCCACCCCTCACAACACAGTCCACAGTACCTGTCCCGGCTGAAGCTGTAGGACGTGCCCTTCCCTGGCCTGTCCTCTCTCTCCTCGCCCCAACGTCACTGGCGTCAGGATGCTGGAACTGCAGGATTCAAGACACACCCAACCACTGGAGGTTGTAACAATGTCAGAAGGGAGGGAAACAGCCTGGCAGATTTGTGCCTGTAAGAACATCCCCTCCTCCAAGCCACCCTTGAAGCCTAACAGGTTGGGCACAGATGCACATCAACTAGTATTTCTTTCTAAAAATGCCACACATTCCATGGCTGCGTGCCCAGGCCCTGCCCAGAGAATGCTGGGTATCGTCAACCAAGATTCTCCTTTTCAAGGGGCGATGTGACCCGTGGCACAGGGACAGGGTGGGATGGAGGAAATAAAACATTCCCCTGTCATCTCGGGCCCTAGCATCCTGCCCAGGTCCCCAAGGAAGGCCCTTGAGAGGTCCCAGAGTCCTCTCCACTTGTCGCTTTCTCGTTTGGATCACGTCGTTCATTCACACCTGCAGCTGCTCTGTCTGCAGTGCTTGGTGTCGCTGCCTCCCCCGAGGGGCAGCTCCTCGGGGTGGGGGAGTTGGGAGGCGTGGGGAGAGGCCCTGGGAGGGCTGGGGGCCGGCGAGCTATCAATCAGTTCTCGCCTCCACACTTGTTGCGTGAACTTGGCTACTGAGTCGTGGCTCCTGAGTGGTGGGACCTGGAAGAGGAGACTCAGGGTGGAGACTCAGTCCTTAGTTCCAGAACCCCTGGCATGGCCAGGGGTGGAGGTGGGGGTGGGTTGGGGGTCGGAGGTCCCCTGGATGAACGTGGGCGAGTACTGATAAATGTCACCTTAGGGGGAATTAACCTGCCTAACTGGAGGGCAGAGGCTTCCCCCTCCCAAAGGCTGGGGTCTGGGGGCAAGGAGAGATGAGGGAGGAGGGGGCAGAGAAGGCACTAGAACAGCGGTTCTCAACTGAGAGCAGCTTTCTCTCCCCAGAGGACAGCTGGTGATGTCTAGAGGGTTGGCACAGTTGGGCGGGGGGCACTACTGGCATCTAGTGCAAAGAGGCCAGAGATGCCGGTGAATACCCCGCCATGCAAACGATGGCCCTACCACAGAGCCACCTGACCCCAAAGGTCCACGTGCCCAGAAGGGGAACTCCTGGACAGGAGCCGAGGCTGGTCTGATGGGCAGAATGACCTCTGCTGACAGAACGTGGTTGACAGAGAGGAAGTCCTGCTCCGCATGCGTGGAGGGAGGGAGTGAGGACCCAGAGTGAAGGAGCAGTGACATCCAGCCCTGCATCACCACCACCCCCCGCCCAGTTCTGCCCAGAGACAGGTTCTCCAGGTTGGTGTCGGAAAGAGGCTTCCTGCCTTCCCGGGGGCAGGGAAGACCCTGGTGTCCTCAGAGGGGCGGGGGTGGGGTGCTCAAGAACCTGAGCAAGAAGGCTTGATGGGCTGGGTGTCTTCTTGGCTATTAAGTTTCAACCTAGATCTTCCCCATGCACTATCTGTGCCCGTGTGCTTCCTTCCCAATCCCCACCAAAGCTGAATTACTGCTTCCCCACCCTCTGTGTTCTCGTCATGCCCTGCACGGTTCTCTCCCTGGCATTTTCATGTCAAATTGCTGTTGCTGATTTGCTGGTGGCTGTTCCCCATCCGACTGCTCCCAGATGGCTGTGTTTTCTCATCCTTGGCTCCCCAGCACCCGGCTTTATCAACCAAACACCTAAGATGTATGGGCATGCTGTTGACAGAGTCAACAAATGCGTGATCTCAGTGGATACATTAGCAGCTAACAAGTTTTTGTCTAAACATTTATCTTCCCTGGGGGAACCACGCAGTCCCTCTCTTTATGCGCCCCTTCACCCTTGGAAGGGATGTGGGACAACTCGAGGTCTTCTGTGAGTCAGAGGCAGGAGCTCTCTGCTGTTTCCTTGAGTGCTGCAAGGATGTAGGTTTGGGGCTGCTAGCAACCATCATTCCCAAACGTGGAGAAAGCCCATCTGGGAATAAGGCCGTATGCCAAGAGAAGCAGAACTGGAGGTGGAGCAAAGACATATTTTGAACCCCTGGATCCAACCATACCTGAAGTCAGTCATGCCTTTGGACTTCCCAGTTTTTGTTTTCCATTGGGAGTTCTGTCACCATCGCAAGTGTCCTGATTAACATGGTGATGTGCTGTCTGGGGGGAGAGCCAACCTGTGATCCTCTTCTCACCTCCTCTCCACTCGAGCCTCCGACAGGACAGATGTTCATGTGGCTGACTTACAGCCAATGGGGCAGAATCCTCAGGCCAGTGGCTCCTGCCTTAGAATAAAACCCACAGGCGTTGGGCCGAGATAACACTAAGATCGGGGGTTGTTGAGGGAGGGGCCTGGCAATGGAAATAATGAGACAGTAGACTGAGAACAGGAGGGGAAGTCCAGCCACATAGGAAGGCCTGTTGTGTGACTTTACCTGGTCACTTGGCCTTTCTAAGTCTCAGTTTCTCATCTGCTCCTGACTGTCTCCTTGAGAGGATGTGAAATTCAAATAAAATCAATTAATTTGGGTGAAAGGGTTTGATAACTTTCACAGCCACTGGAATTGGGGTGAAGGGGACCAGGGAGTAGAGCCATTGGAAAGGACAGAAGCGCAATTGGCAAGGGGAAAGGACAGAGGGGAGCGCCCGATGAAGGTGGCCATCCCCATGGAGAACTAAAGGTGGGTGGGTGGGGGGGCAAGAGGAGATTTGGTGTGTCCTGCTCAGGCCTGGGGACCTTGGAGTCCTGGTGAGGGCAATGGAGCTGGCCAGGAGGTCCTACCTCCATTATTCTCATAACCAAGAACCCAGGTAAGGGACCCCAGAAAGATGCTCCTGTTTCACTCCTTGGCAGGATGGCCACTGGATCGAACGTTCCTATGGGGTACAGGCATTGCTTCTTCCCTCCTCCTGTCCCAGGGCCAGCTAGCCGAGCAAACGCCTATTGCTTTATGTAGTTTACATGGGGGGAGGCTGGAGGGGTCGGTGGGGACCTTTGCTCCTTGACAGATCAAGCTGCAGGACTGGGACCATGTCCAGCTAGTCTCAGGACAGGGACCCTACCTTCAGGCCTCATAGGCCAAGAGTGGTGGATGAATAACCGTCCCCAGGTGCCAGGCCCTAGACTGGATGTTTGTTGCAGCAACTCTGTGAGGTGGGCTTATCACACCTATTTCCCAGGGGAGGAAACTGAGGCTTCAGAGGTCAGGTAAAGAACCCAGGCTTAGCTAGAAGGGGAGCAGTTAGAATTTAAAAGCCACTTTTAAAGGAAAATAGTGGAACATTTTTGGGTGATGGGCTTTGGAGTTAAAAAAAAAACCAACCCTTTAAATCTGTTTTGCACTTGACAGGCACTTTGCATTTATTATTTTTGTGAGTCTTTTCAAACAATCCTATAAAGTGTTTTTTCCTCTATTTTACAAATGAGGAAAGTGGGGCTCAGAGAGGGGAAGGTTTGTTTGGAAACCTACCCAGGGAGTAAATAGTGGAGCTGGGCTCAGATACCAGTCTGGCTGTTCTCAGGGCAAATCTTCTCTGGACTCTTGCTTCCTGGAACCAATTCCAGGGGCCTCTTTCAGGGCCCAGGACTCTCCCTTGGGCCCAGGGCTCTCATGGGGTATCTTGCATCTCAGTGTCTTATCTGCCTAACATTTATACTAAGCCAGCCTGGGGCACTCAGGTCCGGGAAGATTTTATGGGAAAAGGCTGCCACCTTGTGGCTAAATAGCAAGCCCACCATTTACCAGGAGGAAGTGAGGGCTTGGGAAGGTGGGGCTTTGGAAAGAGACGCCAGCTGGTGCAGACTTGCTTTTGGAGGGCTGCTCAACAGCCAGAGGGCCAGCCTGGGCGTCGGAGGTAGAGTTTGAGGTCCTTAGCTGCCTCAGGATGGAAGTTGGGGGTTGGATGTGGGCACAGTGGATCAGAACTTTTCTGCAAAGTCCCGACTCCGGCCCGTCAGAAGATTCCTGAAGGTAAGCCTAGGTTTGACTCCTTAAACCCTTCTCCCGAGGCACTGGTCCTTTAAACCTGCGTGGGGGTCGCGAGAGGCCATGTTGATGTATAAGACACTTCCCCTGCAGACGCCCCCGGACCTTGGGGGACTGGATCCTCCCACAGTGTTCTACCCTTTACAGACACTGCCCTCAACTCCAACAGAGTTACGGAACCTTGTCCTCACTCCTGAAGCTAATCCTGTGTCCTCACCTGGGCTGTTACATTCGGCTGTTGCGGTCCCCCTGGTTCCGTTCTCTCTACCCTCTCCACAATCCACTTTGCTAATCGAAGGATTTCCTAACATATTTCTCCCCACGGCGTGTAGGAGGCGGCTATCTAGCTGCTCAGCCTGACTCTCGTTCCTGCCACGGGGATCTCAGGCCACGTGCCTCCCGTTTGGCTTCAATCAGTGCTCCTCAGCCCTGGCTGCACGTTCGAATCACCTGGGGAAGCTCCCACACCAACCCGGGCCAGGCCACGCCCCCTCGAGGCCCCGGGTTGATTTGATTGGCCCGGGCCCTGGAGGTCATGGTTCAGAAAGCTCCGCACGGGGTTCCTCCGCCGCCATTGCTCCGGTCCCTCTGAACGTCTCTCCCCCGCCGCCGGCTTGCGTGTGTCTTCTCCCCTTGCAGCCCGCGCGCACCCCTCGGTCCAGGCAGCCCTCCCACCTTGTCGCCCCGCGCTCTCCTACCTGTGAGTACCCAGCTCTGAGGCTCGTGGTCGGAACTCGTGGTCCTGCCCCACCCCGCCCCGCCCTCACGTTTTTGTGCCTCACTTCTGTGCCCCCCGGTGAGCCCTTGGTGTCACCGCTGGTTGGCTTGTGCGCTTGTCCTCACACCTTAGACTGTGAGATTTTGGACCACGTTTGGTTTCGCTTTGTATTCCCAGCTTACGACGGTGCCCAGGACAACATTGCGCTGGGTGACTTGGGAATGCTGACGGAGGACTGGATGGATGGCCTTCTTAGGTAGCCAGTCTTCACATTGCTCAGATGTCCAGCTCCCCCAGTGTCATCCTTTCTGGAAAGCCCTTGAGGCCGCTGAGCAGCGCGCTCACGCTGAGAGCGCCTGTTGACGTGCCCTGGGGCTGGCGCGGGGGGGGGGGGCTGGGGGGCAGCGTGGAGCGGGATCTGAGGGAAGGTCTTCCTCCATCCTCCCCTACGCCTGCAGAAAATCTCTCCCGCACGACGGATCAGTCATGCCGCGAGTTCCACTCTTAGAAAAATCTGTGCTTGGAGCAATGGTGTAAAACTCATAAAAACATTTACTGTACTTACGATGTGTCCGTGATATATGCACCATCTCATTTAATCATTATAGCAGCCCTGTTCTCACCCGCCCTCATTTCCAGGTGAGGATTCGGAGACTCCGAGACTCAGAGATGTGGAGTTAGGTGGCAGAGACCGCTGGGACTCCCCCGTCTCCAGTTTCTAACTCTTCTAGGTTCATAGACTACATTTTCCATTCTCTTTTGCAGTAGGTGGGTCCATGCAGCCCCATGGAATGTGGGTGGAGGTGATGTGTGTCACTGCTAGGTGTGGCCCATTAAAAATACAGTAGTTGCACTTGTGATCTTGGATCTCTTTTTCCATCAGCCAGTCGAACGGAGAGGACTTTGAAGATTCCGAGGACCTGGAAGAAGGTGGAGCCATGAGATGGAAGGAGCCTGGGGCCCTGAGCTGGAGCAGAGCCTTTCCCAACGCCGATGCACAATGGAGGTGAGTGGAGTCAGCTTTTTCTGTGTTAACTTACATTGGCTTTATCTCTTACAGTAGCTAATGTCATTTATCGTGATTAATACATGTCGCCTTCCCAAGTCCTGTGTTTCATGAGCGGTCGAGGTAGGATCTGTTCCCGTCGGGCTGACTTCAAAGTGCGCAATCTTAGCCCTTGAGAAGTCTTCCAAGAATCGTCTGTCAATGTGCAGATACTTCTGGAAGAGGTCAGGCATTGCATCCTGGTCCTTGCAGAACTGGCTTGGGGGAAGGCAGGAGAGGATTTTTTTTTTTCCTTAAGACTGTCTCCTCCCATATCATGAGTTTGTGTGTGTGTGTGTGTGTATCGTGAGGGGCTGGGCTGGCCTGGGTATAACAGAACATTCACGGGTAATTCAAAGATGGTTGGCATGAAGGAGAGTTCCATGTTCAACGGAAACCCTGGAGACACGTGATTCCCCGAGTGCCGCACCATCTGCCCACCCCTTTGGGTCTACCTGTCCCCTGCCCTGCCGTCAAAGAGGCTGGATGGGGCAGAGGAGCTCTGGGCTGGGCGCACGCACATTGCCTTCTTGCCTGAGGTCCGCTCCCTGTCTTGGTTGGCCCCACTGGCTGCATCCACCCCGGGGAGAAACATCACAGTAGTTAGTTCCCAGGTGGTTCCCACCAAACTGGGATTCAAGCTGGCCTCCCCACCAGCTGGAGGCTTCTGTGAGTGTGTATCCAAGGAGTCCTGACACCAGTCGAATTAAACCAGACCGTGGACCAAAGCACACGGGAGGCACTGTCTCCTACATCCTGTCCTCCTGGAGGGCAACGGCCCCAACTCCCCTGGGGAAAACACGGTATGCACACGTGCTTCCGAGGAGGAAGTTGTCCGGAGTGTGTTTGTTCTCCTGTTCGCTTTACTGACTCAGAGCTTGCTCTGCTGATTATAGGGCCCATGGGGTCCGACACCGGGTATGAATGAAGCGGGTTAGCCTGGCCTCTCCCCACCTCTCCTTCCACCTGGGGAAGATACTCCTGGCCTGGAGAGATGATCAGAAGGCAGCGGTGACTCAGAGCACTTGCAGGGTCTCAGGGTGACATGCCACTCAGACTTCCTGGAAAGGTTTTGAAATCAGCCACAACTATGTTTGAGTCATTCCACCACTTACAGCTGGGTGATAAGTGGCCTCAGTTTCTTCCTGCAAAGTGAATGATACTAGGAGCTTGTCCTTGCAATCTATCTACTCAGTTTACTTCCATTTCCTCCTTGAAGGCCACCAGCCTCGTCGTCTCACACAAATGGCCACATCAGCCCCTCTACCTGTCCTCCACACTGCGTCCAGAGGACTTGTTTACGAAATTAAAGCTGACTCCCTCTTGGTTTTAGTTAGAAAAAAAATCCAGTCTTTAATAGGTGAGTCTTCTGAACCCTGCCAACCTCTTCTGTTTTCCTGCCCAAGTGGCTATGTGACCACAGTCCCTTTGCACATACGGTTCCCTGGGTCTAGGAAGCATTCCCTTGTCTTCACCTGGTTAACTCCTTAACTTTCAGACCTGTCACTTCCTTTATGTTCTCAGTCTAGGTGACAGCCCCAATTATGTACTTCCATAGCTTTGTAAATCTCTCCTTCTTGGCACTTAACATCCATGTCATTTTCACTTCTTAGTGTAATTGACTGTTTTCTGTGTGCAGCCCTGACTGTAAGTCTCATGAGGTGAGGGCCCCTATTTATGTCTGCTCACCTCCTTTATCCCCAGAACGTAGCACAGGACCTGACACAGGGCAAGCTCTCAAAATAATGTTTTTGAATGAATGAAAGGTGAGGAAATATTGTGTGTAGAGAACTTAGCACTGTTCTTGGCATGTAGTCAGCATCCATAACTATGAGCTATTAATGATACTACTATTATTCTGCCTGGAAGACCGGTGGGGAAAATTTCATCCAAATCATAAGTGCAGTTCTTACTTAGCCCTGAGTGTGCAAGTTTTGGGGTAAAGTGATCTAGTCTGGAAGGAAGTACACACGTATAGGCATGCCCACACAGAGCCACACGAACGCATGTGTGTTTCCCCCATGTTGCGAGGGTGTTTGCCTTCAGTTTCCCGCCAGCACCTTCCAGGACTAGAACGTGGCAGCAGGGAGACTGTCCCAGGAGGGCTGGAAAGATCTGTCGGGGCACTGATGGGTCTGAGGGTCCTCATGACCCCAGGTCCCCCCCCACTTCTTCCCACCTCTGCTCCGTGCACAGCGGGGGCTGCAGACGGAGGCAGTGATCAGTCTAGAATGTACAGCAGTTCAGGGAACAGGAGCTGCCTCTGACAAAATCTCCTCCAGACGTTCAAAACTCCGTCTCTGCCTGTGCGTCCTGACAGGTCCCCCTTTCTCCCGAAACTTTGACTTTGCCCTCACCTCAAAGCATTTCCACAGAAGACCAGTGTCCACAGGAGTTTTAGAGACTTTATTTATGTATAAACAATTTAAACACTTTGCCATAAATTATCTTTGCCTGTCCCTAGTCTTTGCTTAGCAGCAAATTAAAATTAATATAAAAACTCGATGAACAATTCATACATGTATATTACAAAAAAGTTCCTGTACCAAAGTTCTTATTAGACATTTTTTTGTTCTTTTTTTAAACTTTTTTTGTTGTTTTTGTGGGTTTTTAAAATTTTTTTTATTCTCTCTCCTCGTGGTGACTGTCATGTGATTGTCTCAGTTTCTGGACCAAACAAACACACTAATAATTTAAAATCTCAAACAGTGATTGTGCCTTGAGGCTTATGTATGTACAGGGTGATCTGAAGTGGTGCCCGTTAGCAAAAGAGTGTCACAATGCCACACCTCTACTGCAACTGATACCCACAAACTACAGAATCTAAACAGACTACACCCTGTAATTGCGTATTACTGTCCACAATGGAATCTTCAAAGACAAAAGAGTATGAAATTGATCTGTAGTGAGTATAGCCACCATTGGAATTAAATTTTACACTCTTGCGCTCAAATAAATTAGCTCAGGCCGAGACTAAATTGGGACCTGAGAGTTAAGTGCTGAACGGTATTATTTCGCTTGATTTTCGATATGAATTTCCTTCTTTTTTTTTTCCCTCGTGTTTTTCTATATATTTTTTTTCTTTAAAAAGTATTTCCAGTGCTCACTCTTTCACTTTTATCCCCCCCCACCCCAGTCGCTACACACAAATCACCCCCAAAGTCGTGGTTTAAATGCACCTGTATTTGTTGAAAGGAAAACGTCTGTAATTTTTGTCCAACAAGCAGTCTGAATCTGTTCTCAGCTGGTCCGGTGACGCTGGCCCTCACGGATGGATGTCTGTGCGTCGCTCACGTGTGAATGAGTGAGGTAATAGAGCATGAGGCCGTCTTGTCTTCATGTCTTTGTTTTTCGGTCGGTGTGTTTGTTTTTGTTTTCTGTGTGTGTGTGTTGTGTGTGTGTGTGTGTTGTGTTCTTCTGTTCCTTTTTTTGGACACGTCGCGTCTCTTTGCCGTGAAGACCCAGAACAAGTGGGTCATATCTTAGGGGAACTTGGAACCTTGCCGTGTGTCCGTTCATTCGTGTGTTCTGTTTTCCTCAGGAATTCGCGGCCGGGCTTGAGTCTACTTCAGGAGGTGGGACTTCTCGCGTGGGCAGTAGCATTTGAACTCAAAAAATATGAGCTTTCTTGCCACTTGGGTATCCTAAAGCAGCCCGGCCTTAGTGCCCCTGGTAGGTCTTCATCTCCTTAGGAGAGGAGATAACAGTCACTCCCGCTGAGCCATCCGGATGAGGAATGGCAGCAGGTTATTTTGTTACCTCTTTCCCATCTCGTTCTGTCTTAAAAACTGGATGTTGCTGCTACTGTCTGCCAGCTCGGGGTACTGCTCCACCGGGAGCACGTAATAGCCCTCGTACCCTTGCACGCGGCCCGCGCTCAGGAGCTGCTGCTTCTCGCCCTCCGTCCACAGGCGGCTGCCCTCTCTGCCGTCCCTGGCTTTCTGCTGCTCCTTGGCCCAGGCAGTGCCCAGGGCCCTCTGCCTGGCCTGGTCCAGGACGCGGGCCTTCTCTTCGTCCAGGGTGTCGGGGGTGAGGCCGTAGCGGACGCTCAGCAGGAGCGTGGAGTACTGGAACTCGATGTTGGTGAACCTTCGAGTCCTGCCGTTGACCAGCAGCGTGGGCTGCGACACGGTCACATTCACCCCGCTCTCTAGCACCTTGCGGCCGATGGTGGTGCCCAGCGTGACCAGGTCGCCGTCGGCCGAGCCGATCTTCACAAAGTAGTGGGTGTCCTTGCCCTCGATGGTGTAGTGCATCTTGTCCAGGTAGTAGGCGTTGTTCAGCACGGAGGCCACCTTGCGGCTGTCCTCGCTGGCGATGCTGGACACGCCGGTGGTCACCCGCCCTTCTTTGATGGCGAACATGATGCCTTTGCCGATGATGGGCGTGGTGGTGGCGAACCAGTGGCCCGCTTTCTCTCGGATGCTGGCATGGAGCTTTTTGGAAATGACCTGCCCTTCGAGAGCCATGAAGGCCTGGTTATGCCTCTCGGTTGTCTGCTGGACACCTGTAATGAGCTGCGGGCAGAAGAAAACAGAGAGCTGAGGAGGGGGCAGGGCGGCTCAGTGACAAAGGCTCAGGAGGAGGAAGGCTTGGGTGCTCCTGCCAGAATGAGTCTTGGGTCTGTCGGGATGGGAGCGGGGATCACCCTCCCTTGGGAGCTGGGGCAGGCTGGCTGGTTTTCCAGTGCTCTGAGGGTGTGGCCTGTCCACCTCATAACCGTGCCACTCACCGAAGAAGGTGGTGGGGAGGTTCACCACCTGGCCGGCAACTGCACCCAGGCCTCCCCTCTTACCCCGCCTCTCCGCTGCTGCAGAAAAGCCACTCTGCCTGCTGACGGTTCGGCAGTTGCCTTACCCACTTCAGAGCCAGGAACACCTTGACCTGGAGGGCAGGGCGTCTACCTGAGCAGCTGTGTACCCCGCTGCTGGGACCTGCGTGTCTTTGCGTCCAGTGCCCTGGATGTTCATTAACTTCCTGGGGTCAGGACCTTGCTCCTTAGAGTACGGCTAGCAGCTGGGGAGTCCCCGGGCCCCTGTCCCGTTAGAAAAGCGGAATCTCTGGCCTCACTCTTGACCTACTGAGTCAGAAGCTGCATTTCAACAGGCACTCGAGGCGGCTTGTGTGCATATTAATGTCTGGGAAGCACCAGACTAAGAGACGCTGGCTTGGTGGGCCAGGGGGACTGTCCCTGGGCTTTCTGAGTCATTTGCTCTGGATCCTAGCCCTGCTTCTGCAGAGTGATGAAATCCCCATTATCTCCTTGGCCTTGAGTTCTCTACTCACAAATTACAACTCATCTCAATTGGTGGTTGGGGGACAGGCTGGGATAATGGAAGAGGCTGTGCTTGGGAGGCAACGGCACTTAGATAAATGAGCAAAATGATGGCTATTCATCCACTGACTGGTCCCCAAGGGGCAGAGCTGGGAGAGCGCTGTTCTCAATTACCCAGAAGCTCTTCCTGGCCTCTCTCTAGTCTAGTTACACAGCCTGGACAATTACTCAGAGCAGCTGAGACCTTGCGGACTTTCACTGGGCCGAGCGTGGGTTCCACAGCGGGGAGTATCTAAGCCGCGATGTCCAACTGTGGCCGAGGTCTCAGCTGCACCCAAATTGAAACTGACCGCCTCTCAGTCGTTACTGAGACACCCAAGCACAAATTATGTTCTGAAAACTCAATCTGTGCACATTTGGGCCATAAAACGCTGAGGTTTTATGTGAAGCATAAAAATGTTCTTTAATGGGACAGAGACTGCAAACCACCATTTTATTACGTCCCATAAAAGCCAAAAGGGTTATGATCTTGGAGTCAGTGCAGATGGTAGGTTGCTACTGGACTTCTCTGTGCTGTTGTTAACCAAGGAGCGACTCAAGGGTATATTACTGAACAGATAATGATGCCACAGTTAAGGTAATAATTGAGGCTGGGAAGAAATATGTGCTGTGCCAGACAGGCGACAGCACGGACTCACTTTTACGTGAAGTCACCATGTTTCATGCCCCTTTTATACCCAGCTCCAGTGTTTTCCTCCGCTACTGACGCGCCCTCGGCTCCCACACGGTTCTGTTTGCCAGCGGGAATGATAACCATCTTCGGGATTCTCAGCAGGAACCTCCACTTACCTGTCCGTTCTCACTTGCTTGACTCTCTGACAATTCATAGGGAGGAGGCACGAAATACATTTTGGCTCTTGGAAAGCCAGGAATTATGTTGCTAAGCTGAAATCCAAACATCACAAGCCAGCTTTTCACATCTATGGTGGAAACAAAAATAAAGAGTTCTGAGATCATGAGGGGTGGAAAGCCACAGAGGACCTTGGAGAGAGAACAAAATAAAACGGGCGGATGGGTATAGGGTCCAGCAGGAGGGGGAGGCGAGGGCCTGTGAAGTTCTCCTGGTCGGGACCCAGGGCTGCTTTACATGGATTCTAGGAAGCAGACATCCTTCTGGACGTGGTCAGTTGATACCCCCCACGTGGTAATTTAGGACAGTGCTGGAGTAAGAGAGATCGACGTTCAAGTCCCCGCGCTGTGTGACCTTGGGCAAGTTCCTGCCCCTCTCTCAGCCTCGGGTTTCTCAGCAATGAATTGGGATAATAACTGTACCAACTTTACTGGGTTGTCGTGAGGATTGAAGGAGAAAATCCATGTAGAGGGCTTATCGTAGTGCCTGGCACGTGGGTTGCTCAATAAACGTGAACTTCATTTGGCAAGTATTGAAGGCCAGTCAGTGTGCTTAGAAGCGCAAGACCCAGTGCTGGGCTCGACGTGATGATGGTGAAGGCCGTGCAAGACCCCTGGGCAGGGCCAGCTGCAGGAGGCCGGCTTGTTTCGGAAGCGGGGTTCCCTGAGCGTGTGGAGTGCAGAGAGTCGTCTGTCTCCTGAGATGCTTTTATCTCAGGTGCCTGCTCTTCAAGGAGAGGTCAAGAGAGAGCCCTAGGTGCTCAGAGTAAGACGGCCCTTCTCTGCTAGGGGTCCAGACTGAGTGGGCCCCACTGTTACTCTCACCACCTCTTTTCCTGAATTCCTTCTTAGCGATTTCATTATCCAAGCCGTTGATCCTTCCAGCATCCCCGCCTCTTAGGTTTTTGATGATCCTTCCCCCACTAACTCTCCTGCTCATCCTCTGGACCTTTGTCATCACCAATCATTTGGATCCCCCGTGATAATCATTTCCTGTACATCATCCTCTGACCAGCGCCTGGACTCTTTCTAGTTCACTCCCCTTTTGTCACCTGACACCCATGTTCCCTGATCTCGGACCTTCAACCTACCCTAAGCTTCTTTTCTGTCCCTCAGCATCTTGGTCTCGCTTCTGCTCTTTCCTAGCGCACATCCCGCGGTCGATCATTAGACTCATTCCCTCGTGTCTGTTCTCAGAGCCTTGCCCTTTTCTCACTTCAGCACACTTCCTTGCCGAAACCACAATTTTGGTTAAATCAGAGAAGGCTCTGCCTTTCTGTGTTTGTCCTTGTGCGGCCCAAGGGGGCAGCAGACATGAATGTAACCGTGCCGACTGGCGTCTCTTTAAATTCCCAGCCACAATCCCAGTTGTGCCTTCCCACTGCCCTGCAATCCGACTCGTCCCGTCCTCCGTTCAGTCCTTGCCCCATTCTCCTGGGTGATTCTGCCTCTTCTCATCTCTCCTAAAACCTCCCACACCTGCTTTCCCTGCTTCACTGTAGCAGCTCACCTTGTTTCCTCTTCTAAGAAAACTGGTGAAGCCAGAGGGGACTTCCCCTAAACTCTCATCATATTTACCACCATTGGCACCCATACTCCCCGCCTCCTTCCCCTCGTTACTCTAGATGAGCTTTCAAATCAAACCTGCACTAGGTCACGTTCATTTTTGCCCACTCAAGGATGTCACTCCAGCAACCCCCGCCCCCCATCAGTTTACTCCCTCTTCTAATGGATCAGCCCCATCAGCTTACAAACACGCAACTGAATGTCCACCTTAAAAATTCCTCCCTTGTTCCTACTTCTCCCTTTAGCCATCACCCTTTTCTCATCCCCTTTACAAGAACTTCTCAAACTCACAATAATTCTCTATACTCAAATTCTCCCATTCTCTTCTGAACCAGGCTTTGCTCCCAAGTGCTCATGAAAACAACTCTCATCAAGGCCACAGATGACCTCCATGTTGCTAAGTCCAATGTTGGCTGTGGTCCTCATCTCATTTGACCTGTCAGAAGTATCTGACCAACTGAACGCTCCTGCCCCTCTCTCTTTTTCTTGGCTTTCTGAACATGACAGTCTCCTGTTGTCCCTCTCGTACCTTAGTGGCTACTCCTTGTCCCTCTTTGGTTCCTCCTCATCTCCCTGATCTTAATGTCAGGATATCCTAGACTCAGTCTGTGAACTTCTTCTCCACTCTCCTGCTGTTACAAACATGGTGACCGTATCCAGCCTCAGGGCCCTAAATACCATTTACATGCTGGTGCCGACTCCAAAGTCGGTATCTCCGTCCAGGACCTCTCCCTAGGCTCCAAACAAACATACCTAACTACACTTCAAACTTCTCTCCAAACTAGAGTTGAACTCCTCATCTTCCTCCTCACACCTGTTCCACCCAATCTTTTCCATCCCGGGTTAGGGCAACTCCATCCTTCCAGCTACCATCCTTGGCTTTTTTTTCTCACTCTCCATGTCTAAACCATCAGTAAATATGCTACTTTTTAGGGGAGGAGGGTATATAGCTCAGTGGTAGAGTGTGTGCTTAGCATGCAGGAGGTCCTGGGTTCAATCCCCAGTACCTCCATTAAAAAAAAATAATAATAAAATAAACCTAATTACCCCTCCCACCAGAAAAAAATACTTAAAAAAAATTAAAGTAAGGCTCACATAATATAAACTTAATCATTTTAAACATTTTAAAGAGTCCAATTCAGTGGCTTCCAGTACATTCCCAGTGTTGGACAACCGTCCTTTCTCTCAAATTCCAGAACACGTTTGTCACCCCCTAGAGAAACCTCGTACCCACTGGCAGTCATTCTGCGTTCCCCTTTCCCTCGGTCCCTGACAGCCACCACTGCTTTCTGTCTCTGTGGATATGCCTGTTCTGGACATTTCCTATAAATGACCTCATCCACGATGTGGCCTTTTGTATCTGGCTTCTGGCTTCCTTCTCTCAGCATAATGTTTTCAAGGTCCATCCATGTTGTAGTCTGTGTCAGTATTTCATTCCTTTTTATGGCTGAATAATATTCTCCTGTTTGGATATACGGCATTTTGTTAACTCATCAGTTAATGGATATTTGGGGTTTACACTTTTTTTTTCACTATTATGAATGACGCTATTAGGGACTTTCATGTACAGATTGATTTTGAAAATCTGCTTTCATTTCTCTTGCATATATCCCTAGGTGTGGAATTGCTGGGTCATATGGTTAAATCCTTTACGTTTATTTTCTTATGTTTATTTATTTAATTTTTTTTTTACTTTTACTTTTAAAATAGACCAGAGTGTGTGTCGGCTTCTCGCCACTTGCCCCACCTCCCCCACCACGCCCACCAGCTCCACCCTGGCGTGTCACCTCTTGCCTGGACTTCTGACCGGCCTCCCCCTTGACCTCTGTGCTCTGCACACTTCGTCAGCCCAGTGGCTGGAATAAGCCTAGAGACACGGGCCAGACCCTGCCATGCGTCCGCTTAGCACACCCCAGGGACCCCCATTTCTCTCAGTGAGAAAGTCTGAGTCCTCATGGTCTGCAAGGACCCTTGCCGTGATCGCTCTGACCTCACCCTCTCCTGCCCTCTCTCGCTCACCCAGCTCCAGCTTCTGTGCTGTTCCTCAAACATGCCAGGTGCACACTCACCTCGGGGGCCTTGCCACCGGCCACCCCTCTGCCTGGAGTGCACTTCCCTAAAGGGATCTTCTGACTCTCTCACTCTTTTCCCTTTTTCAAGTTGTATTCAGATGTCTCTCCCACAAGGCCCACCTCAGTCACCAAGTTTAAACCCCACCCGTCCCCAGCCCCACAATCCCGAGTCCCCTTCCTCCCCTCAGCCCCCCACCCCCACCCCCAGGGCAGTGGCCACTCTCTTACGTGCTGTCTCATCTGGGTGTTTATTGTATTTACTGTTTGTTGTCTGTCTCCCTCACTGAGAATGTAAGCTCCGCCAGGACAGGGAGTTAAAAAACCTGTTTTATTCACTGATGTCTCCCCAGGCAGGCCTGGCACAAAATAGGTGCTCAGTAAGCATCCGTGGAATGGATGAATGAACAAACATTGAACAGATGGGGCAAACGCTCCCGTGAGCAGTGTGAGTGACAGAGAACTACCTGTATCTGCCTGAGAACGTGCTTCTGAAGGGGCTGAGTCAGGTCTGCCTCCCTCCTGCCCTGGGACTGCTGTGAGGGATTTAGTGTTGACTGTGCTGTTGAGCATACAGGCTGGGACAAACCCCCTCGTGGGAGGGACTCTGGGATCCATGGCGCATGCACTGGTCTTGGGTCCAGACTAGCTCCTTGAATGACTTGGCAACTGCACGTATTAGTGATGGCCCGTTGAAGAGTCATTTAACATTAATAACCATAAGGGAAATGCAGACCAAAACCACAGCGAGATACCACCTCACACCTGTCACAATCGCTGTCATCAAAAAGACAAGAAACAATAGATGTTGGTGAGGATGTGGAGAAAAGGGAACTCCTGTGCCCTGTTGATGGGAGTGTGAACTGGTGCAGCCACTGTGGCAAACAGTGTGGACGGGTCCTCAAAAAACAGAGCTGCCATGTGAGCTAGCAATTCCACTCCTGGGTATTCAAAGAAAACACTAATTTGAAAAAAATATATGCACCCTAGTGTTCACTGCAGCATTATTTACAACAGCCACAATATGGATGCAACCGAAGTGTCCACTGACAGATGAATGAATAAAGAAGATGTGTCTGTCTGTCTGTCTGTCTATCTATCTATTCATCTGTCATGGAATATGACTCAGCTATAAAAAAGAACGAAACCCTGCAATATGTTTTACAACATGGATGGACCTGGAGGGTGTTAGGCTAAGTGAAAAAAGTCAGAGAAAGAGAAGTACTATGTATGTTTTTACTTATATGTGGTATCTAAAAAGCAAAACCAATGAACAAATGTAACAAAACAGAAACAGATTCACAGAGACAGAGAGCAAACATGTGGTTGCCAGAGGGGAGAAGGGTGGAGGAATGGGCTAGAGAGGCGAAGGAGATGAAGAGGTTATAACTGCTGGTTATAAAAGAAGTAGGTCAGAGGGATGTAATATACAACACAGGGAACACAGTAGTGTTGTAGTAACTTTGGTGCATAATCTATAAAAGTACTGAGCCACTATGTTGTATACTTGGAACTAATATAATATTGTAAGTCAACTATATTTCAATAAAAAAAGGTCATTTAAGAATACAGATTTGAAATTGCCTTCAAAAGTGTGGCAGCATCAAGCAGAGAGAAGCCTGGCGTTAGTCCAGCAAGGATTGTATATATCCACGGAGCATCTCTGTGCAAAGGAGGTGCTGAAGGCTGTGCAGTGTGGATTTCTAAACTTTGGATCTTCATGGTCAGCCTTTGTGATCACCAGTCCTGATTGTTTTGCCGTATCTAGGTATCACCTGGACCAGTATTTACTATTTAATTAAAAATACTTTTTTTGCCTTTTCTACTTAAGTAAATCCACTAAACAAAACAAAACAAAACAAAACAAAAAACTTTGTCACTACATTTATGAGAAAGCAGACTCACTTGAAAGCAAACAGAAAATAACTGTAAAATTAAAACAAAGCAATGCAATTAAATTGGAGCATGATTTTGTTACCTGCTACTGAGGGAGTCTTAGACCTGCTCTCTCCATTAAAAAGGGAGGTTAGAAGTGTTAACGAGGTGTTAAATACATGCCAGCATCCAGAGGAGGATAAAAAGAGCACTGAAAAGAGACTAACTTTCCCCACCTTTGTTCCCATGTTATTTAATACCTCATCTGAACAACATATAAAACCACCCCATCTTTCACCAGGGATGTGGAGGGTGTGGAGGGAATCCCAAGAAATGCAGGTGAGGTCTTCACCCTTAGAAGAGTCTCCCCATCCTGATCTGTTCCCTGTAGGGATCCCTCCCTAGTACCCAGGAGGCGATGTTACGAAGCCCCTGCCTTGGAGACCAGACATTTCAGTGGCAGCTGCCATGAACAGTAATAGCTCATGTCATCTACCTGTTTTGTTTTGTTTTTTTTAAAGTTTCTGTCATGGCTTGTTTTCTGAATTAAACCTATTCTGGAATGTTGCTTGTCTATTTCTGCAAAAGGCACTTCTGGCATCACACAGACACCCCTCCTCCTTTCAAAGTAATTGGTGTTATCTGGTGACAGCTCCTTAAACACTCTGTCAAGAGGGAGGCCTTGAGGTAGGAGCTGGCGACGTGGCCCCTCCTCCCAGCTCATCCCCCCCCCCCGCCCCGTGTCCTTCACGTGTGTGTGCCACTGAAGCACGCGCGCTCTGGAAGTCACTGTCAGCCCCACAGGTGAGGCGCTACGTGAAGACACAGGAGAGGGTGGGAAACCGGACCCCACAGAACCCGACTTCGTGCTCGCGTGTGCCTGGGCTTTGTGGGACCTGCCGGGGAGAAGGGTGGGAGCCAGAGTCATCCTGGGTGACAGCGAGGAGGTTTGCTTCCCTGGAAATGTAGGGGTTCGGGTTTGCCCGAGCAATGCCACTCAGGGCGGGGCTGGGATCTGTTCCGGGGTCGAGCTGGAGGCCCCTGGAAACCCTGGAGAGCTACTCAGGTGTGGTGTCCTCACTGCTCACCTACACACTCCCGGCTCCGAGCCTGTAGCTGCTTGTGAGTGAATGCGTTCCTACGCTCACCCCCTTGCGATCAGCACAGTGTTGCCAGTGAAGGCAGTAAGGCTCAGAAAGGTTAAGACATTCATCCACGTCACACAGCCAGTGACCGGCAAGGGCAGAATTGGTGTCTGGAGTCGTACTCAGGTTCTAACGGCAGAAGGGACGGGTGGGAAGACAGGCCAGACTTGAGCCAGAGCACAGGTCTTGCCCTGAACCGAGGAGCTTCCCAGGATGCTGACACTGGAGAAGCCTAGGCCACTGCAGGTTGTTGGCGAGGGGGCCTGTCTCCCAGTCTGTCTTTCATATCCTTTCTTCTAATATCTTCATCACAGATACACGAACCATCAATATATCACTGTAAACAATAACTCTTAAAAAGGGTGCATGCTTAGAGCCCGTGAACGGGAGAGGGATCCACTCCTTGCCCTCCCTCACCTCTCCTGGCAGCTACACCTCTGTTCCAAGTGTGATTCGTTTTAATTTATTTGAGCTCCTAAGAGGTTTTTATTGTGCGCGGCTCTCCTTTGTGCCAGCATTTTGGAGGAGGAAACAGCCCCCTCCAGCCTCAGGAGCTGTCTTTTGCATTCAGAGAGCTCTGTTCCCAAACAGCAAAGATTCTTTTGAGCCCCAGAGAGAGAGAAGGTTCTGTTGGTCGAGTTCTGGCTGACTATGTCTTAATTACTTCTTCCCCTTAAATTGTGAGCAACAAGTTCAATCACTCCGTTCCTCTCCTAAGATGCAAATTAAGACTCATTTAGTGGGGAGGGCATAGCTCAGCAGTGGAGCGCGTGCCTAGCATGCACGAGGTCCTGGGTTCAATCCCCAGTACCTCCGTTAAAAAGAACTAAATAAAAACCTCGTTAATCACCCCCCCCCCAAAAAAAGACTCATGTAGATGGGGTTTACAGGTTAGCCAGCGTCGGCGTGCTAGGGGTGGTGCGGCGTTCTCCGCTGGGGTGCAGTCTCCAGGGGACAGCTCATCATGAACAGGCAGCGGGGGTGGGCTCGCCTGGTCCTGCTCTCTCCACCCAGAACCCTTATTCCTGCTTTGACTGCAGACCATCAGCCCTCTGCCTGGGGCTTCTCTAACACTACCTTTTATTTTAGACTCTTTCTAATGGTTTCTGGATTCGGTTTTGTTGGACCTGATTCGATGCCCATTTATTGAGTCTCCATGAAGCAGTGGAATGAGAAGAGCCATCTTGCTATTCAGAAAACTCTGCTAATTTTTTTTTCTTGCCTTTTCAGGAGAACCAGGAAAGTTGCTGAGGGGGTTGGTAGGTTGACTGCATTCTGCGAATGGTTTTGTTTGGGTCTTGGCAGCTGTAGATGTCTGTTCAGCCCACATTAAGGGCTTTCTTTTCATTTGCCTCTGGCCAGTTCTCCCCTAAGGTATCAAGTGATCAAGTGCCAAGCAAGGCTCTAGGAAGCACAGTCTTGGGGGTTGGGGCCTTCGCCTCCTTTGGGTAAGACAGGCATGGACTGCCTCCCCATTAACATTGCTGCCTTTGTCTGGAACAGTCTCCCTCTCCCTCCCCGCTTCTTAGTGGTCTCTGCTTAAATGCCACCTCCCCAACTCCGTGAGCACCCTAAATGAAGGAGACACTAACCATCACTCTGTTTAATTCCTTATCTTTTTTGGGGGGGGGTGAGGTAAATAGGTTTATTTATTGTTACTATTTTTTAATGGAGGTGCTGGGGATTGAACCCGGGACCTTGTGCGTGCTCTACCACTGAGCTCCACCCTCCCCCACTACCCCTTACCTTTTAAAGTTATCTTCATAGACCTTATTATTGGAGATTATATACATATGGGTATGCGTTTTCCTGAGAGGTCCTTCAATTTGAAACCGCAGTGGACTAGGGGACAAAAATCATGCTAAGCCATGGGGAAGGGGGGAAGCCCTGGCAGAGGAGCTGGGCAGGGCCTCCTGATGAGGCGCAGTGGGGAGAACAGGAGGGAACTAGCTTGGCCGTAATTCCTAGACTCCAAAGGTACCAGCTGCTTTTGGTTGTGGGGAAAGGCTGAGTTCAGCTTCAAAGGCTCTGGAGCTTGTCAGTGAGGCACAGATCGCCACAAGGTGATGTTGAAGGTCATCTGTTTCTCAGCATGGGGCATGGAGGGCCGTGCTGTGCTCCACGTCGCTGCTGCTTCTGTTCCTATCTTGGCGATGGGTGAGTGCTCCTGGGTCACCTGAGGGTAGGGACTCTGGGCTTCATGCTTCCCTGGCCCCCAAGAGCTATGAATTTCCTGGAACTTGGGGGGCCTTGGAATTGGGGTCCCCATTGTTACTCCTCTACAGTGCATGGACAGGTGAGATGACCCTGGATTCCTTGCTGAAAGTTGGTCTCTTTCCTTCCTTCCTTCCATCCATCCATCCAGATTTCCTTGCTTATTTCCCTGAGGATAAGGACTTTATCTTGCTCTCCACTGCATCTCGAGTTCTTATATGTCCGATGAAAATATTCGTTGAATAGGTGAATGGATGGATGGATAGGTGGATGGAGAGAGATGTGGCAGATGGATGGATAGGGGCCCTCATTTTACCAACCTCTCACATATCACGAGGAAGTAGATGATTTGCCCTTCTTGGCTCCTCTATCCACACCCCTCTCTAAGCTTCCTATGTCCTTTTGACTTTTGCTCATAGTTTTTCTTCAGCCTTGAGCTCAGTTCTGCCAACCAAGATCCCCTTCATCCTTCAGGCTCAGTTTGACGTGGGGCCCTTCTGTGCTAACGTCAGAATGTTCAAATCTGAAGTCATCTGCACGTGTACTACACACACATGCGCGCGCGCGCGCACAGACACACACCCCTTTGAGAGAAGAGTGTTTGCCTTGTTTAGCACTGTGTCCCCAGAATGGAGCATGCTGCTGCCCTATAAATGCTTGTTGAATAAGCAGCTGAACAAACGCTTACGCGGTGGCACAGACTTCACTCTGCTTCGCATTATCATTGGTTACTTGTATCTCGCCAGCCTGCCTGTGAGGTCAGGAACCGCGTCTCAGTCACCTCAGTCCCTATGCTAATTCATTGCGTCGCTGGCAGTGATGACGTGAATAACACGAGCAGACAGCCTCTTGCGACGTCTGAGTGCCAGGCACTAGACTTTACCTACCGAAGTTCATTTACTTCTTACCATCCCTCTATGGGATGATTCTGTCAGTGCCCTTTTGCAGAGAAGGAAACCAGAGCTCAGAGGTGTTGGACAACTAGCCTAAGGTCCTCTGGCTTATAAACAGAATTTGAGCCAGGTATTTCTGAGACCAGCGTCCCATTCTTTCCCCTTCCTAAGAGCTGTTTTCCTCTTTGGGGGTAGGAAGGGCTCTTATAAAAGCTGTGTCAGCTGGATGGACTTGAAAATGGTCAGGACATGTTCTAGTAGACCTCATGACTGCTCTGATCCTGTACTGCCAGTGTATACAGCCCTCTGGGAGTCTCCCGGCATCAGAGGCAAGACCTTCTTTTGAAGTTCCCGACCATCCTCCAGGACAACCCCCCCCCCCACAGGGAGCCCCTGCCCACCCAGGGCGGCAGAGTCCTCACCTGTCACGTAGTTCTTCAAATCCAGCTCATTGCTGAGAGGATTGTTGCTCTTGAACATATAGAGGTTAAAAGGGGCCGGCTCCTTGCCCACGTTTTTCCACATGGTATAGTCCGGAGAGGTCCATCGTCCTGCCAGCACGTCGTAGTCACGCTGTGTGAAGTGGACCAGCTTGGTCAGGGGGTCGTAGAGCCCCCCGTGGAAGCCGATGACCACCTGGAAGTCGGGGTTGGAGTCATGGTAGACCTCCCCGTAGGCGGTGTACTGCAGCTGCTTGACCATGAGGCCGTTAATGCTGAACACGGCCAGGGGGGTCCCCGTGTTGTCCGAGGCCACGTAGTACTCCTCCCCACTGCTGCTCTCCATGGCAAACAGGTGACCCTGGAGGTCGTAGTAGAGCGACGTTATCTCCGAGTTGGAGTGATTGTAGACATGGGTGATGCGGGTCGGGTTGTGGAGGTCGGAGTAGAAGTACTGCAGGTGGTGGCCCAGGTTGGTCTTGTAGGAAGCCCGCCGCCCCACGCCGTCGTAGCGGTACTGGACGCTCCAGCCGCTGGCCTTGTTGTAGGCCCTCGTGAGGAGGCCCTTGGAGTTGTACTCAAAGATGTCGGCCCCTCGCTGGCACAGGTAGCCGTCGTCGTCGATTCTGTACTGCACGTCGCCGAGCCTGGTGATCCGGTCCCGGAGGTCGTAGCGCAGGGGCATGAGGCGCACGCTGTTCCCCGGGTTCAGCAAGTGGAGGTTCCCGTTGAGGTCGTAGCTGTAGCGCCAGGTGGGGCGGTCGTTGACGGCCACGCTCTGGAGCTGCCCGTCCCCGTCGTAGTCGTAGGTGTACTTGGTGGTGTTGGCGTAGGGCCCCAGCTTGAGCTCCCTCTTGATCACCCGCCCCATGCTGTCATACTGCACCGTCATCCAGTACATGAGGGACCGGAACATCTCGTACTGCACTTCCTTGATCCGCCCGTGGGTGTCGAAGTGCTTGCTGAGGGTCATCACGGCAGTGGTGATGATCTGGTTGATGTCATAATAGATGACTCCAAACTTGCCGAAGTGCTCCACCTTGCCGGAAATCTCGTCATAGCGGTAGAGGTCCACGGGGAGGGGGGTCTCGCTGATGACCGGCTTGATGCTTGCGATCCGGAAGCTGTTGTCGTGATAGGTGTATTCAAACCTGGCGTTGACCATGCCTTCCTCGGAGAACCTGTAGATCTGCTTGTCCACAAGTGGGCCGATCTTCCGGTATCTGATGGTGCAGGAGAAGCCCCCACTTTGGAGGCTGACCATCTTCAAAACACCGGTGGTCTCATCATACCCGAAAGTGATGGCAGTGCTGTCGTAGACAATCTCCGATAGCTTGGAGAGTTTCCCATACTTGTAGAATACCTGGCGCCCAGTGCCCAAGAAGGACGTCTTTAGGATGCGGCCATCGTCACTGTAGTCAAAGATGACCGACGCGTTGCTTTCCGGCGGGTTGTAAGTGTTGCGGATGTAGCCAATGGAGGTGTGGGTGGACATGCTGTGCCGGGCGACGCTGGGCATGGTGACGGCGTGGAGGCGTTCAGAGGAGTCATACTCGAATATGTACTGACGCTGACTCTGAAGCAGGAGGACCATGGACTGGAGAAAGGAAAGGGGGAGGGAATACATGAGTTGGTTGCTTAGGACCAAGCACTCAAGCGGACAGAATTTATTCCATGTCTGCAAATGTCAATTCAGAAGTCATGAAAGCTGCGGTAGTCTAGACCAGAGATTACAGGTGAGCTAACCTCCTCAGGCAGGCTGCTCGGTGGGGTCACGGTGGCTACTTAAGAGCAATGCTTCCCAAACTTTAATGGGCTTGCGAAATACCCAGGGATCTTGTTAAAAGGCAGATTTTTTTTTTTAATGGAAGTATAGTCAGTTTACAGTGTATCGATTTCTAGTGTACAGCACAGTAGTTCAGTCATACATGAACATAACGTATATTCATTGTCATATTCTTCTTCACCGTGGGTGACTACAAGATATTGAATACAGTTCCCTGTGCTGTACAGTGTGAACTTGTTAATTGGATTTTGTGAGAATCCTGTATGTTGACATGAGACCCTCTGCCAGAGTTCAGTAGGCGTCCCGTGCGATTCAGTGGGTTTGTAGACGTGATTCTTGGTGTATTTGTGGGAGAGGGCAAGCTGTGAGTCCCTCTTCTCCGCCATCTTGGCTCCACCCTCAAAAGTGTGCTTGGACCGTACTTTGAGTAGTAAGGGGTTTGAGGGCCTGAGCTGCGAGGCACTGAGTTTGCCTCCGGGATAACAAGGAATCCTGAGATTGGTTAGAAATGACTGCTGCTGGCCCAGCAGGGGACGGATGTGGGATACGTACCATGTTTTGGGCACCCCTGAATAAATCTAAAGACAAAGCACACCCTCCATCTAGAAGCTACTGAAAAGATTCAGTAACCCAGTCATTGATTCTTTGGGGGAAAAAATGGCTTCAAACTTGAGGCCATGGGGCGAGCCTTGCCTCCCCTGGTCAACCATTCTAGTATTTTACGGCACAATGAGAACAGTATTGAGGAGGGACCAGAGGGACAGCAGCCCCTCTTAGCAGCTCTGTCGGCAAGTGACCGCTGTCACGAGGAGGCAAGAAAGGAAGAAATGGAAATGGCCTTGTGTGGAGGTGAGTCCAGGTGAGGGGCCCAGGCTGAGCAGCCCCTGGCTAAAATGGCTAGATGACCAGGGCAGCCTTTAAAAGTCTCGGCCTGTACCCCGAAGGGACCTCTTTTTACTGCTGCGCCAACCTGACCTTTTCCACCTGAATGTGATTTGCAGATGCAGGGAGTTATGCAGAGAGAATCTGCTGGTTGGTTCAGCCAGTAGGCCAAGCAGGAGGGTGTTGCTCTGTGTGCTTGAGTTTTAAGCAGAATTCCCTACCCTGACGGCTTAATTTCAGGCAAGGCAGAAATGAATCACTGTATTTCCAATTCATAAGGAATGATTAGCTGTCCTGCCAGTGGGATGATTCTGTCTGCTTTAATAGCACTGGTTTTTTTTTTTTTTTTGGAATCAAATCAGACAGTCCATCCTTTTTGCCATCACTGAGTGTCTAGCTTTTTTTTTTTTTTTTTTGCTTTTAATGGTAGCAATGCTTAGCTACGAATAACATTTTCCTTCGGATTTCCCCCCCTCCCAGAGGGTGGGAGCACCTTGGAGGGTCTAAGTAAAGATGTTAAAATGTCTTACGGCAAAGGCATCAGGTCATCTTAGGAAGGGCAGCGTGAATGAGGGCGCCCCAGCTGAGCGGGGGTGGCCCGTGCACCCACCTTATCGAGGTAGGAGTAGCTCCACACTTTGCCGTCGGCGAACATGCGGGACACGATCCGGCCTTGCTTGTCGATGTCCGTCCTCTCGCTCATGGCCCCACGCTGCAGGCCGGCCAGGCGCCCGTTGAAGAAGTAGGAGACGTTGACGGCCGCCAGCCCGCTGCTGGGGAGCCAGAGGAAGGGGCGGCCCACCTGGTCGTAAATGATCCTCAGGGTGAACTTCCGGTGATCATCATAGATCTTTTCTGTCCGAATATTCCGGTCATAGTCAATGGACAAGAGATTTCTTCCATGGACCTAGGAAAACACAATGGGCTTGTTTTGAAAAGACATCACTGGGGCATGTTAGCTCAGGCTTCTCAGGGACATGGCTGGCATGGCCCGGGCGTGTGTGTGTGTTAAAAGAAGAAATAACCTTGAAGTTACTTTAGTTACTTACTAAACTGTCCATCACATAGAAAATGGTAATACATGTAGAAAATGGCAATACTTGTAGGGTGCCCTAGAATACAGAAATGAGGCTGCTTCTGATTGGAGGTGACTGATCTGGGCATGGCTGCCATGGGCAGTTGGGTAGGCTGTGCACTGTGCAATTACCAGGTTGCCATCATGTTGTAGATAGCGTGAATGGTGAAAACTGTGCAGTGCACACATTACATAGCCATACACAATAGCCTTGGACCCTGGGGTTGACTGTCCTGCCTGGCCACCCCTGGAGGGCAAGAGAATTTGTATATTTGCACACTTACAACCCTTTTGGGCACGCCATCGGCTAATGAGTAGCTAATGATCTGTAAGAGTAGTGCCAAGATTTCTTTAGAAACCTCAAGAAAAAGGAAGATGAGTAGGTCTTAGAAATTTATGTTTTACAAAGACCTGGGAGTACAAACCCTCTTTCCAATGTGAACTCCTTTACCTCTCCCATCTAGAGAAAAATCTTGCCCTTGTCAAGGATGCAAGACATCAGTGAGGTGATCTCAGCTGGGCTGAGGAATTCCAACAAAGGTAGGAACTGATTTCCTTAGATTTGAAAGGAATAATGGAACACAACCAAATATAATTTAATATTTATTTAGAAGTTGATCTGATCAGAGAAGAGAGCCTGTCCCAGAAGGCAGAACAACTGAGAGACAAGACTCTGGGTGGGGGAAAGGAGATGGGCCCTGGAGATTCAGCTAGCCCCGAGTGGGTGGTGGGAAGTGAATGAAATAAGGCTGATTCAGCCCAGGTTCTCTGAACATAACTGGCTGCAAATCCAGACACCCCTGGGGAGACTGCTGATGGCAAGGGAAGGTGTGAACATGCAGAGGGAAGGAATGTGAGAGACGGCGGGTACTTCCTCCCTTTACCCTAATAATCTGATAGCACTTAGCAATAGTGATGATGGTGGTGACGACGGTGATGCTTGTAATAGTAACTAACATGTGCTGAGGGCTAGTCTACAGGGGCCCTGTGTTAGGCAGTTTGCATCCACTGTCTAAGCTGATGCTCATAAATGAGGGGACTGAACCCGGAACAGAGGTTAAACACTAGCTCAAGGTCACACAGCAATGAGGTGGTAGGGTTGGTCTGCAACTTCGGTCTTCAGACTTTAACCAGTTAGACCAACTAGCTGTACTGTTTCCTGTGTTGTGTGTGCACTGAGTGCCCTGAGATGTGTCAGACAATGAAGAGGCTGTCAGGCATTGCTGGAGCCCTTGAGGGCTCCACATGGCCGCGTTAGAGGAGACAGGGAGTAACTCTGATGTGACAGAGCGACACCCGTACGCTGGGGAACAGCATCGCACCCTGGCAAAGAGCTGCATCTCACAGCTTCCCCTGGAGACCCGGGTGGCTAAAGTGATTTAAGTGGTAGTTGCTGGCTGGGTCTTCTGGGACCTTGGAGAAAGCAGACTCAGCTCAGAGGTAGGAACCCTTTGTTCTTCCCACTTTCCTCTTTTCCTTAGGTGGAATGTGGATGTGAGCACTGGCGCTCCATTTCAAGCCTTGCACATATGTCCTTAATCCGTTTCAGGTTACTATTTATGAGTGGTCTGAGGTAGGGGTCTAGGCTTCATTCTTTTACATGTGAATATCCAGTTTTCACAACACCGTTCATTGAAGAGATTGTCTTTTCTCCACTGAGTACTCTTGGCACCTCTGTCAAGTACAGTTGGCCATATAAGCTTGAACTTACTCCATTCTATTCCATTGATCCATGTGTCTGTTTCTACGCCAGTGCCATACTGTTGTGATGACTTAATAGTATAGCTTGAAACCAGGAAGTGTGATGCCTTCTGTGTTGTTACTGTTTCTTAGGAGTTCTTTGGCCATCAGGGTCTTTTATGGTTCCATAGAAATTAAAAAAGTTTTTTTCTACTTCTGTAAAAAATGCCACTGGAATCTTAATAGGGATGGAATTGAATCTATAGATTCAATTTTGGTAGTATTGACATTTTAACAATCGTAGTTCTTCCAATCCATGAAACTGGGACACCTTTCTGTTTGTTTATTTCTGTCTTCAATTTCTTTTATCAGTGTCTTGTATTTTTCAAAGTAGGAATCTTCCACCTCCTTATTAAATTTATTCCTAAGTATATTAATAGTTTTGGTGCTACTGCAAATAGTATCTTTTTCTCCATTTCTTTTTCAGATCACCTGTGAGTGTATGTATAGAAACACTGATTTTTTTAATGTTAATTCTGTATCCTGCACCCTTACAAAATTTGTTGATTAGATCTAACCGTTTTCTGGTTGAGTTTTTAGGATTATCTATGTATATAATCATGTCATCTGCAAAGAGAGACAATTTCATTTCTTCCTTTCCAGTTCTGATATCTTTATTTATTTTTCTTGCCTGGCTGCTCCGGCTGGAACTTCCAGGACTATGTTGAATAGGAGTGGTGAGAATGGGCACCCTTGTCTTGATCCTGATCTTATGGGAAAAGCTTTCAACCTTTTACTGTTGATTATGACGTAGCTATGGGCTTGTTATATCATGACCTTTATTATGTTGAGCTATGTTCTGTCTGTATCTAATTTGTTAAGAGTTTTTATTAAAGACAGGAGTTGAATTCTCTTAAATGCTTTTTCTGCATACACGCTTTTCCTTTTGTTCTGTTAACGTGGTGTATCACACTAATTACTCTGCACATGTTGCACCACACTTGCATCCCAGGGACAAGTCCCACTTGATCGTGGTGCATGGCCCTTTTAATGTGCTGCTGAATCTGCTTTGCCGCTGTTTTACTGAGAATTTCTGCATATATTCATCAGGGATATTGGTCTGTAGTTTTTTTGTTTTTTTTGTTGTTTTTTTGATAGTGTCCTTTTTTTGGTTTTCGTATCAGGGTAATGCTGGCCTTGTAAAAACGAGCTTGGGGGAAGTGTTCCCTCCTATGATTTTTTTGTTTTTGGAAGAGTTTAAGAAGGATTGGTGTTAATTCTTCTTAAAATGTTTGGGAAAATACACCAGTGAAGCCATCTGGTCTTGAGATTGTCTTCATTGGGAGGTTTTTGATTACGGATTCACTGTCCTTCTGAGTAACTGGTCTGTTCAGATTTTCTATTTCTTAGTGATGCAGTCTTGGCAACTTGAATGTTTCTAACAATTCTTCCATTTCTTTTAGGTTATTCAGTCTGTTGCTGTATGGTTGTTTAGAGGAGCCTCCTACGATTCTTTGTATTTCTGTAGTATAAGTTGTAACTTTTCCTTCTTCATTTATAATTTTGTGGATTTGGGTCCCTGCTCTTTTTTTTCTTGGTTGGTGTACCTAAGGGTTTGTCAGTTTTGTTGATCTTTTTAAAGAACCAACTATGAGTTTGTTTTATATTATCTATTGTTTTCCTGTTCTGTATTTTATTTATTTCTTCTTTTCCCTATTTCCTTCCTTCTGGTAACCTTGGGCTCAGTTTGTTCTTTTTCTAGTTTGTTAAGGCATAGAGTTAGTTTGTTTCTCTGGAATCTTTCTTGCTCCTACTGTAGGTGTTTGTTGCTGTGAACTTCACTCTTAACACTGCTTTTGCTGCATCCCATGAGGTTTGGTATATTGTATTTCCATTTCCATTTGTCTCAAGAGACTTTTTAATTTCCTCTTTAATTTGTTTTTGATCCATTGGCTGTTAAGGAGAGTATTTTAAAATTTCTGTGCATTTGTAAATTTTCTGGTTTTCCTCCTGTTACTGATTTCTAGTTTCAGACCACTGTGGTCAGAGAAGACACCTGCTATGATGTCTGTCTTCTTGAATTTACTAAGAGTTGTTTAGTGGCTCAGCATATGGTTTATCTTAGAAAACGTTCCATGTGCACTTGAAGAATGTGTATTCTGCTGTTGTCAGATAGCACGTTATGTCTACGTCTGTTAGGTCTGTTTTAGCTTTAGTGTTGTTCAAATCTGCTGTCTCCTTATTGATTCTGTGTCTGAATGATCTATCCATTGTTGACAGTGGGATATTAAAGTTCCCAGCTACTATTGTATTGCTATTTATTTCTCTTTTTAGCTGTTGTTGTTTTATATATTTAAATGCTTCAGTGTGGGGTGTGTAAATATTTATAATTGTTATATCTTTTCAATAGATGACCAACCTCTTTATCAGTATATGATGATCTTTTTTTTTTTAAGTATGGCTTTTTCTCCTTTATTTCAATTTTTTTGGGGTAATTTTTAAGTTTATTTTCTTAATAGGGGAACTGGGGATTGAACCCAGGACCTTGTGTGTGCTAGGCACGAACTCTACCACTGAGCTATATACCCTTCCCCCATAGTATATGATGATCTTCTGTTTCTTTTTACCATTTTTAGTTTCAAGTCTCTTTTGCTTGATATAATATAACTATCCCTGCTTTTTGAGGGGATTACTATTTGCTTGAAATATCTTTTTCCATCCCTTCACTCTCAGGCTATGCATATCTTTAAGGCTAAACTGAGTATCATATAAGGCAGCATATTGTTGGATCTTGGTTTTTTTGTTTTTTAAATCCATTCAGCCTTTGTGTGTCTTTTAATTGGAGAGTTTAATCTTTACATTTAAAGTAATTATTGATAGGTAAGGACTTACTATTGCCATTTTGTTCATCATTTTCTGGCTTTAAAAAAAGATACATTGTTCCTTTTTTCATATCCTGCTGTCTTTTTTCTGTGTGTCTTGAGGTCATTTGGTACCAGTGTTCTTTGACTTCTTTATCATTTTCTTTTGTGCAGTTACTACAGGTTTTTCCCTTGTGGTTACTATGAGGCTTTCATAAAATACCTTAAAATTATAACATTCTATTTTAAACTCATAACAACTTAACTTTAGTATAATTCCTTAAATTTATGCTTTTCCTTCTCACACTTTAGATATTGATGTTACAGTTTACATATTTTAGTAATATGTAACTAATAACAGATTATAGTAGTTATGATTATTTTTATTATGTTTGTTTTTAAACTTACAACTAGAGTGTAAGTGAATTATGTACTTATCATAGTACATAATCTAGCTTTGACTATGTTTACCGTTAAAAGTGAGTTTTATGCTACTTTCTTTGTTTTTATTATGTTAGTGTCTTTTTACTTCTACTCAAATAATTTTCTTTACCATTTTTTGTAAGGTGGGTCTAATGGTGGTAACACCCTTCCTTCCTTTTGTTCATGAGCCTTTATCCTTCATTTCTGAAGGAAAGCTTTCTAGATACAGAATTCTTGGTTTACAGGGTTTTTTTTTTTTTTCTTCTTTTAATATTTTGAATATATCATCCCATTCTCTCCTGGCCAGAAGAGTTTCTGCTGAGAAACCCTCTGGTAGTCTCAGGGGAGTTACCTTGTATGTAACGCTCCTCTTTTGTCCTGGTGCTCTCAACTATCTTTTGTCATTTGACAATTTTAATTATATTGTGTCTTGGTGTAGCCTTGTTTGGGTTCAAACTATTTTGGGGTCCTTTGGGCCTCATGGATCTGGATGTCCATTTCTCTTTTCTGGTTTGGGAAGATTTCAGCCATTATTGCTTTAAATATACTTTCTGTTGCTTTTTCTTTCTCTTTGGTATTCTCATAATGCAAATATTCTTTTTTTTTTTTTTTTTTGGTTGTGTCTCTTAAGTGCAAAGGCTTTCATCATTGTTTTCCTTTTTTTTTTTCTTTTTTTTGCTCCTCTGGATAATTTCAACTGTCCTATTTTCCAGGTTGCTGGTTTTTAAGTCTGTATTGAGTCTCCTTTTGGAGCTCTATGTTGAATTCTTCAGTTTAGTTATTGTTTTTTTCAGCTATAGAATTTTTTCATCATTTCTATTTTTGTTCAACTTATTATGTTCATGAATTGTTTTCCTAGTTTTGTTTGATTGTCTGTGTGTCCTTGCAGCTCACTTAAATTCCTTAAGAGGACTATTTGGCTGACAGTTCATAGATCTTCACTTAAGTAGGATCAGTTATTGAAGACCCTCTCTGTTTCCTTTGCTAGTGTCATATTTCCCTGATTTTTCATGATCCTTCATTCCTTACATTGGTGTCTGTGCATTTGAGTAAGTGGTCTCGTAGAATTTACAGGTTTGCTTTGGTAGAGACAGATCTACCAGTTGGCTCAGTTTTGGCTTCTGGGTGTGTCTGCTGCTAAATTCTTCAGAGGGTGGTATTTGTTATCAGGGTCTATTTTGTGGCAATGCAACTACCTGAGCTCTGAGGGCAGGGGTGGGAGGGTGTGCTGCTGGCTGAGAACAGTTGGCTAGGACTGTTGGCTTGGTTCCCTGCCCAAGTGAGGCTGTAGGATGGGCTCCGTGGTTGCCTGGGTTCGCTGGTCAGGCTTACCAGACCATTGGGACTGGGTGCTACACTCAGCAGTAGGGAGCTTCCTTGCCCTTGCGGGGCATCAGAATGGGCCTGCGTGGTTTGTTGTTCTGGGACTTGAATCTGGGAAGAGTATACACTGAATTCCCTCAGTCCCCCTGATATGCCAGACAGGGCCACTGGTTTTGCTCTGCAGAGGGGAGAAGCCTGGACTGTGCTCTCTGGTCAAGTGCTGCTGTGCACAGGGCGGTGGCACGGGATGCTCAGCTCCCCTCGTGCTCTGGTTAGGTTCCTCGGCCAGGTGGGCTGACGCCCGCAGTCAGCAAGCAGCGGGGCTGTGAAGTAGCTTCCCTGCTTGGGCGCAGCGGAAGAACTAGCTCCAGGCTTTGTAAGGCTCTTTGTCTCTGGTCTTGACTCACACCAACCCTTTCCCCAAGTTCCCTGGCCAGGGAGGCCACAGGCTCTGCCTCTGCAGGCTGTCAGCTCTGCCTGCCCACCTCTCTGCTTGAGCTTGCTGGACCACATGGCCTTCGGATGCCCCCGTCGGCCCTCCTGGCCTGTCGGGGCGGGGGGCCACACTCAGCAGCCACAGGCCTATGGTCGGCAATCCTGCCTGGGTCGGGAGGGGAGGGTCCTCTTGAGGCATCTCCCCAGTTTTCTGAACAGGCTTTGTGGTTGGGAGGGGCTGAGAGCTACACTTAGTAGCAATGGGGCTGTGAATGAACTCCCCCTGTCTGGGCACCTCAGGGGAACCCTCCATGCCGGGCGCTGACTCTGCTCTGGGGGAGATCAGCTCTGCCTGCCCACCTCCTGGCTTGAGCCATCCTGGGCTGCAACTCAGCTCCCAGGCCTTGGAGCGGGGAGTGGGCCGATCAGGCTCCAGGGCTGGTCAGATGCCTCGTTTGAGGACCTGAGACCGGCCGACTTGCGCCCCGCCCAGTTCCCTGGTCTGATGGACTCAGTTCTGCAGCTGACAAAAGCTGCGGGTTGCGATTACTCCTTGGGGCTGCAGGGAGGAGCTCCATCTGCCGAGATCCGAGTGCGGCTTACAAGCCCCTCTCCCTTTCTCCATCACAATCAGATTCCCAGTGGTTGAGTCCCATGGATTTCCCCTGCAGTCCCTGCAGGGTGACAGAGGAGTAGCAGCCCTCACGAAGCCACCCACAATGCTGGGGCTGGGGTGGGGGGCTCCAGACATCCCCCCTGAGCTCTCTTCCCACTGGTGGGCTGTGCCGGCCTGGGGCAGGGGCAGTGCGATCAGTGACCACCCTTCTGGTGGGATCTGTCTCGATCTCTGTGGTGCGGGGTGGGGGTCACGGCAGCCTCACCCCCCTGTTCTAGGAGTCTCTCAGGGGCGCCTTGTCCACGAAGAGTTGTTGTTTGTGCTCGTGAGGGTGGCGCAAAGTCAGGAGTGGCCTATGTTTCCATCTTGCTGATGTCACTCAGTTAACTTCTGAAATGTGTAATTTCTATAAAAATGCCCAATCCTTCTAATAATTAAATATGATAAATTCACTGGAAGCTGAGTTAAGGAGTTCAGGCCAGTCATGTAATCTCATCAAATATCTTTAATTGTGAGGATGCCTGGACTGGAGAGGAGGTGCTTCGGCTGTGGGGTGGGAGGTCTTGGAGGGTCTGACAGGCGTGCCCGCCCCCCCCCCGACTTTACTGTGTGCAGGAGCTTTAATTTAGCCTCACTGTTCTCTTATTCCGAATTAAATTACCCATCTAACAATATTTAAATTAACCTCGAGGCTTCCTGGAGAACATAAAAGTTATTTTGAATTATTTTCACTGCCAGGAGCGGCACAGTTCCCTTCCCAGCCAGCTCGGTAGGTGTTCAGTGATAGAGAAGCCCGTTGTTAAATTAATACAATTTTGTGTTTGTAAGGAAGCCATTATTTTTAATTATCGGGCATTTTCCTCAGCCTGGCTTCCCCAGTTAATAAAACTCAGCTACTTAGCATGGTTTTTATTTTTGCGGAGGGCAGACTTTGGGAAGTACTTTCCCCTGTGGCATCTCCCTCCAGAATGTTTTGATCTCACAAAGCACACGCCTGTCACAGGGAGGCTCGTAAAAAGCCCTGAGAAAAGGAAACGCTGTCGTCAAAATGGCCCTGCTGGGCCTTTGACTGGTGACTCTAGCATAGCCTGGGAGGCAGTGCCGGGAGCTGGTGAAGTGAGGAAATTAACACTGGGCTGGATCCCCTCCCGGAAATGGCACTGTGGCACAGCAGGAGAGACTCCAGTTAGACTTACAGCAGAACCCTTTGCCCATCCCGCTCTGAGTCTGGGAAACCCAGGAGAGATTAGGAAGGGAGGGCAAGAGATTCTCCCCAGATGTCTGGCAGTGTTAACAAGTAGAACTCCTGCCTTGGAGAACTGAGTTAATTCACCCACCCGGAGGAGATGCCTGGCCTGGGTGACATCTTCATTTCCTCTCTGGGTCTGTCCTCTGGGATGTAAAAAAGCAGCTCTCCCCAGCCCCCACGTAACAAGACCCCATGCTATGCCGGGATCAGTGCTGGTGCAGACAGAACAACTCGCTGTAAATTTAATATTAGCTTAAATAATGCATAATTAGAAGGGTAAGCCTCTGCAAACACATTAAATAATGTATTCCCCCGGCAAACATTACTTTTGGATGACCTGCTGTTTTGGGTGGCGGCGAGGTGGGAAGGTAGAAAGCCCCGAATCTCAGCTGCGGTTTTGCCGCTGATTAGCTTTGTTGTCACAGAGCAGTGCCGTCACCGGTCATCCCCCCGGTTCCTTATCTGTAATGGCCCGTGAGCTTCTGGTGGGCAGAGGCTTTACCTTCCTTTTCTTAGTATCGCTGTTATTTTGGAAAAGTGCTTGGTGCTCAGCAGACATTTGGGAATAGGGGTTGAGTAAGACCGAGTATAAGAACCCTGGCAGCTCTGATGAGTAAGGTGCTAACGTAAAAATTACTGAGAGGAGAAAATGGGAGCCGGACCCCCCCATATCCGACAGGCTTCCTTTTTCCCAAAGAGTAATCTGAATCATTCTGGGAGGGCTCTCGAGAGCTGGAATTAGCAGAGGTCAGAGGGAGCGGATTTTAAAAATCACATTCATTCATTCAACATTGAGCACCTACTGTGTGCTCGTGACTATGATGAGCACATAAAACAGAGCAGGACAGTTGGGGCTCCTGCTCTCAGGAACTCGCGGGTCAGAGGAGGATAAAGACACAGGAACCAACAATGAAAATCACGAGTGTGGTCGTGAGAGTCAACACAGGGAAGGCACTGTGGGATCGGAGGAGGGACAAGGAGCCAGAGCTGGGCCGACAAGGATGGTTTCCCAGAGGAAGTGCTGCCTCACCGGGGTGCAGTGTATGACTGAGACTTCAGAGGTGAAGGCAGGGGACAAGGCAGAACATTCCGGTGGGGTGGTAACAAGGGCCCCGCGCAGGCAGAGAGCATCCCTTTGGATGCTGTGGGCTAGTCTAGTAGAGGCAGGTGGTCTGTTGGTCGGGATGTGGCAGGGAGGACAGGGGTCTGCTATGGAGGCTCCACCCAGATGACCGGAATGGTCAAGTATGTTGCATGTCTGCTAAGCTCTAAAAAGAAAGGAAGACAGTCCCATCCTGCAGATGAATGCTCCACTGCATTCAACAGTGGGTAAATCCGGGGAGGACTTTTTTTTTTTTTTTTTACCAGCACCAATAAGGCCCTGATCCCTTGACCTCACCACCCCCAGCTAGTTTGCTCCAGCCACACTGGCTAGCTTTCTGCTGAGGATATAAGCAACAGTTTCTTCTGCCTCAGGGCCTTTGCGTATGCTGGAACCCTAGCACAGAAGGCTTTCCTCCCATTCCTTGCCTGGAAAATTCCTACTCTTCATTCAGTTCTCAGCCCAAATGTCATTATTTTAGCACAGCCTAACCTAGATCAGATATTCCTTGGTATCTCAGCTGCATTTTTTTCCTTCAGAGCACCCATCGCAATCTCTTCATATTATTTGTGGTTTATTTGATTATTAACTGTTTCCCCTTGCTACAGCACAAGCTCCATGAGGGTCTTTCCACTTTTCCACTGCACCATTCAAAACAGCAAGTCATCCAAAAATCACATGTGCTTGGGGGACACGTTGTTGAACGTGTTTGCAGAGGCTTACCCTTCTAATGACATATTATTTAAGGTAATACTAAATTTGTAGCAAGTTCTGCCTGCACAGGCACTTCTCGTAATTCAGTGTCTTGTCTTCTCAAGACTAGACCCTCAGTGCCTAGTACAGTGCCAGGAACATAATAGGTGTTTGAAAAAATAAAGTATCAGTTGGTGCGGAATGAATGTGTGTGGCAGGCGGGGCTGATAGAATTCAGGCTTTTGTGATGACTGCTTCTGTGAACAGACAGACTTGAGTGGGCACCGTGCAGAACTGAGTTCACATGCGTGTGTTCGCAGGCACACAGGCACGTCTGCCTCCCACCTTGCTGCTGTGTCACTGTCATTTGCCACAAAAGTAAGAGTAACACAAGCCAACGTGTAATTGCAATGTCATATTAATTATATGGAAACCAAAACAAAATTACTAACTCCCACTTCTTCTCAGAATACTAATAACACTAATACCAATATCATGATGGAAGATTATCTTGGAAGCAATTTTTCTTTTGTTCTGCTACCTACACATGTAGCTGTTTCTTGCTTTTGCAACCTCTGTGTACATCATAATTGGGAGGAAATGCCCCAGAGGGTGGCTGTATGCCTTCTTCAGCAGAGAGAATCGTGCACTAAACCCACTTTAGGAAAGAGCAGGAGTTTTAAATCTGAATAGGAGGAGTTGATTTCAGTTCTCTCTTCTAAAAGTCTAGAAAAAAGCCTTGCCGGAGGGGAGGGGGCATGAATGCATTAACAGAGCCTCAGGGCTGGAGATTTGCTTTGTGATTAAATCAGGCTTTTGGAGGGATGGACTGAAGAATATGTCTGGGTGGGTGTGTGTGTGTGAGTGATTTAACCATCTCTTCCTTCTTGGGGTGCAGCACCCCCTTTCTCTAAGGTGTCCCCATCTAGGCGGTCTTACTGAGATATCCATCACAAGACACATGCATCCACATGGGACCCAGCCAATGACCGGCCTGGGGATGGGAGTGCCACTCCATCTGTACCAGGTCACTCATAGTTCTTCCAAGGGATTTTACTTTTGAATTCTGCAGGCGAGCCCTCCCTCTTCCCTCTGGGCTCACTAAGCTGAACTGGTGGCAACCTGGAGTCATCTTTAGCCAAGTCTGCCTGACTCCGCCTGACTCCCCAGGGTGAGGAGGTCACCAGTCGAACACAGGAGTAAATTAGGCTAAGAGTCAAGAGGAACATTGCTAAGAGATGGACGGGGCCTGAGAGGAAGATGTCAACCCGATGATACCATCCGAGCCTGTGAAGTCCCTAGGGCTGGCTCCTCTCTCGCGGGGCCCGCTCGGCAAAGACAGTGCATGGCCTTTTTATTGAGCTAATTTGAGTGTACTTTCTGTCTCTTGCAGGGGAAAGATTCCTGACAGACACAAAGGCATTTTTGCCCTAAGCACCTTCCAAGGGGGATCCTTCTGAGGGGCCATGGTCGCCGTATCCTCCTTTGTCACCCGCTGTCTGAGCGCCCATCACATGGCACCATCACCGGGGAGAAGCAGTGAGACGGACCTTGCGCTCCTGGAGCTTCCAGGTACCCTACTGCAGCAGCTTCATGACGCTTGTGAAGGGCAGGGTGGGAGGTGTGAGGGCAGGAAGGAGGAAGACTTTCAAACGCGATTCCTTGAGAAATCCCTGGGAGGCACACTGCACTGAAAACCTTGCCCACAGTGAGTATGGGCAGGGACAGTCACTCCAGATTTTGCCCAAGCATCATGAAGCTTTTTGGTGGAAGACGGTGGCTGTGGTCCATCCATCCACCGTCTCACATTTCACCAGCCTTTACCTAAGAGGTGCCGACAAGTTCCTTACCTAAGAGGTGCCCCCGGCTGGGTTGATGGAAGAAGGAGGACCGAGATGGGTTAGCGTTTCACTGGGTACTGTTCTGCTGCGATAGCGCCACTGGGGTTTCTGGGCCTCTCTGAACGCCAGGGCTGCTCCCGGGACTTTGCTAGTCCCCAGGAAAAGTCAGGTATTTGCTTCAATGCGTGAAACCCTCAGTTACTGCATCATAGAGCTCTCCAAATCCCCTGCCAGCCACTGGGCGGGGGCGGGGGGTGGTAAGCAACATGGTTCCGGCTCAGTGGTCGCACTTTAAAGTTCATCCCATTTCTTCCCCATTCCAAGAGGCAGGGCCAGGGCTGCCGGAATCTCACATCTCTGTGTTGGTGTTCAGTTTCCAGCCTCTCTCCTTCACACAGCCCAGCAGGCCAGCCCCTGAAGTCCAGAGGGCTCCTTGGCTTCCCAGTCTGTATGCTCACAGAAAGGGCTCCTTAAAAAGGGGGGCATGACACAGCAACCCTGCTAACTGCCGTTAATTGTGTGGGCTCAGTAGCTCTCAGACCTCCCTCTCTGCTCGTGCTTTAGTTTCTTGTTTGGCTTCCTGCCACAGCCCCCGTGCCGTCCCTCCCCTCCCATCCTGTCCCCTTCTGAGCTACCTCCTCTACACCCGAGAGCTCGTTCCAACATAACAAACCCCAGCACATCACTCTACTAATAGAACCCTGGAACAGCTAGCCGTCCCCACCGTCCTCAGGATAAACAAACACCAGCCTCGTAAAATTCCCTTCCAGGTGCTGCCCTGACCAGCTTGCTCCTTGTCTGTCTGATCGCCCCTCGCCGATAGCTTTGCCTGGCCAATCCCTACTGCTCTGTACAACCGATGCCAACTCTTCTGTGAAGCAACCCTCAGCCCCGATCCAGATGGCAGAGACCCTGCTCCGGGGTCACCAGATCTCCTTGCAGGTAAGTTGGAGCCACCCCCTTGTGTTCTCCCCGGGGGAATGGCCATGATGCCTGCCACGGCCAGTCGTGCTCACTGCGCCCCTGATTTCGGGGCTTATTTGTTAACATTTGTTCACCTATCACAGCCCACCCTCTCCTGACTGACACAGGGACGCACCCCTTCCCCTGGGGTCTTGGCCTCTGTTACAGCTCACAGCACACACCTTACATGTCTTCTCCACCGGACTGTCAGCTCCTCTCCGGCTCGGAATTAGTTTTCATTCCCTCCCTTGAGCCTGCTCATTCCACACTGCTTGACATACAGTTGGCACTTAGAAAACATCTTTTTTTTTTTTTAATGTGAAATACTGGTTTAATTTGCAGCCCCCATACAGAAGAGACGTAAACTGAAGAGAAAATAAAACTAGACAGCACACGGGGAAGCCGACACTTACAAAAAGGTAAGGGTCCCCAAAGAGTCCATTCCAGTAGTGAGTATCTTTTGAATAAATGAAAATTTTCAGGCCCCATGTGACAGTACGCCCGACGGCCACCTTCGGTTTAGGGGCTGAAACGTCCCCGCCATGAGCTCAGGAAGCAGCTGACGGAAAGGATGCGCCCCGGGTGACTGAACCCACGTGACACTGCACTGTCCCTTCCTCCAACTGCGCCCCTGCAATTTCCAGGAGGTACTTTTATTTCATTCACTAAACAATTTATGAATTGAATTAAAAAAAATGAGATGCAAATAAATTCCAGGCTTTCTCCCTCATTTTCAAATTACATTTTCAGTCCACTCAACCTGTTATAATCTCATAGTGATTTTCATTTACGAGAGCTAAATGGATATGTGATTATTGTTACAGGAACTAACAGCAGACAATTAAATGTTGAGGTGTTGATAGATAAAGCTGTGTTTCGATTTGCATAAACACGATGCCAGCAAATCTAACCCTGGCAGAAATTCAGTTATGAGACGTGCCTGCCTAACTTCTGCTAATTACCACAAGCACCATTACTAAGATTTTTTAATATTCAGAGTTGGGATTATAGCCATTTTATTTGAGGGCCACATTTATCTTTATTTTGAAAACTTAGTCAAAGTGCCTCACTGATTTATCAGAAAAAAGGCACGGCTGCTACTTAATAATCAAGTTGCACCGTGCAGTGTATCAAAAATCAATCAATTACGCAGCCCTGAAATCCACTCATTAAGGATTTAGCTGCTAATCTCATTTCATTTTTGTCTTTAGGAAGACACTGCAGTTTGCAAACTTTGCAGATACCAGCAGAGGGAGAAAAACACGCGAGACTGCTGATAACCTCATGTGGAGAATTAAACTCCAACTAGACAAAGGCGGAATCGGAATACGGAGTGGCCTGGCTCTGCATGGAGGTCACCCGGGCTGGATTTCAGTCCAATGCCACGGCAAAAGTTCCGTTGACGGTAAGCCTTCTACTCTCGGGGATTCCAAAGGATTTTGTTAAACCCTGCCGTAGTGCATAGTTTACTGTTTTCCTGGTGACCATCTCAATGATTTTATTAATTTACTTCTTATTGGATGCTGCCCCCCCCCCCCCCGCCCCATAAGCTAAGCAAAGCAGCAGGCGGGCAGGGATGCTGTTTGGCGCACCTTGTAGCTCCAGTGCATTGCACAGCACCTGGATCCTAGGAGGGAGCTAGCTGGTCATCAGATGGGTGCTGAGTCTGATGAAGACCAGGAGCCCTAGGATCCTCCCCTGGGGCACGGGTTAGCATGGCGGTAAGACTCGCAGCCCCTCTCGGCGCCACACGGATGACTGTCGATCTAGTCAGGAAGGTATGAGGGCTGGTGGTTAAGAATCCTGGTCAGCGAGCCTGACAGGAAGATGGAACTGGTGCTGAGTCCTGGCTTTGCCATTTTGCCCCCGAGCAGGTTATTTAGCTCCTCAGAGACTCTGTTTCCTCAACTGAACAACGGAGCTAAGAATGCCTACCCCCACAGGGCTGCTGAAGGTAAGATGATACAAGAAAAGCATGTAACACAGTGCTTGCATCATAAATGTTGTATATTGGTTTTAAAAGATGTCACTTCACTTGTGGGTAAGTGACCTAGTCTGGGAAAGCTAGGGTTGGTTAAAACGTCCTGCTACAGCTTGCTTGCTGCTTCCTCCTGGGAAGCCTTCCCTGACCCCCCGCAGGCTGGATGAGAGCCCCTCTTCTGGGATGCCGTCAAGCCCTGGGTGTTCCTCTATATTCTCACTGAACCCATTGATTGTCCTGAGTTTATATCCTCTACTGGACTGTCAACACCTTGAGTGTGTGAGTGTGATAAAACTCTCATTCTTCTAGTATTCAGCAAGTCGCCCAGCACACAGCAGGCATGGGCACCCACTGATTGGCCAAGCTGGTCAAACAGTGCAGGCTGAGGGAGATGGTACGCGTGAAAGGAAGCCCAAAGGGAGCGCTAGTTAGATAGAGTTTAAGGTAAATCCCCACTTTTTCCGGTCCTCGGAAATGGAGAACGTTCTCCCCGAGGTCTGAGTCCCAGAGGGACAGGACTCACGTGTCTCCTCCTGGGAAGAAAGGAGCGATGGTGGCTCGGGAACCGGGAGGTTGCCTCAGCGCCTGAGGAAAGCGTGTGGCCCCCTCCTACCCTGTGGCAACAAGTTGGGTAGAACTACTTACCCGGAGTTTCCTGCCAAAGATGGTGACTTTGCCTTTAATCTGTTCCTTCCTTAGGCGCCACTCAATGGAGTTCAGGCCGTTCTCCATGGGCAGAGAGATGTTGCAGCGCCCGATGGTGGGGGTGATGGTGCCCGCCAGGACGTGGGGCTCGCTGTGGAAGCTGACACCCATCCCATTGGCATACATCACCCTCAGGGTACCGTTATTACAGAGCTGGTAGCTGTTCCTCACTTGATCTGGAGACATGGAAGGTGGGGAGAGGGAAATAAATTATCTACGCTGTTAGTCATAAGAGAACAGAACCCCTATTTTTGTAGGTTTCCATGGTGCTCTGCAGCTGTCAGTCTAAGGCTGCCTTCAATTAGCACACGTACAATGTTAAGGTGTGTAGCAGAGATGCTACTGATCCGTGGAAAGAAAAACATTATTAATATGTGGCACTCCAGAAATAATTATGCTGTGATATTTTTCTTTTACTCACTGAAGACTATTAATAGTGCATTTAAACAGATAAAGATGTCTACTGCCTACACAGTTTGTGTCAATCAAATCTCTGATTTTTAACATATAGTTTTAGCTGAAATGGGGAAAAAAAAAAACCTACTTAATATTATTTTTTGCCTCTTGCCCACCATCTAACCTGCAGTTGATGGTCTCCCACAGGTCAGCTCCACTGCAAATCCAGTCTTGGTTGGGTTCTTCAAGAAAAGAAACAGAAAAAGCAACCTTCCTGCCTGTCATGTGTCTGTCTCTACCAGGATGCCACCTCCACTCGAGAGAAATCATCTGAAGACTCAAACAGCACGAGGTAGACGGAGCCATTGGGTGCTGATAACACGTGCTTATCTTCTTCCCAAATGGACTCTACAGCAGTCGGTCAGAATTCTGACCTTTTTTTCCCCTTTCTCAAAGTTCCAGGAAGGGTGAGGCAGAGACGCCTGTTACAGGTAGGCTGCTTCCTGATCAGGCAAAGGAGCCCAGCTGGTCTGGCCTCGGATTTGCTGGCTTTTGGGGTTGTGAGCCCGTGTGTACCTGTCACTCCTGTGACTGCAGCCGTCGTGCAGAAAGACAAACATCTACATCATTAACCATCTGGCAGAGCAGAAATAGAGTCATTGAAACAGGCTCTGTCGTGGGATAACAGTCCAGAAATGTCACCATTTATCTACTGAGAGGACACTTTTAGCCTCTGACGAGGGGCTGGCCCACTGACATTCTATCTTAATTAAAAGGAAACCTAATCTGCACAAGTCCTTTTCTTGCCAGCCCCCGTGCTTCTCCTGGAATGTACGTCATGCCGATCAGTAACCATGGGGGTGGTCAGAAACCTTTGAGACCCCAGTGACTGCAGGATGACTGTCTCATCACAGAAGGGCATGAAGAGACTCAGAATGGGGCCAGGGTGCAAAGAGGTAAACAACCTGTGATTGACAGTTTCAGGTAAACATGTAACAGACCCCCCTCCCCCCCCCCCAGCACAGCACGGCAGGTTGCTTGCAGACAGGGACATGCAGGTATCTTCGTGAAGTGCAACTCCGCAGTCCGGGCCCAAGCGCCCCGCTGCGCCCCGCCCCCGGGCTTACCTTGCACCACTGTGTAGGAAGCCTCCACCGAGGACAGGTTGGTGATGACGGTGACATCATCGTCACGGTTGGAGTTCTCGATGTCAATGGTGATGGATTTCTCCATTTCCCGGTGCAGGCTGGTCACCACCCCTGTGGGGCGTGTCACATTGGTCAGGCGGCCCTCGTGGTCATAACTGGAGAAGAGACACACTGGTTAGAAGCAGCTACTGGGACTAGAGGCTTCCTCAACCCTCGGCGCCACACATGGGACAGACTCACAGGGCCACAGAAAGAGAGGCACTGGGAGGTGGCAGCACGCCGAGGCCCCTGTCACAGTCATCAAAGCCTCCACCTGGGGAGTGTAAATGGATGCAGCCACTATGGAGATTCATTAAAAGGCAAAAATTGAGTCCCCATATGATGGAGAGACCCTCTCAATGCACACGGCAACACCACTGACAACAGGAAACAGGGAAACAAGCTGAGTGTCCACCGGCAGATGGCGAGTATCTGTATTCCTGAGTCACTGTGCTGTACACCTGAAGTTAACACAACACTGTAAATCAACTACACTTCAGTACAAAAACCCCTGCACCCTGCCCAGAGAAACGGCGACCCTCTTTACCTCCCCCTCAGGCAGGGTGTGCTGAGTTGCACTTTGCCAAGTCGGTGAGCGCAAGCTACTCAACGCTCGTCACTTCGCGTATGTGTTCCACGGAGCCACGAAGTTAACCTTCCTAAAAGTGATCGCTTTCCTTATGTCACTTCTCTGCTGAACTAACCGTACCGTTTCCCCAGTGGCTGCTCAGTCAAATGAAAACCTGGCATTTGAGACCACCCATGCTCTCGGTCTTCCACACTCACTCAGCCTGGGCCAAATGCCACCTCCGCGCCATGGCGCAAGCGCAGCAGTCTGGCCGCCTGTAACCATTCCTCAGGTCCTGTGGCCTCGAACCAACCACGGCTCCGTGCAGCCGTCTCTGACCGTTTTCCTAATGACTCACTTGGCCTCTGTTGTCCTCAGCACCCAGGTCTCAGTACACACCAGTGATCAAGTTCTGCAGCCTGCAAGCAAGCCCTCCTCCTTTCTGTAGCAGGTGTCGTCTGTACTCTGACAGTGCGTGTATTTATTTTTTCCACCTCCTTTAGCAAGAAGCCCTCCTGTTCCTCTTGCTGGAACATGTCTGCACCCTGGAAGATGCTTTGGATTCAGAAGCCTGGCCCTCCTTCTGCCCTAGGAAAGAGAAAGAACCTCTCTCCAAGGGCTGTGTGTGGAGGACCTTGAGTGAGACCAGGTGAGACTTCTTGTTACTGGAGAAGGGAGGACAGCAGAGCGAGGAACGCGTTTTGCTTTCAGGGTTAGAAACGAGGAAGAGCTGCTCAACATCTGGGGTGTGACCCGCACCCCCAATCTGCGCAGGGACAAGGCTGGCAGGTTTGGAGCGATGAAGACTTCAGAAGCCTGTACAGGATACGAGGGTAGAAAG